>NC_064671.1:48311597-48672222 GCF_943734685.1 Anopheles coluzzii | reverse complement strand
TATTCACCAAAAACAAAAGTTTATTAAATGGCCCCAACGGGCATACATCAATTGCTAGCGAATAAATCTTTCTCTAATTTATTCTCTTACCTTTTCCTTTTTTAATAGACAATCCCGACGATTTCTTGCCCACGATCCTGAAATAAAAATCAGGGCATAATACAACAATAAAAGTTAAAGATTGGAAATTGGCTTCATTAATTATACATTCCAATCAATAACATTTCACGACGATCGATCACTTTCATTGAAACATTTATGAATTCAAAAAAATCGTTATTTTTCTGTTATTCAACAGACTTTCGTTAAAAATAGACTATATTTACAATTCTGTTGTGATTTTTAGTTTATGTTATAGTTTCTTCACTCATGGCTCAAGTCATGTATACCGTTTCCCCCATACATGGGATAATCGACTATCTAACCTCCTATCCCGGCACATGACGGGTGGCATTGCCAGGTCTAAAGCAACAATGGATGTAGCAGCAAATGAAAAAGTCTTCAGTTCGTTGTGAACTCGGTTAATATATCTCCGTTTTTTGTAGAATAATCCTTGTCTTATGGAACTGTGTCTCGATTCTGATATGTGTTTATATGTATTATTTATAACCGAGAGTAACATATCAGGATATATAGTAAAAAGGATTAAAAAGCCTTTGTGTTTTGTAATTCATTTTAATTTATTTTTTGATAATTGAAGTAATATTTAATTACTCCCATTGGAATGCCAACAGCCGATTTTCCACTCACACTTTTCACTTTCGCACCACCTTGGAGGTGTTATTGTCCTTAGCCTAGGTGTCATCAACACTTTCTCTTCCATACTGTTATAATCACTGGAGCACGCAGGAGAGTTTGGCGAGGTAATCAAGATGAAAACGTGAAGCTTATGGGCTTATAGCACAGAGGAACAAATACAAATACCATCGTACGAAATCGTACGGAGACTGCGCTGTGGATCGTTTCACCTTCCACCCGAGAGTTTGATATCGTCGCTCGCGGTATTTACGTTGTACCGAACTGAGCTGTTCGAAAATAGTTTTGAAGGAACGCAAAACATAATCAGCAAAAAAGCTTAGGAACAAAAACCTTACAAATATTCTTATCCATGATGTATCTGTTATATGATTTGATTTTACATTGATATCCACTATCCTACTCGTTTGTACTACGATTGAAGAACAATGAATGAATTGTCACAATCATCATCGAAATAAGAGCGAACTGACTGGAAGAAAGAATACACGAGAGCGGAAAATTCGCAGCATCCGGGGGCGGCATGCCTCGTAGCATTGACACGGGCGGTCACTGCTGCAGCACGTGTGTGCAGAACAGTATGGAAACCCAGGAGAACAAAACAAGAGCGGAATTGCGGTTCGTTACTACTCTCTGAAAACGTATGTAGCCAGGGGAAAGATCGTGTTGCACATATCGTTTGGAGAAAAACATTCAGCAAAATGGGGAAATACGGACGAGATTATTGTGGGCAAACTGTTCGGTAGCCATTCGGATCGTTCGGGCCGCTCCCGGAAAAGTTACGTCAACCTCCCCGATGGGTTAGCATCTCCAGCACACCGTGTGCTCCCAAACGAAGCCCAACACGCTTTGCTCTGGGTTGGGTTTCGCAGATTCCAAACCATCAGTAGGCGACGGCTCCAGTCGAGCCTGGTGTTTTGAATCGATCGGTACCGCTTGTGCCACTCTGGTGTGTCGTCCTGGCAGTATTTTTTCGCAAGGCGCGGGACATTATCACTGGTGCTCGGTTTCCTTGTCCTTCGGTAGTGAATTTTGTGCGTGTCCCAGCAGAGCGGTAGATAATTTTATGTGCTTCAAACACACCTTCCCCTTTGTGTCGACGAAACTGACCAGCCAATTCAGTCTTTTTTGTTTGCGTTATCAGAAGAAGCATTTTACGACTTTTACCCACAAGGACGGATGGTGGAGTTACGTACGTTCGTTCTGGCAACTCAATACGATAACCATTCGGATAAACCGAAGGATATACACAGTGGTACAGTGAGTAGGATAATATGTGTGCCTCGAAAACTGTGCCGCCACACCCGGTTACGTTTAGTGTGTTAGTGTTTTTTCACGGATGGTTTAGCGTTTTGTGTTTGCGTATATGTTCGCTGTGAGTGGCCCTGTGCCCGGTGCAACATCCTTACATCTTGAAATCGTTCTCATTCCACATTTACCTTCAGCATCAATTATGCAGCAGCATACCACTCGGAAGCATGATGAAAGATTTCTTAGTGTGTTCGTAGGACGTTAAAGCTGTTCGTTACTTTTAATGGACGAACTGGATTCAACAGTACTTCGTAGATAATGAAGCAATGCGTCGTTAGCAAGATTCAACTAGCTCAAGGGTGGAAATGATCACTTTTGAAATGTAGCAAATATATGTGAATTATGTTTTTAAAGTTTGCTTTAACAAGTCACCAGAATATTGCATCGTATAACCATTCAAAATTAGCCTTAAAAATGTCAGTATATGTCCCTTTTTCAAGCAGTTTAATCGTTACCATTTTTTATTTGACAAACTCGTTACAAATATTAAACTCTCCCGGGAAGTTTTTGTAACGTTACAACTGCGCGTCGTACAAACGGTGTAGATGCAAGAACAAACAAAACTAGTTAAATATTGACCAATATTATTAAAAATGATGTTACGCCTCCCCTTCTTCATTTCACTCCGCACAAATATAATAACCATTGGCAGATAAAAATGTCCTTGCTTTTCTTCCCATTTTGCCTTTAAGCATTCACATTCTGATGGTGGGTGATGAACCCTCCACAATGTCTCATCGCTCCAAGGATGGTCTTGTTTGTTACAATAGTGTGTGACCTAGTTTTGCTTGTTTTGTACAAGCGTTACCTTCTCTCTATTACTCCCCATTAACCCCTTACCGCGGTAAGATTCATGTATCCACCTCCCCTCCCTCTCTCAATCCCTCTCTCCCACTCTCTCCATCTCTCTCTCTCACGCACTCACTCTATACCATATTTAAAAAAAGCATAATCCTTTCTTAATCCTTGTCGTAAGCAATGTTCTGGTACAGTCAATGAAAGGTAACCGCGTAAGGATACGCCAAAAATTGGCAATTAACACCACTAACCTTAACGTCGGGGTGATTAATGTGTGTCGGCTTTGGATACATCTGATGCTTGCATATAATCAACAAACATACACACACGCTGTCGGCAACGTCCTCGAACACAAAAGAAGCAAACGAGCGAAACGCATTAACGAGAAGGAAAAACTATTTTTAACCCCTCCGGAGAGCAAACAAATAACAGATGGAGACTATTGCTCAATGCCATTACGGCCACGATATCATGACCGCCCTTCTTGAATGGGTAGCAGAATTTTACAAAGCATTTTCTCTCATTATTTTTAAACAAATACGAATCGCAATCCGTGCGGAAATGTATTAGATTATCGATTAATCTAAGTACAATTAAATATGAGACATATACTATATTTGCTACATTTTAAGCCATTTTCCCTGCTTTCAAGTTTGTCGTTGCAATTTTTGCATCACATTATTGCACACAGAGGCGGAGTTGTTGCATGATTGTTAAACACTAATTTACGCAATCCTTAATGTTCGCCATTCCTTCACATATACGTAAAACAATTTTACAGCAACAATAGCAACAGTGTGTTTTTAAAAGATAGTGCTAAGACTAAGGAACAAACGTGTTTTACACACACAAAGCAATACATCGGCTGCGCTGAATTCTAGTGCTTGAAAATGTTTTCCTGTTGCCGTTGTGTGAATCCCAAATCTCCAAAACAGAAAGAAAAATCGGCTAAATTGTCCGACTCGGAAGAGGAGGAGGAGCGGGAGCAGCAGTCGAAGAAGCAGAACGAAACGAATGCGAGTGCCTGTAAAATTTCGGCTGTGGACAACCTCTCACAAGATGATGAGGAAATCAAGATAGAAATAATTGAAAGCTCCGATAATCTACAATCGTATTCGGGGTGCTCGGCAGCGACCACGGCCGTGCTGAATGGTTCCTCGCCAGAGCCGAAGGAAAACGAAAACCATGAGTCCGATACGCAGCGTGCGAATTCGGCACTCTCTTCCCCGGAAGACACCCCCCGTGAACCGTGCACCGTTAACGACGTGATTGAAGAATCCAATCTATCAAATCCTGTTGATAGCGACGAAAAAGCAACGGAAGAGAATAATGCTGCTGATAGTGTGCCAGCCGGTACAGCCGGTTCGGCCTCATCGTCACCAGCTAGCAAAACACTGTCCAATACGGACCGAGGTCAAACGGATCAATCGGGCCCATCATCGGGAGTGGTTACCGAAATTGAGGCTAAACTTCCAACCAACGAGTCCACCGACGCCGATTCGACCGGAGATGCGACCAACACTCCACAGGAAATTCCTACCACCGTTGAGGAGCTGGGTGAACAGCAACAGCAGCAAAAGGATTCACCCCCAGCCGGGGATGTAGATCCGGCTCATAAACAGGATGCAACACCGCCGTGTCACTCGCCAGAGGAAGGTACACAATCTGCAAATGAAAATCTAACGGTACAAGCACCTAAATCGCCTAATCATGTACCATCGCGACAAAACTCGAACGAGCTGTGTACCACTTCTGCTCCTCCTTCTCCTCCGCACGATGGTGAGGATTTATCGGGTTCTTTAGATGAAAATTCTAGCGTGAAGCAACTGGAGCCAGTTCACCAGCAGGAGCAGCAGCAGCAGCAATCGGAGGAGCAACCGCAAGATGGTAAGGATCAAAGCCTCAGAATAGCTGGAACGGAAAAAGACGCCTAATTTGTGGGCACTTTATTGTACTTGACAGCTCTCGCTTATAAGCTAACCAACACGCTGCTATTAGCAGTCGTTCGTGTTAACGTTGTTCTTTTGGATGTTTGGCTGAGCGCTTTTTTGCGTCAGTGTCGTACTTTCGAGTACATATTCCTACTCGATTTTTGAAACATTAGGTCGGTTTATGTCAATTGAAGTTTTTTTTTATTCAGAAATTGAAGTTTATAAACAGGTATAATTTAATTTATAACTTTTTCCATTGGCATTAGGGCAGTATAAAGATACAATTTTATGAGTTTCATGTGCAGTTATAGAATGTTTTAATGAATTCATGTTTTTGTTTGATCTTACGTATATGATTTTATTCAGTATAGTTTATGAATGCTCGATAGAATACATGTTGAAAGAAGTCGTATTCATGTTCAGAACAGAACAGCATTATCACCTCTAGCAAAGAGCTAGTAACGTATATACTTTACAATTGTATTTTATGTAAAACAATGATCGATCGTATTATTAACTGTGTGCCTTTTTACTAGATGAAATTGGAACACGAGCTTTAATCGAAGAGCGATCAGTTCAGAACGAGACGGTTATGTCAGACGCACCAGAAGAAAATCAATTACAACCGGAAGAGAAAATCATCGAAGATCGTACAAATAATTCATCAAACGCCTCTTCGCTAATCAATGAATCTGACACTGCCAATGTCCCGAAAATTGAACCGTTTACCGGATCATTACGACCATCTCCACCATCAACTTCCGAAGAAATAGTTGAGCTTGATGATGAGAAGCAAACTGTATCATGCGTAGCATCTAAGATAGAACGCCTTAAAAGTGAGCCAAGCAATAGCGAAGAAACAATTGAGGAGACAATCGACGTGAAACGTTTCTTACCACGCCAGTACGATGATAGCAAGAGTGATGACGATAATAATCCCCTCAGTAGCTCTAGTGATGAAGGCAACGATGGAGCTGTAATTATTCCTGCTCCAACCGATGACAATGCACCGGAAATTATCAGTAGCGCGGACAATCGGCGAGAAAGTCCGCCTGTCGTGGAAGATAAACCCACCAAACCTTCGGAGGAAGATGTAGGAGGTGCAGAATCAGTGACGCCGTCACCTCCAGACGAGCTGATAGAACCCGTCGGTTCGCCGGAGAACGAAGGCGAAGATGATTGCGAAGAGACGACAAATGTGGTCAGCAACAACAATGATCAGGTTTCAAAAAATTCCAGCGAAGAGCGCGAATCAAACAACGACGATACATCGACACTGTCGGAATCGGTCCCTAACACGGCCACCAACGGTGGCAGTCCTTCCGGTATCGAAGGCGACAACAGCAGCAGCCGCAAGGAGTCGGTCAACAGCGACGACACTACGATACGAACGCAGGTTTCGTTTCGCGAGAGTTGCCTCTCGCGGCGATCGTCCTCGAAGTCATCGATCAAAAAGAAGGTAGCCTATAACGATAGCACGGAGGTGATTCCGCCGCCCGAATATCCACCACCGGAAGATGATGATTCCGTGTTTTCGGACTCGGTGCCACCGAAGTTACCGCGCGGTGATATGTGCACGCCGTACGCCACCAAGCGAGGCTCACTGCCGGGCATGATAGCCCTTCCGGACTGGTTTGCCGAGGATCGATTGATGATGTTGGTATTCTGTTTTGTCAATTAGAGAAATTTTATTGGTCGCTCCTATATACATATATTCTCGTTTCGTTTGGTTGATAATGTTTAAAAACACACCGCTTTCGTATGTGTGGTTTTGTTAAGTTCACTCCTGATTTTAATGCGTTCGATTATGTAGCGTAATCCAATGTATTCCTTCGTTGTTTATGTTTCGTGACAAAAGTGCAAATCTAGCAGAAATGTAGTCGATTCCATTTATTGATTTGAAGAATAATTGTTCAAACATAAGCTGCATGATACGAATCTTGAAAGCAAACAAAAAAATAACCATCATCATCATCACCATCACGATCCATCCACATCATCTATGTCATCATCATTGCCTTGATGTCCATTCATGCAACAACATCTTTCCATTTAGTTTAGAGCCATTTAGAAATTAGACAATGTACACCGCTAATCTCGTAATTTGCAAAATCGTCCCATCTTTCTCATTCGTTTAATCGACATTACTATAAATACGTTCTAAATAGAATTTTTCCTAAACTTTTTACAAGAATTCGCTTGAATGTGCTAGTTAGTGCTACTCTGTTGAACTATCGCTTCTAAGCCAATTGCGCGGAATGAAAGATCATCCCGCCCAAAAGTCCCTCATTCTCAATTCACTCCCATTGCAACAAGTTACTTGGCGTCGTTTTCGTTTAAATTTGCTAAATCTTCTACCTGTTTTTTCTCGTGCCCTCTCGATTGGCTGTACGTAGGGAGGAGGGTGGCATTATGGAGCCACCCACTACGCCCATAGGACGCGATGAGCTGGCATTACGCAGGCATCGGTTTTTCTCGGAACTGCTCAATGCTGCCCATGCTGCCGTGGAGCATCGTGTGCGTTTTGATCCGCTGGGACCAGAAGTTGCCAAGGTTCCGACGGAGGAGGAATCGGAGGGTATTACACAACAACTAAACGATATTATGCTTTTTGTTTGCTAAGTGTTATCATGTTACATTACTTACCGTTATTTCTTAGTTTATGTTGTTCCCGTTGTTTCTACCGGTGGGTGTAACCCATACACATTCACACACATTTTCTCTATTTGATAGGGCAGCAATTATGTTGTAATTTCATTTCTTCTTTTTTCATAAACCGTCGCCACGTAGCTGTAATTGGCCCGAAACCAATCAGCTATTATGTTAATACGTTTACTAACATGTGGGAGACCATATTGCAGGGTTTTTGTTTAGATAGTACTATCAAATAATCACGCAGTGTGGTGGTAGCGAATACTCTAATCTGTTTCGCAACGATTAGCTACAATTAGTAATTCTTTTTCGTCTTTTTTATTGCTTGAGCAGTAGTTCTTTGTCCGTCGAAAAAAAACATAAACTACATTAGTATCATGCGAAAAAACAAAAGTAATGATTCAAGATTGAACACACAATTCGTCTTCATACAGTAGTTGAACTGTATTATCGGAAACTTGCGATGCATGACTCATGTGCTGGTAACCATGAATCAAATCGTTGTTTCGCTTTTGCTTTCGAATGCTTCATCCCGTCGTGCCACACTGAAGTCTGCAAAGGCAAAGGCCAATAAAATTCACATTGAGTGCCATCCGTGAACAAGTGCCAATTGATGAGATGAAAGGAACGGCTTGTGTTTCAATAAATTAAACTTCATTATTCTCAAGAAAGTAATACCTTTAAAATCTTTAAAGTAGCTGAAAACTATCCATCATGAGAGCTGCAGCATAAATATATGTATGTAGGTTAATTTTTCAGCTACCCCAAAAGAAGATGCATGAATGGTACTATTTTCACAAACTCTTCAGCAGGGGAAGCTGCATAGCTTCGAACTGAAAATAGCATTTTTTGCTAAACATTTTTTAAGTTCTCTACTTTGGCCATGAGTTTTTAACAAATCATTGAGCATTCTTCCTACATTTGTGTGTCACATTCTTGCAAGATTATGAATGATTTGTTGGAAAAGTATTATTCAAATAGTACATAATATCCAACACATTTTCCGTTGAACCGCCGCCCCAGAAAACCCACTGAGTTTGGCGGAATTGCCAATGCAGGCCGCTTAGGTGCGATGGGGTGTTTGTACTATCTATTCTCTCGCTTAGCTTACACATGTGCCCGATAAGCGCACTGCTCCCATCTCACTCGGTAGTTCTACATAATCTAAAATACCATCCATACGCAAACAGTAGAGAACGTTCGCGCCCCATCCATCCATCCATGGGGGTCCCTCCTTAGCTGTGAGCAGTCGCAAACGGCGTCGGGTTGCGCGATGACACCGTCCGGAAAACGTCCGAGGTTGCGTTCGTGAAGCGTTGTGGTGTGTGTTTTAATAGCGTTTTAAATTTAGTCCACATTTTGCATCCATTCCAACAGCACCACCACCACCAACCAAGCCAGGCACACGACCCAGCTACGCGCTTCTAACACACAAATAAACACGATTTATAATAATAACGATCGCAGCGTGCCACGATCTCCAAATATTTTTTTTCCAAAGGAAATGTGTGCCGCCTCGCACACTACACACTGAGAGGTTCGTTTCGTGATGAAGCGTGCCGTTCTTGCCCACGTTTGGTGGCCGGGCAGCAAAGAAGGAAAAACTGTGTTTGCGTCACATTGTGTACGTGATGCTGCTGCAGCCGTATGTGCGTGAATCAGATCCAAACAAACTTTTGGAAAACAGTTTAACCCACTGGGTTGTGTTGTGTTGGTGCGCGTTTGTGTTTTGTGGTGTTGTGTGAAGACGACAGGGAAGGAAGTTTTCTTCTTTGGTCGTTCTCCCGCATTAGAATTCGCGAGCTTCTAATCGGTTCGACGCGCACCGCACACCGTTTTCCTCACAGAGTGGTGTAGTTGTTGTATGTGGTGGTGTGGTGCTGTGCTGTGGTTCGGTAGTGTTGAATGGGGCAAACTTTGAGCGCCTGTTTTGGGCGTACTCTGATCATACATGATGTGAAAACGTGCTCCAATCCAGGTAACGTTCTCAATGCGCGTTTGTCTGTTAGTTAGTTAGTTAGTTTGTTGTTGTTATGGGACTTCCGTGCATACTATTCCGTCCGGTTGGTTTCAGCAGGTTTCAACAAAAACTGTATGGTTGTGATAAGTGATAAGGTGCCGGGTGACGTAACGTTGGATTTCAAGTTGTACCATCGGCCAATTTATAGTTCTCTTTTTCGTCAAAATTGAGAGCTCAGACGATAATCATGAAGAAGGCAATATGATGTTACTTGACCTACAATTTCAAGGGCCAAATTAATTGTGAGATCAAGGCCATTCTAAAATTAGATTTTGGATGCCAAAGTGTGTTGATGAAAACAAGAGGGAAGATACAAGTTAGAACCCCCCAACGCACACTTCCAAGTTTATAGGATTATAGTGTTTCTTAAATAAATCATGAGTGTATTTTTGGCTTCCAACCTAATGATGGTTAACCGTATGATGAATTCATTGGGGAATTTATACTTTGTCCATCGGGTGTAACAGGTTTTCCAATGCTACAGTGATCGTGCTATGCATTTGGTACCTGAAGAAAGGACGTTCTCTGTGGGTGTATCCGTTGGTGGATGGTTTTAAATATAATTTATAAAGCAATTGAATTTCTAAACTCTTGCGAACTAATTCCAATGCCATCTCATTAATTCCTCTTGTGTTATTATATTTGTTTTACTATTCCTTCTAGTTCTTTGGTTTTGTTTTTCGCGCGTAGTTTGCACATTTTATTAAAATAGTGTTTCTCTGTACATCCCTTCGTGCAGATTGTGATCCCGACCTCAAACCTTCGTCAGCCCGTGAGCTAGAGTGCTTGATCGATCGTCTGGAGCGTATTGTCGATCGGCTTGAACGTACCGTATCTGCGCGTGAGTTGGAAGAAACGAGACGCATACTGAAAGACGCGTGTGCTGTTGGCAAGGCGGTCATTCGTTCCAACACCACGGTAGAGGACACTGATCCGAGCGCTGACGATTTACCGACGGTTCTGCCCTCGACCCCACCACCGTCGGCCTCGTATTTGCATCAGAAAGTAGACAGTTTGGAAAGCACCTTGTTTCCCGCGTTGACCGATCAACCGCAAAAGGGCCGCCAGCATAATACAACCACTGTAATACAATCTAAACCATCTGCTTTATTAAACCATACTAATCCATTGACCATCCAAGAGCAAGGCACCGCAGTATTGTCATTATCCTCCTCGCAGCACGGCACCGTAGGAGGGACAACGAGCAAGATGAGTATTAACGCTTACGAGGATATTATGCTCGGCTCATTCGCCAACTTTATTGCACTTTCGAACAAAATCGGAGGCGACGTAGCCACCCAAGCGCAATTCGTGAAGGAAGCTTTCGAGTAAGTAACAATTGCTCCCAGGGAAGAAGGACGAAAGGTCACGGTAGTAGCGTGTGTGCGTTATGTTAATGGCTCGTATTTTGTTCTCGCTTACCCCGAATCCAGTGCTCAGTTTGCGTTCCTGAAGGTGGCATCCGCCTCGAGTGCACCATCGAATACGGATTTACAGAATTTGCTGAAACCTACCTCGGATAAGATTTCGACTATCCAAAGCTATCGCGAAAAGAATCGAACCTCCCCGTTCTTTAACCATCTGTCCGCGATTAGCGAAAGTATTCCGGCGCTCGGATGGGTCTGTGTGGTAGGTTTCAGCGCATTCGTCATGATTTCAGTGTCGCGGTTTAACACATCCAATGCCATGCTCTCGCTTCAATTCTAGGCCCCCACACCAGGGCCGTACGTGAAGGAGATGAACGATGCCGGTCAGTTCTACACTAACCGTGTCCTTAAAGATTGGAAAGAGAAGGACAGCACCCATGTGGAGTGGGCTCGCGCCTGGATTCAAACGCTGACCGAACTGCAGCAATACATCAAGCAGCACCACACGACTGGCCTGGTATGGTCCGGAAAGGACAAACCAACGGTTGGCGGTGCCTCGGTCCCACCTCCACCACCGCCCGGTGGTTTGCCGCCCCCACCGCCGATGATGCCGTTAGGCGATCTGTCGGCGGACGGCTCTGGAGACGATCGGAGCGCTCTGTTTGCTCAGATCAATCAGGGTGCTGATATTACGAAGGGTAAATAGGAAAACAACAACACACGGAACCTTTTGTGTCTGTTGTGCACCGTTGTTCCAATGAGTTTGAATTCTCTCAACCAGATGATATTTATTCATTTTACGTTTGCAGGCTTGAAGAAGGTAACGGCCGACATGCAAACGCACAAAAACCCTTCCCTCCGCTCGGGTCCGGCACCGTACAAGGCACCGGCCGGTGTGACCAACGGTACAAAATCGGTAGCCCCACCCGCCGCAGCAGCTGTCGCCAAACCGCCGACCTTCACGCGCGACGGCAAGAAATGGCTGATCGAGTATCAGAAAAACAACCCCGACCTTGTGGTGGAGAATGCCGAAATGAACAACGTGGTGTACATGTTCCGCTGCGAAGGTTCGACCCTGCAGATCAAGGGCAAAATCAACAGCGTCGTGATGGATTCGTGCAAGAAGTGTTCCCTTGTGTTTGATTCGCTCGTGGCGTCGGCTGAATTCGTCAACTGCCAGAGCGTCCAGATGCAGGTCGGTGGAAGGTTTGCGGGGGTTTTGTTTGATTCGAATAATCCCAGCCCATGTTTGTTGCCATTCTCAGGTCCTCGGTAAAGTACCAACGATTTCCATTGACAAGACTGATGGCTGTCAGATGTACCTTTCGGCGGATTCGCTTGCCGTCGAGATCGTCAGCTCTAAATCGTCCGAAATGAACGTGATGATTCCGAAGGGCAGTAGCGGAGATTATGTAAGTATCGTTTTATTGTTGTTACAATCTGGAAGAAACAAAACCCGGAACTAATCATTTCTTGCATTGCATTTTCACAGACCGAGCAACCGATTCCGGAACAATTCAAAACCATTGTTAAGGGCAGTTCTCTAAACACTACTTGCGTTGAAAGCCTTGGTTAAAAGGGATCACAACCAACCCAGCACATATACACGCAACTCCGTTCTACAACCGTCAGTGTGAGTGTGTGTGTGTGTTTGGTTCGTTTTTTTGCTGTGAGGTTTTGTGCGTGTACTTTGTTTTATTGCAAATGTAACGATACTTTTCCGAGTTCTATTTTCATAAAGCTGGAAAAGCAGATAAGAGCAAAATTGTAATCGTAAACAGTATCATCTAGAAATTACGTCAAACAACAAGAGCGAGCAAAAAGAGTGTAGTATCCCAATATCTAAAACCATAATTTTTAACCATACAGTAATAGTAGTAAGTTCGTGGATGGAGCATTTTATATATCGACAGCAGGAAACTGAACATGAAAATGGCACTGGAACCTTAAAAAAACACACACATCTTCATCTAATTCAGCCCATCGAACGTACCAAGCACCAAGTTTGTGCATATCGACCCCAAGGATCGTGTAGTTGACCTCACATCTTTTGCAAATGCTTTCGATCAAAGAGATTTCTTGTATTAAAGCGTGTGTGATGTGTTTCTTTTATGTTTGTTTCCTTTTCACTTCAATCACCTTCATTAAAAAGGGGCTTCCCGTGGTTTTTATCGTACGCTTTTAAACATTCGATAGAACAAAACATATTATTACCCCTTCCTTGATTACAAACAGAAAATGGAAGACGCATTTCAGCAATTGATGAAAAGAAAACGAATCGACACTTTTTACAGCATCAATCACGGTAATCTGACCAATCGATATACACAATTCATTCGTGGAAATATGTCCATCGTTCAATAAAGTTATTGGAACCCAGCAAAGTCAACCTAAATAAAGATATGTAGCTATTCAAAGCTAATGCGAAGGGGTAATGCACTAAAATTCAAGCAAATCCGAAAAGCAAATCTACTGGTGGACTGACACGAGTTCACTATAAATAAGTGTTGGAAACTCGTGAGTGCCCAACAGTCTGTCAGGTGACAACGCTAGAGAAGAGAGTGAGAGGGAGGATAAAAACGGTAAATTAGGAGATAAGGAGAAGGGTTGGTCCGCTCCTAACCAGTTAGTTGAAATTCGACAATCGGTACATGTGGACTAATTTTTTGATTTAACCTCATACCACAGTAAATAAAGTGTTTTCTCTAAAAAATCCACCGCGTTTTTCAACAATAAGATTATGGCTGGTATTATTGAAACCGTTCGTAGCGGCGGCGTACGTTCCGACACTCATGTTCCTAACGTACTAGATCGTTGCTACAGTTATTTACCGCGGCGTTGTAGGACCGGGCGCAAGAAATGTGTTGCCATCCCTAGAATTTCATGTGCTTTTGGAATTGACGGACTGCGATATCATCTGTTCACGTTTAATTAAGGCATTGTGGATCATTTCCGTTTGGGGTAGCTTCTTTTCACTCTCACTACGAAGCTTCTACAATTATCTATTTCTTTCAAGCGATTTAAAAACAATTCATTAAATCTATCGAGTTTATTGTTTTTTTCCTTTTTATTTCTCTGCCATGTACTGTTTGTGTTTGTGTGTAGAGGCGCAACTAGTTAGCAGAACGCAATTGGAATATTTGCTGCTCGCGCGATCAGTTCAGTACAACGAGCGCTAGTGCTAGCGGTTCTGAAATGCAAACGTTGAAACACGTGATTACTTTACTTTTCTCCATGCGCTTTTGGTGGTAGGGTCCATTTGAGAAGGACCAATTAAAACATAAGACACGTGTAACCAAGAAGGCCATGGATGGAATAGCGGACCAATTACACGGAGAAAAGAGAATGTGCTATAAAAGTAAAGAAGAAGGAGATGAAAGTTGGGTTATTTCATCGACCGCCTACTTAGTCTTTGTGTTGATGTGGCTCTTTGTCCTTGATAATGGAAAAGTCCAGCCGCATCCAGATGATCACGAACAAGAACAGCACATACAGGAAGCCCACCACCAGCAACGGTTCCTGCAGCATCATGACGCGTGAAAAGTTGTACTTAAGATTAAAGTCGTTGATGTGATTTTCGACCAGATTGCGCTTGCTGAAGGAAATCACCGGACGGCCGAATGTGTCCAGGTAAGTGTAGTGCAGCGTATCCGGGTGCCGTTGGATTGAGTAAGGCGCGATCAGCTTAATGTTGTTGGCACCCTCGGGCAGGATAACCTTCGTCACGACCTCGTCGATCATCATGTCGTCAAAGATGTGATCGATCACGCGCATCTTCAGCAGGAAGTTGTCGCCGTTCTGGAACAGGTATTCGAAGCTCGGCACATTGTAACCGAGCGTGTAGTGGGTGCGCCAGCCGCCGAACAGGGGGAACCGTGGGCGAAGATCCAGCTCGACCGCATCCTTCAGTGTGCGCAGGGCGGAGGTGGAGATGTTGCCATTGGTGTCACGGTAGTAAACACCGGTAGCCGAGGCCGGCAGAAGCGTTTTGTACGATTTCACGCTGGGCTGGTTCGAGCGGGCATCCTTCTGGTAGTCGTAGCGTGAAAACGCCCCCTTCAGCGTGGCTCCCGAGTGGACGATATCGATCGTTTCTTCCACGGCAATGTTGCCCCAGTGCGATACCTCAATAGTACGCTCCAGCCGGGTCACGGTGAGGAATGGAGTAAAGTTTTCGAAGTGAATCGTCATCGGTTCGTGGGAGAAAGCTGCAATTGATAACATCGGGCAAACGTTAACACACTTACAACAAATGGTCTTGTGATGGTGATCCCGCATTCATACCTGCCACGTTATCGTACGGTCCGTACGTAACAGTGCTGTCCGATTGGGCGCTCGGCTTGAACTGGGTGTAGCTTTCCACATTGCGGGAGCTTAGATGGACCGTCGTTTTCTGCGTCACCGTCGGGTACGGAGAGTAGAAGTAAACGTTGCCAAAGTACTGCACCAGCTGCCGTTCGCTTTGGGTGATGGACGAAGGGAACGGCTTGAGCGATTTCGTGAACACCGTCTCGATGTATACGACTGGGTTCGATGCACCGGCCGGCAGGGTCATGCTGAACGTCACCCCCTTCGGGGTGGTGGTTTCCGTGAGCTTCAGCTCCTTCTTGGAGGAATCCTTCGCTGAGATGAAGGACAACTTCTCTCGGTCCACTTCCGGCACAACGAACAGGTAAGTGCTGATGGGCAGCTTCGACTTGTGTTCTAGAGTTATTTTGTAGGAAATTTTCACCAATTGTGAGGTCAGATCTATCGTCCGATCGACGGCTCTGTTTTCTATCTCCATGTCAATCGCCGCTTGCACGAACGCGCCGGCAAGTACGGCAGCGAAGCCGCAAACAACAAGCACCAGTTTCACCATTTTTCCCCAGGAAAAGCGTGTTTCAGCAGCTAAACTTCTATCCGGCTTGCGCGAGTTGCTACGCTGCCTTTGCCAGTTTATCAATTTTGTGATTCTCTGCCCAGAATGCCGGAATCGTTCACGGCCTCGAGTGCGATACTGGAGATGGGATCGAATGCTTCGTTCACGCGAAGCCGGCCACGAATGTACGTTTTCAAGCCGGATTGACAATAGCGATATGGACACGCAAACCAAAACTGAAGTCTGTCAAACATGACGTGTATTTTTTTTGACGCATCTTTTCCATTTGGATTTTGCCATGTTGGCCGATAGGAGCGCAACGGGTCATGCAAAGGCAAACGATATTAGAAATATTTTTCTTCGTAATTTTATCTGAATATAGAAGGGCGCGAAATCCATCATGAAGTGAACCAGTTCTTTAAGAATTACGGAACTGATATTTCTCCCTCCCGTCTATCTGCACCGGTTTCCTTGGACTGATGGACGATGGTCTTTTTTTGGGGTAGCGCTAAAACGCGGAGCTTGTACACATTGCCCATATATGAATGGCTATTTTTGGCACGCATAAATTACATGTTCTAAAAACTATCTTAATCATTTAATAATAACAAATCGAAATTACAATCCAAGGGAAATCATTTTCGGTATGCGTACAAGCACAGGCGGAACATATACGAATGTAAAACCAGGCTGGAGCAACGTATTTATTCTCAGTTTTCTATTTTTGGCCGAAAAATTTTTATCTAGTCTGAGACATCATTTTATTAATATTTGAGTGCATTTCATAGAATTACCTCACTACTCTATCGAATGACGTATACGAGCAACAACTCTTTCAGAAGTTGTTCGCACTTGCACGATTATGCATTGATAATCGAGTTTCTTTTTAAAATAAAATATCAACATATGAAATGAATGTTTCTTTACTTTAAATATGTTATGTAAAACTAATTTGGCCTGCTCGGCCAAATCGAGCGGCCAAATATCTTACATTAAAAACATCAAATGAAATTACATTTTCACGTTCCCGTTTATTACTTTCTTTGACAAAGAATGCAACGGATTTCTCCAATACTCACTTGAATGGAATCATTAATAAACCATCCAATGGACTCTCTTCGCCTTAACGAGCAGAGACCGACACCTGCCACACGCGAATAATGTTATCGGAGTAGCCAGCATACAGGGTCTGTCCATCGGTAGACCAGGCCAGCGACAAGCACTGTGGCGGATCGCCGTTCTTAGCCGGCTTCAGCTCCTCGACCATCGTCTTGGAGGCAAGATCCCAGATCTTGATCGACGGTCCGTAGGCGACGCACAGCCAGTAGCGGTTGGGCGAGAAGCACAGTGCGTTGATGATTTCATTGTGCTCCAGCGTATGCAGATGCTTGCCGTCGTTCAGATCCCACAAGAAGGCGCGGCAATCCTTACCACCGGACGTGCACAGCGAACCGTCGGGCGACACTGACACCGAGTTAAGGTATCCGTTGTGTCCGAGATGGTCGATCTTCAGCTTGCAGTTGGCCAGATTCCAAACCTTCACCACACGATCCCAACCAGCCGACACGATGATCGGGTTGGTGTGGTTCGGTGAGAATCGCACACACGACACCCAGTCGGAGTGTCCATCCTCCTGGATGGTGTACTTGCACTCGGCCAGAGTGTTCCACAGCTTGATCGTCTTGTCGCGCGATCCCGACACAATCTGACGGTTATCTACAGAGAAAGCAACCGAGAGCACGTCCTGCAATGAAAAATTTTTACATTAGCTTCGTACTAAATGGTAGCCAATCTGTAGTAGTCACCCAGACTACACAGCATAGACAACGTGACCGCTACATTAGAAAACATAGCTTTTACTGTTTGATGTTGTCTCTCAACAAAGCTTTGCTCCAAATCTACCACATGGGGGCATGAACTGGAAAGGTGTGCTCTATCGAGAGGAAGTTTACTATTGCACGCTCTATTAATAGAAGAACGCCATGCGACTCATAGATTAGTTAAATTGCATGGAGCTGGGATGTGCGTAACAGCAATACGATTGTACTGTATAAGGAGAAAGCAGTTTCTTGTAGCGGTCACATTTTCTATGATTTGAGTAATTGTGGTCATCAATCATCTAAATGTTTTTCGAAGAGTGCTTCATCGCATATCTTACATTACTATTATCTACAGAACAAAGACACATCCGCGACTGCAACGATTGCAGATAGTCTTCTGCTATAGATAATAGCCCTGCAAGATATTGCAACGGTCGTATACCTCAACACAAGCAACCTTCTTACATCCCTCACCGTATGGATGTACACGCCCGCCTCGGCATCCAAGGGTTGACGACCATTTGTGCTTGATTTGTCACACTAATAGGAATAGCACAACATATTTCTTCTGCCACGCATTGGCGCTTTGATACTATGCTTTTGGTTACTTTCTTCTGCCACGCATTGGCGCTTTGTAACTGAATTTTTGATTTTCAGCCTCGCATAGGCACAATAACGTATCATTTACAACAGAGCAGACCCTAGCCAGTTGAAAGAATATCGCACATGTTGCCAACAATTGTACAATTCAAACTATCTCGAATTACGGTACTTCAACATCCATTATTAACGGAGGTCTTATCAAGAAAGAATCCCTGATTACACCCATCGTTAAGAATCGATAGTTGGACTCAATAGCGAATCAAAACGATCGATCAACACTGCTTGCTCTGTTTTCGTGCGAAGTTGCCTTTGCTTGCCGGTGGCAAGCGTCATTAACTTAATTGTCACACCTTGGTATGGTCTTCAAAACGGCGGGTCGACTGACCAGCTGCCAGATCCCACAGTCGAAGAGTTTTGTCCCACGATCCGGACAGAGCGTAGTTGCCGTCGGAGGACAGCACTACATCGGAAATGAAGTGCGAGTGTCCGTACAGACGCTTCTGAGGAATGCCGTAGCTCAGCTCATCACGGGTCAATTTCCACACGATCAGCGTCTTGTCTGAAAAAAGTACAATACATTTATTAGCCCACAACCGAGCTTGGCGTTTCACTACACATCCTTCCCTAGGGCAACACATTTGCTCGAATACATCAAATGTCGGTAATGCCACTGGTGATGCCGCGTGTTGATGAAGCACATTTTGGAGGTTATAATCACCTACAACACTTACCACGAGACGAAGACAGGATCATGTCCGGGTACTTCGGATTGGTGGCGATCTGCGTCACCCATCCAGAGTGGCCAAGCAGCTGGCCGCGCAGTTGCAGTGTTTCAGTCATTTTCGGTTCTATTCACAAATTTCACACTTTGCCAAGCGATTCGTTTTCGCGAGCAGCGAAATTCACGTCCGACCCGCACAAGATGGCGAAGAAAAGAACGTGAACAGGCCCGACCGCAGATGACACTGATGACAGTGCTCACAGAAATGTCATTTTCATCACACGCTTCACACCAAGGGCGTTTCACAGGACAGCTAGTGAAATATTTCATGTACAAATGTGCTGCTCGTCAAACACATCACACAAAACATAAAATCAGTGTTTCACATTCATACGGACGTCACACGAGGCGTAAACTCAAAAAGTTTACGCTTGATTTGTATGGGAGAGCGTAAACTTCCTGTTAAAAGATTTCAGGGTTGTATGGCTGAAATTTAGTTTATGCCAAAGTTTACGCTTCGTGTGACGTCCGTATCAGACCCTTGTCTGTGCTCCATCGCATGCGATTTTATCGCATGTGCTGTCAAACGCTTTTTCGTATAATATTGAGATTATTTGGATGATTTTAATAATATAACGATTATGAAAAATTAAGTTGAGATTGTTCCTACAAAACACCACACATTTAGTTTGACAGATAAAGTCGGATGCGGCGTCCGACGAAATCAAAAATGTTTGATTCCGTCGTACGACAAAATCGCACGTCCGACGTTATCTGTCAAATCCCATATAAAATTTTGACAGGCCTTCCGATAAAATCGCATCCGATGGAGCACAGACACGGGCCTCAACAAGCATTTTACAACATACAGTCTTTCCCCGAGTTACGCGAATAATGCGTTCCGGAGACATTCGCGTAAGGCTGCGCTCTGGCACCAATCGAACACGACAACCGACTCGAACAAACCCATATAATCATATGGAGGTGCACTGTCAGACACAAACAAACAAACAAGACAAACATGTCAAATCCCATACATTTTTCATGTTCGATGTCGTGTTCGATTGGTGCTAGAGCGCCGGGTAACTCGGATTTTCGCGTAAGTCGAATATCACATGTTACAGCAAAAATATACTTTATTTATCATAATTTTTGATTGAATTTAGTTCATTTATGTATTTTAATACTTATTTGATGCAATTGGTGTAGAAAATTTGGTTATTTATCGGTAATTATTTTTCATTTGACAATTGATGGAGAAAATTGTACTGATTTGACATCTGAACTGTCAAAAATAAAAATTCGCGTAACTCGAATTCGCGTAACTCGAGTGTCGCGTAACTCGGGGAAAGACTGTAGATTAACAATCTATAGAAAAATATTGATGGGCCACCATTTAGTTAATTTACTATAATTATCATTGAAACACGCGTAATAATGTTCTTTCGGCTCTTAAGGATTTGAAAAAAGCCACTTCAATAGATTATTACAAATATTTACTGATTTCATTTATATAAATATATTTTTCTGCAAATACCTGCAAGATTTTTCTAAAGAAAAGAATAATAACAATGTGATGAGAAACTCAGCAATTATAACGAAAACATTTTTGTAAAATTTACTAAACATTGAAAATAATTTTAGTACATGATTGCACTATTTCACAGTTTTTAACTTTTGTTCTTTGAATAAGAAGGATGTAGGTAAGTGAAATTTTATGACTATTTAGCAACCCAACAACAACTTCAACAACCAAACTTTATCCAAAATCGTCAACAAAACAACAACAACAACCAAAATTATCCACAAAAAAACGTATTCTGTGGCACCGCTATTTTAGAGTGAAGATGATGCTTTCGGAACGCATTTACCGCGCAACTAGAGAGCAGATTGTATTTGCTCTTCCTGTGCATAGCAATTGACTGTCAAAAACACAATGGCGTCTTATGTCAATACATGACCCTACGGTCGTACATGCACCAACCTTACCCCAAGTTACAGTGGAGCAAAACGCAGCGTCGGCCATTTTGTTAGAAAGAAGTGTGCTTCGCAGTCGCAAAGATCCGAAATTCGCATGAATTTCGGGACCAACACGGGCCAATCGGTTGCAAACTAGTGAAAAAACGCGTGATTGAGACTCTTTGAACGATTTCAGCATACCGATTAGGATGGAGGATAAGGCTATGCTTAAAGATTTAGACCAATGGATCGAGCAACTGAACGAGTGCAAACAATTGACCGAATCGCAAGTGAAAATTCTGTGTGATAAGGTAGGCAGCAAGACGACGATGATGATGATGATGACGATGGGCGCAGTGGACGCGGTGAACCATACCCATGAATAGTGTAGAATTGTGTGCTAGAAAGAGGATTTGCGAAGGAAAGGCGGAGATTTTAGGTCTGCTCATCTGCGCTTGACAGTGATCTAATATCGCCGATGGCATAGCGAGTGGGTTACGCCAAGGGAAAAGTGTCTCGAAATTCAATATTTGCTTCCACCATAAAAGGGGCATCGCCGTTTTCGCTCGCAGGATGTGAGAATGTAGTGATCTTTGTGCGTGAACTGATGACCTCTTGCCATTTGCAATTGGCTCTAGATTTCTTATCGTGTATATTAACGGCAGTAGGAAATGCAAAAAGTGACAAGAATCCGCATAAAATTCAATCGTGTCCTTCAGAGATCAAGAACATCCGCCAGCCGCAAAAAAAATGCGAGCGGTTGAGTGAGCGAGAGGGATTGAAAGATCGATAGCAGAAACAAGCAAAGCCGCTATACACCTGAGTGAGACGACGGCGCACAAGCCGCGAGAGTGAGAAAGCTGGATTGCTGGAAAAGTTTTGCAACTTAACGGCACTCTAGGCAGCTCACGGAAGTCCTCCCGTGACGGAAAATCGGCGCAGAAAAAGGCAACTTTCTCGCCACATCTCGATACTTTCGATAAAGTGTTGTTCATTGTGCGTTCTTTATTTGGGGGAAAAATGGAGATTTTTTGAAGCACGGCCTCCATGCAAACCCCCTATGCAAAGGAATGCTACGTTAGGATGAGTGAATAAGATATCGCGTATGCGTGTGTCTATGTTTATGTGTGTGTTTGTGAGGGCGTATGTAAGATCCATTGTCGCGTCAGAGTCCTCCATCAAATTTGCCCTATTGGTCACGAGTTAAACGGCGAAAAGGAAGTTTTATCAATCGCGCGCTGTACGAGCGTTATTGTTGGCCGTATAAATATGGAGAAAATAAAAAGATAATTAAGAGCCGCCCTGCTCTATGTGCAATCGGCAATTATTAGCCGTAAAGTTTTGCTAGCGACTCACGCACGCACAAACACACACACATACACCGATTCTACGGTCAATGAGTCACAGCACTGTTGCCGATGGTACAAGTTGATGATGACGATGACGATTGGAAAGGATGCATATGTGTGCGTGAGCTTTCAACTGCCGCATGCATTTTGAAACTTCACCGCGTATTGAAAATATTTGAAAATTTTAAAATGCGTTAAGTCTTATTTACATTCGCTGAACAGCATTTTTGTGAAGTTCACTCTACAACTCCTATCCAAAGAAGAGTTGAAAAACGTGAGTTGTGCAGCAAATTATTGTGACTTGAAAGCTTTATCTTATCTGTACAATGTTAATGTTTTAATCAGCGCACAAGTCTCTGCTGGATCTGATGATGATGACGATGATGATGAAGTGTAAGCCTAAATGAAAAAGCTGTAGGTATTGGGAGCGCAGGTACTTAAACGCTGTGAATTTATTGTTCTTCATTTATAATCAAACTGCTGAAATGGGAAACGATTTACAATACTTCATTTGAACGACACCACACATAGAACCATAGTCACATTTGTACTGTGATTTGCAATTAAAATTCTGCACAAGTACAGCGGCTGATTGGATAACAATTACGCACCAGGAACCAATATTTTTTGCTTATCAATTGATGAGAAAATGTTATTGCGTCGACCCGAAATTTAGCCAGTAAAACTCAAAACACGAATATCACACATACACACTCAGTCAAACTGCGTCTGGCAGTCCTTCAAGTCTGTGAAGTCTATTTTTAGATGCAATAGCTCACATCACTTCCCCCTATCATCCTCTGACCCACCGTAACCGTAACCAGGGTCCGGTACTTGCGGCAGAGTTTAGAGATAGGCCGCGCAAACAAGACTTTTCGTGGACACCTATTTCACCGGTTCAAGATCTTGGCACTGGCACAAAAACAGTGTGCTTCCGTTTGATCCGATCCGATCCGGTGCAGCGCGACGCACCACCGGCTTCGTTTGTGTGTTACCTTGTCTCAGTTGTGGCCTACGCCGTACCGCACTTAGCTGGCCACCACCGGTTGAATGAACGACCGGTGCCACACTTCCGGTTGTAGGTAGGATGGCACAGGTGCATGAAGATTCGTTTTGTTTCTGTCTCATCATAAGGTCTCAGACAAAAAATGGCCGTCTGCAGGGCCGGTCATATTCCCCATTCAGCTTAGAAGTGCTGTGTACTTCCTGCGATGAAAAACGAATATTCGTTATGGTCGATAGAGTTCATAATGAGGTTGAATTGTTGTTACCCTTTCTGTGTATCCTCATTGAACTTAGCTTCCCCGAGTGGCGAAGGATCGGATCGCGGGGATTGAATGCGAATGCCAGTTCAAATGTCATTGGCAAGCTGCCTTGGCGCTAAAGGATTACACCAGATACTACTAGATTCACTACTATTTGCAATGCAGTAACTTATCTGCACTGTTTGTATTATGTGGCGAGATCTGGCAATCATCCGTGTTCGGTCTGTAAATAGTCAGTGGCAACGAATGGACACATCATCTGCCAGTGTGTGTGTGTGTGTGTCTGTATGAATGACCGAATAGTATATTTTTATTATTTCCTTCATTCACTACATCTCGTCGCTCCATGCGTGACCGTATCGATCTGCCACCGAAAAAAAGCGACTGATGTGTGTAATGAGATATCATGAGTAATACATGCGCTTCGTCAGAACTTGGTATTATGAAAACCAGTTTGATCTTGTTTAAAGTTAATTGTTTCGAACTATAGTCCTATCGACAACAGCAAGTACTTGGGAGTTTATTGAGATCGTAGGTAGAGAGAGAGAGAGAGAGAGAGTATTGCGCTTAAAACTGTACGCACATAACATTACACGATGACGGATCCGAGTCAGTGACAATGTTGTTGTATAATGTTTATTTTTGCTTGTCCTCGAATAAAAATCCTCGTCTGGAAAATCATTGATAGAAGCAAGGATTACATTTCATCATTACACTGATAAGGTGGTGAGTGCGTACAAGTGCGTGAGATGAATAGTACACGATGATTGAAGTAATTTGAACAGATGAGTGAAGCAAATATTTAAATGGAATTAAAATAGTAAAATTACTCGTCATTAATGACGTACGCGCAGGAGCTGCTGTGATTCACAACAATATATTTAGTTGTTATCAGGTTGTTTGTCATTCTTGATATGTTATCTAGGCATTAAATATTGCCCTGCTTAATTCGATATAGCCGATATGGTAGCCGCAATGAGAATGTCAAAAGGATAGGAAAGAAATTTATTTATTTTGATGTACTTTCTTTGTGTCGGATTAACTCAGTTTAAAAATTAACCTAATTGGTTTTCTTTCTTTCTCTCTCCTCAGGCGAAGGAAATTCTATCGAAGGAGTCCAACGTACAAGAGGTAAAATGCCCGGTTACAGTATGCGGAGACGTTCATGGACAGTTCCACGACCTGATGGAGCTGTTTCGGATAGGTGGACGATCGCCGGACACTAACTATCTGTTCATGGGCGATTACGTCGATCGTGGCTATTATTCGGTAGAAACCGTAACTCTGTTGGTAGCACTGAAGGTAAGCAAGGGCGCTGGGAATGCCAAACCTGGTTAGAGGAAGCTGTAGCTCAATAACTTCTTGTTTTACGCAGGTACGATATCGCGAAAGAATTACGATCCTTCGCGGTAATCACGAGTCTCGGCAAATTACGCAAGTTTACGGTTTCTACGACGAATGTCTGCGGAAGTACGGCAATCCGAATGTATGGAAGTTTTTTACGGATTTGTTCGACTACTTGCCGCTGACGGCTCTGGTAGATGGACAGATATTCTGCCTGCACGGAGGGCTTAGTCCATCGATCGATACGCTTGATCACATTCGAGCACTGGACAGACTTCAGGAGGTGCCACACGAAGGTCCCATGTGCGATCTGCTCTGGTCCGATCCGGATGACCGAGGCGGTTGGGGCATTTCTCCACGAGGTGCAGGCTACACATTTGGACAGGTAAGTGTGCAATGATGGATGGATAGTGTACTTAAGAAAAGTATCGAAAAGTGTATTGTAATGTGCTAATAATGTGTGATCGGTTTTTTAGGACATTTCGGAACTGTTCAATCACACAAATGGGCTGACATTAGTGTCCCGAGCGCATCAGTTAGTAATGGAAGGATACAATTGGTGCCACGATCGTAACGTGGTCACAATTTTCTCTGCACCGAACTACTGCTACCGTTGTGGAAATCAGGCAGCATTGATGGAACTGGACGATGCACTCAAGTTTTCATTGTAAGTATTAGTAGTATAGTGTGGCACACCATAGAACGGGGAAACCCAATCGGTGATGTATGGTTTCTGATGATTGTTTTTGTTTTGCTCCTTTCACAACAGCCTACAATTTGATCCAGCTCCGCGTCGTGGTGAACCACACGTAACCAGAAGAACGCCGGATTATTTCCTTTAAGAAGAATATCCTTATAATATGATGCTGAAGAAATAGCAGAAATAAACAAATTAAGCAGGTACACCACACACCGAGAGCGATTAAAAGTGAAAAGGGAGAAGGAGCCAGGCCAACACTAAAATGCATCAAGAAAGGTAGAAGAAGAGAAAAAGGCAAACATGTTAAGCAAACTTGGCGTAAAGGTACAGAAGAAAAAATGACAGAACATAAAGAAAAAGCAAGAAAAATAACGCGTAAAGTCTCGTACAACACATTTAAGCTTAATAATTACATCGTAATCCAATAACAAAAAAAAAGAAATGGAAGATCTATTATTTAACAAAACGAGGGGAACATCCAACAGAACGACAAGCGATTTTTTTTGCCAAGCAAATCAGCATTGTGTGAAGGTGGTGGTACTGATGAAGGAAGAAAAACAAAGGAAATAAAACAAATCCATCGCCCAATGTTTTCGCCAATGCGTTCGGGGACTCTACCATAACATCGGATAAATCAAGTACCAGCCGAACGGTGCAGCTGCAGGAAGGACAATTGAATGCAACTCAGTTCAATCGCATCGCTAGGTCGACGTAAGCGGCGGATCCAAGAAGCAGGTTAACGAATGAAGTGTAGCCGAAGGTTTGGCTCGGTCGGGCTTGTTGAACTATTTCTGTGCAGCTTATTTCTGACAAGAATTCCGCACAGTAAAAAAACTAAGGAGAGGAGAAACACAGTTTAATTTTCACACGCCACACGATTGATTTTCTAAACCGCCCCTCAATTGCAAGGGATTGGTATAAACGGGGGAAAGGGTATGCATTAACAAAACCATCACCACCACCATGGTCATGAAATCCCGCTTGTTGTGTAGACGCGCGCGCGCTCGCTCGCTCGCTTGTCTGTATGTACGTGTGTGAGTGTGTATGCGTGTGTGTGTGTGTTTGTGTAAAACATGCTGAGAAGACCGATTTGGTGGGCTTGCAAATGATCAATCAATAGAGAAAGAAGTTGCAAAGTGCACGCTGTGCTGTCCTGCGTTGCAACTAGACTGCATCCTTTTCGGATGATGAAACGTAAGAAGGAGGAGCAGGAGGAGAGGGAGGTTGAGGCGCAGTAGTTTTGAGAAGAGAAATGGGTGAACAGTAATACTACTCTACTACTACTACTGCTACTATTATTACTTAAGGTAAAGGAAAGGAAAGGAAGCAAAAAAGAATGATGTCGAAAAGTATCCGTCTGCTTGAGAAAGGGGAAACGAAACAGAGAGAGAGCGAGAGAGAGAAAGGAAAGCAAAAGAAAGGATTGGAAATGATGTGCACATTATATGAAAGTATTTGAAAGTCAGAAAGCGTAAGAACTCTACCCCCTCCCGTGTCTTTACACGTTGCTACCAACACGACGACCGGTACGTTATGATTCCCAATATCACTGTTTTACTGGTTTCATATGTTACGTCCTGGTTCCGATATGTATTGTGCATTAGTAACCCCTTCCTCCCTCCCTCTCCCGCCCACTAACAGTTAGAGAGCAAAAAATGAGTAGCAGCAGGACCGAAACGCGTACGCGTACACTGGAACGTCGGTGCGTCGGTGAACTTAACCGATTTTATGCTGAAAATAAGTAATATTTATTACTCATGGGACGCTGGGTCGTGGTAGTGTTTGCCGATTGAGCGCTGTATGGGCTTGAAGCTAGGATGTCACACAATAAACGTATGCAAATTATACACTTTTGTTACTTGTTTTCTCTCTCTCTTTCTCTCTCTTTCCTGTCGTGTATTGATTTCATATGGAGAATGAACACAGAATAATTATCGTAGTTCAGACTAAACCGAAGCATGACTTAAGTTTCGATAGTACGGGCACATTGACCGAAGTGTGAACAGCGAGCCGAACGAGAACTGCATTACCTTTGCTTACCTCGAGCTATGATAACACTCCGTTGGTGAACAGAAGTTGGTGATTATCATTGACGAAACACACACACACACACACACACACGCACCAAACCTACACAAACAACCTGCGGGCTTACGGGGAGGGCGTGTAATGCGTGCATGATATTATCATTGGTAAATCAACCAAACAGCTCTTGTTCATTACCATCATTGCAATAGCGCTTCGTTTTTTTAGATCGCTTACATGTTTGCCTTCTTTTTTCTCCTCATTCAATTTTGCTTTTTTATATTGTATGTAAGGGAGGGTACATGAGGAGGGAGGGGATTCGCCGCTGCCACTGCGTGTGTATCGTGCGTAGCTCTGGACATGCAATTCGATTTCGATGCGTGAGAAATTATTGGATAGAAGAGAAAATGGGAAACACATTGAAAACCCTAATCAACGAGGTGTGTATTATTCGGGAAAGGAAACAAACAAACAATTGATTCCGTGTTATGTCTTATTGAGAGAGACAGAGAGATGCACCGGGAGCGGGGGAGCAAGCGTTAGCATCAGGGGGAGGTGTAATTCATACACAAATACATACACACCCAATCACGTCGGATAATACCGATATAATATTTGTAACAGCAAAAAAAAAAGAGCATTCTACACATTTCGTTTTACTCTAGTGGATTTTACGTTAAATTGGAAGAATGGTTAATAACATTCGCTAGCTTCTCAGCATACATGCAACAAATAAAAAAAACGTAACAAACGATGAAACAGAATTTGATCGTAGGCGGCTACTACTGCTACAACAATTACATCTCTTACTTCGGGCGATACGGCACTACGGCTTCACACGCTCACGCCGATCTTATTAAAGTAGGCTTACAACGCGACTTGTTTGTATCAGATAGTAACCGAATATTCAGTCACACGGTACCTGTTGCACCGGAGGTTGGTTCACTGTTCACAGATAGAACCATCGATCCTAAGGCTGCGGGATTTTACAAGAATCAGCACGTCTAGCATTAGAACGGCTAGCTCGGCTGTGGTTCAAAATTTGTTCACTCGTCACCATGCATCCTTTGCATCTAACAGCAACAGCAGCAGCATGTCTATATTGTTTGCTTACATGTAATGTTGATTGGAGGAGTGATGGTTAAAATTTTAGTATTTATTTTTTATACCTTTTCTGGTAGAACTTACCGTTATGCTATACGTAGCGAGCTTGACTGAAACAGTTCAGATTCGCTTCGTCTCGTCTGTTCTCTCTTTCTATTACCAAATGCGTTGCGCTTAACGTATCTGAACACACTCTCGCCGTTTGATAATGGGCAGACACGTGGTAAATGTTTGGAGCTAATTATTCACAATGAAATTTGAATAATGCCAACCAAGGACTATCGTTGCATTTTTATGTTTTACCGATGGTGTGGTATTCTTCTTCTTTGGCGCAATGCAACCGTTACAAGCCGAGGCCTGCCTGTACCACGTTGTACCACGTTGCAAAGGCGTTTTGAAAAGCGTAGCAGGCGATGAGAAACAACAGGGGGGGTTGCTTATTAAAATCCTGAATATCTGATCCGTTTGGGTAGGAAGCTAGTAAAAACGGTATCGGATGCACAGTAATGAACGTTATCTAAGCCACAAACAAATGAAACATTTACCGCAAAACTATATACAAACCCCCCCCCCCCCACACACACACACACACACACACACACACACACACACACACAAACACCACACAAAAACTTCATTTTGCATAATCCTCGTTCGTGTATGCCAGGCAGGAGAGAGGAAGTGAAGCATACAGGGAGAAGAGAGCAAAGAGAAAGAGAGCGCGCCCGCGAATGGTCAATGGAAATCCAATAAAATTTACGTTTTAAATAATAAAACAGTAGTATATCTTCTAGAGAGTGGAACGTATTGTATTAACAGTTTTTGAGTATTCATTTAAATGTTTTGTCCCTACTGCTACCTCCCATTACCGTCGTTCCTCGACGGGAAAGTTGGCATGCCACGTGAACGCACCGAGCGGTCCTGTTTGTGCACCGAAATCTACAAAATCGTCTCCAAATGCATCGACCTCGTGAAAGTTCAACCCACCGTTAGTGCGGCGAAGATCCTCCCTTTCCTCCTCACTGCCAGCAGCAACTCTTCCCTGGGCTGGACCAAGTTTGTCCGGTTGCCATTCACGGGTGTCGTCGTAATTACCTGTAAAAGAAATTGAAATGATATAATTAGTCGTACTACCCTCACCAGTTCCACATTCGTACGATTCTTACCATAATGGTCATCGTGTACAATAATAGCATCGGACAGAATCACTAAACTACTGAACAAAATTAAACATATTTTATCGTTCATCTCTTGCTGCTGCTTGTCCGTTAACCCGGTTGGTGCAAGCGCGTGCGATTGAATAAAAACGGTTTTAGTGTGGTATTTGGCTCTTATATTTACCGCCCTGCCGGAGTGTCATTCAAAGCGAAAGCGCCCTGTAAATGTACCTAATCGTTAAGCTAACGGAAGTTAATTTATTTTGCTTTACGCTTCATTTAGTAATTGAATCTTGCCTACCGCCAGCCGACCATTTGTGGCAAATGCATTATGCTCGTTCAGTTGCCTTCGTTCGTTGCCTTCAGCTTTCGGCCAAACGATTATATCACCACAAGAAACACGATGCAAACGATTGGTTTTATTGGTACACATTAACCAGTTGTATAAAGTTTTACATGTATTATAGTAATTTATCGTTCTTTTTCGAACATGAAAAACTTCAAATCTAAATGTGCACTCGTTCATAAATGTAAATGCTTTTGAGCCCTTTATTACAAAAACAAACCCGACGACCGCAAACGGTAATGGTATTTTATTTTGTTTTTGTCCCTATTACACGGTTTTCCTCGCATCTCTTTTTTAGAACGGAATTTGGCACCACTTACACAACGTTATAAATATTTTCCATCTCGTATCGTGTTCTAGTCTGATTGTTTTTTTTTGCTGACTTTTATCATTTTATCGTTTTCCTATTTGTCTATTGCCTCACTAGGTATGATATTTTACAATTTCCTCCAAGTTTGCGTTACACGCAACTCTCGTTCTAGAAACGACATCACAATTTGTTGTCTAGATTGTAGCTCGTTATAATGCTCCTGCGCTCCATTTATCATTGATGATTGCAAGTGATTGTATAACGATGTCTATAATACATACAATTGCTCTTCTTACGTTGTCCTACAAAATGGGGTTCATTGACGAGTAAGATAACTTGCAATACTAACAACACTTACTAAGCAAAATAAAACTGCTCTATAATATAAGAAACGTTAAAACTGATTGCTATAAAACGACTCATTTAAAATGTAATATGATTTGTTCTTTTTGTTGTTTTAAAGAGTACCAACTAAGCACGCATCCTTTCACAACACTAGCCTAAGTACAATGCGATCAATTGGATAGCAGGAACTAAAAAGGGCAAGCAAATCGCCTCAAACGAAACGACAGTGGAGTATGGAATAAAAATAAAATAAAAAAGTTCACCTATGTCTATTTGGTACACTCGTTCGATTGTGGGATTCCTTTAAACATCTCGTTCAGTGCGCTCCATTGGCCAAACTTCTATAACGCACCGACTGTTGTGGTTGTTGTTGCTGCTGCTGCTGCTCAACCTTCGGGCTAGTTTGGCCCGTTCCATTGATATGCACCCCGGACGAAATTACCGTCGAGGCGGACGTACTGCTGGATGCGCTCACATCGTCCACCTTGTCAATGCTTGATGACTGTGAAGAGCTGCCATCTGTTCCATTCGTTAAACCCAACCGAAAGAGCTGACTCCTTGAGAGTTCATCCAGCCGTTCGCTGCTAGCAGGACGGGCCAGGCCTTCTGCTATAAGCTGCTGGGCGATGTTGATTTGATCCATACCGTTGGGCGCCGTATCGTACAGTTCCACGCCTGGAATGGGTGAGGTTTCGCGACCGTGCAGTGGGCTCTTGCTGTTCCGGTAGGTAACAATTTTTGAAACAATTTTTTTCCACTGAGCCACTAGAATTGGAAGTTAACAACGGTACATGACAGTAAAAGTAAGAATTTGAATGAATCAGTGTAGCCACATGAGGCGCTCTTACCATACGTTAGCTCTTCAAATCTGGTCACTGCAACCGGATCCCACTCTTCTTCTCCGGTAGCGGACGCGGGGGCAGGCATCAGATTGGATTGCTGGGTCGGTTCTACCCTGGCCAGGAAACATTCTATCGCCTGGAATCGTAATGCTAGGAAGTCGGGCTTGAGTTCGTACACTTCGTTCGGGTTCGTATACTGATTGTCGCCATAATCAACGAAAAACAGATCGAGAACCACCTCCCCTGGTTTGTATTCGTTCGGTAGGATGGCACTGATTTCGGCCCGATACCATTTGTTGTCTGCATTGAACTCGGCGGCCACTATCTGACCGAGGTAAGGTTTTCGAAGCCGGTGAAGCTCGCGGTTCTGGTTCTGGTTGTAGTACTCGGTCATGCTTAGCACGAGCAGATCCAGCTCGGTCGACTGTGGTCCAACCAGCTGGACGTAGAATTTGCTCGGGGACACAATGGTCGATACAAATACTTCCATCTGACCAGCGGCAAAGCTGGAGGAGTTTCGTTTTTCGACGCATATTTTCGGTGAAGTCGTGTTCAGCTTCATCCCTCCGTCACTTGGTACCGGCGTTGGGGCAGAGCTTGTCGGGGGCGTCCTGATGCGGGGCTCTCGCGTCTGGCGGGTTGGGTCGGCGAGCATTTTTTTGCTATCATGATCTTCCCGCACCTTCTGCGCAATGAGCTCCTTCGCTACCTTTATCTGGGAGGCAGTACCGGTTATCATGACCCGCCGTTCCGTTTCACTTCTAGCCCGACCTTCGAGCCACACTTTGGCCATTGATTTGCGACAAATTTCTTGCAGTTCATCTCCGCAGCGGCCAAGGATCTTTCCGCAGGCAGCCTGCGGTACAATCACCTCCTCCGTAATGGTTATGGGCCTTGACGTTTCCTTCAGTACCATTTCTTTCGCCTTCTCGACGGCAGCTTGCGATGGGCCCTGAATACGGCACAGCTGACTAGATTCATCGTGGTCAACGAAATTAATACTGGCTCCGGTAGATTGTTGAATGTGCTGCAACGTGTAGCCCTTGCGTCCGATCACCAAAGGGATGAGACTGTTCGGTATGACAATTTCCGCCACAGGAGCGTCCTGTTTGGATGTACTTCTCGTAAAGAAATCCACCAAATCACCAGTCGCGTTCGATCGCCTTTTCTTAAACAGCATGTACAAGTAGGCTCCACTAGCTCCAAGCAAAGACAATCCCAGGATGAGCGGGATTGCTGGAGCTGATGGCTTCATCTTGCTGTCACCAATGGATACCGCCAAGCACGATCAAGAAAATCCTGCAGGGAAAAGGTGGTGGTAATATAAATGATTGTATGTAAAAATAGATTCTATTATCTGACGTCAAAAGCCGCCTAACTGTGATGGTTCCGGTAGAAAGACTGAAGACGTTATAAAAATTGATCTCTACATTTCAGATGCAACTAGAACGTGAGTGATATTTAAGACTCGTAATGACTGAAAGCGTTGGATTGGAACGACACCGGCTTCAGAACCGAATCATGCGAAAAGGCTAAGCCAAGTGATATTTACCATGCCTCCTCAATGCCATCTCATATGTCAACCTTCGTTTTTTTTTTTTTGTAAACCATTTCGACTAATAATAGAGATATGACATAATAATGTTGGATACGAATAGTGCGCAAGTGGGTAAGTAAATCACTTCACCTGATGTAAATTAACAGCACAGTTGTAAGCCTCTCATTATGTAAGGGGCGACCGAACACGGAAAGAAAATGACTCACTTTTTCCAGCTACTTTGCATGCTGTTAAAAATGCTTGATGGCAAACTCTATTTGTTTATATTACGATGACCATAAAAGCCAATGCACACCGCGTTTGAATCGGAAAGTTTCCAAGTACACACAAAAAAAATACAAATACTACGTGTCCTTGAACTTGGCGGGCAGCTTGCAAGACCGCCTAATATTGAATATTTCTTCACACTGAAGGCCGGATTGCAAACGCTTATACCGGAATTCATTACACCGTTCTTAATACTTACAGCTGTATTTACTCCAAGGAATAGAATTTTCGATAGTTTTGAAGCAAAACAATTCAGTTGTTGCTGAAGTTCACATCAAGGTAGCAAATGTTTCCGGGAGTGTCACAAACATAGAACAGAGCGATCAGTAATAATTCTGCATGATTTCTGCTGCTTCCCGGTTCTCTGAAACGGCGGAATCGTAGTACAATTAAAATTCGGCAACTTTGTTCGTAAAATTTGCTCCGAAACGTGAATTAACAACGCGCTTTGCAATACTATGCACATGTATCTGTCAAAAATTACAGTCATCGTCAAGAAAAAGCTTGCTAAGCAATGAGCAATGAATCGTCGTCAAGAAGCTTGGTGCGAGTTTATGTAATTTTTGTGTGTAGTGTTTTACTTTGTGCAAGATAAAGAAAAATATTTATTTCATGGGTGAATGAAGGCATAAAAAATCAATGTATTAAACAAGAAAACTAGCTGCTGCGTAATTTTTGAACAGCCTGTAAAGCAACGGAACCCAGTTGACAGTGACAAAAAAAACCAAACTTATCGTTTTGCTGTCAAACAAACAGCTGATAAAGGTAGTGATGGGCAAAAATACGAAATGTACCGGATTGGTTTAGGAGCACGCATCAGGTATGATTTTTTATACAGGCGGTCCCCGAGATACACGGTACCTCTTATACGCGGATTCGGAGATACGCGGTTTTCTAAAATTGACAATTCTTTGAGCAAATTGTACTGATTTGACACATCAATTGCAAATTGCCAAATAATTTCCGTTTTGATCGAATGTTAAAAACTATTTCAAAAGGTTTAAAACAGTTATATTCAGTCAGAATCATATCAAATAATTCATAAAGTAACAAAAACCGCCCCCTACTTGCAAAATTACACGAAAATTTGTGATATTTTAGCTGGAAATCACGAGATTCGACTTACGCGGAAATTCGAGATACGCGGTATTTTGCGGCCGTTTTCGGTCCCTATTAACCGTGTATCTCGGGGACCGCCTGTACACAAATTCGTTCTAAAAATGATCATAACTTTTTATGTGAAGCAAAATTTCTTTCTTCTTATTTTTGGCTCAACAGCCGTTGTCGGTCAAGGCCTGCCTCTGTACCACTTATGGGGTAGGTTTTCAATGACTTTTGGATTACCCCCCCGCCCTAAGCAGGATAATCAGTCCTACGTATGGCGGCACGGTCTATTTGGGGCTTGAACCCATGACGGGCATGTTGTTAAGTCGTACGAGATGAAGACGAATTTAATTGATTTTTTTTCAATAATCGACACATTATTTCTGCGTTATGGGTCATCCATCAATTACGTAACGATGATAAAGGGGTGGGATGGGGGGTCATCAAACGATACGATTTGTTACATGGCGGAGAGGGGGAGTTAAACTTTTTTTGAATAACAAATGAGTAACACACAATTATTCTTTTTCTTGACATTACATCCTTTGTGGTTATGCCGGGCTAAAATGGATTTAGCTACCTTTTATGTACTCCAGGTCCGAATAGTCCATCATTGCTAGGGGATCGGTTCATACGAGGACTGAACCCACAACGGAATTTGGTTACCACGGACGGACGGAAGAGAAAGCGCGACGGGAAAGCAAAGGATCATCGTAGTAACATTGCATTCCGTTATTGCGACGACCGCAGTGGCACGCATTCGATTGTAAAAGCACGTATTTGACGATAGTGACACAGTTGATTTTACAGGACTTTTTCTGAATTCCCTTAAACTGGTGCAGTCTAAGGGAAGTTTAAGGCTCCAGTTTAAGGGAATATGCTCGAATTCCCGGTTATTTGTGCTCGAAAATGTCAATTGGGAAACAATTCGAGGCAAATTGCACGATATTCAACTGAACGCTAGAAACAGGTGTAATGCCAATACATTTCCTTTCAAACCCAATTCGTTTGAAACAAACTGGAAATGGAGAAAATAAAGGGCTAACTCTTTTTCCGCCAGAGTTGATCATTGGTCGTAATTTTATGGGTACATAAATCGAAAATAACTATAGGTTTAATAATTTTTATTATTATTGGTATTTATTTAACGAACTTATGTCTAATTGAACATTCAATTCTTATATCTAAATTTAAAAATTAGTCTTAGTTCGCCAGATTAGTCCATACCAATAAAATTTTGTCTCTAAATGCCGAAGTTCTGAAGTGATAATGTTGAAAGGAGTTGAACTTATAAAACGTTTTGCACATGGCTGTTAGTGGGGCATTGTTCGTATAAACATTGTTCGAGTTGGCAAGACGTAATGTATCACGAGCACGAAGGGCTCTTTCAGGTACATATACATTTAAATTTTCCACGAGATAAGGGGCGCCAATCTCATTGGCAAGGATTTTGGATACAACTGTAGCCTGTGCAACTTGCCGTCTAAAAGCCAGTGGTTGTAAACCCAATAGGAAGCAACGCTCGTGATAACTAGGCGAATAATTAAGGCACAACCAGGGTAGGGTTCGGAGAGCTAATCCAGTAAACCTACGCTGGATCGACTATAGTCTATTGAAACAGCTCTAGAAGGCGTCCAAGTTACAGAGTTGAATTCTAATATAGAGCGAATCAGCGAACAATAGTTAACTTTCATGCACACTGGGTCCTTAAAGTCTGAGATATTTCGCGTAGTAAAACCTAACATTCGATTGGCCTTGTGTATCACAGCTAAGTAGTGGTCATTGAAATTTCATTTATTGTCAAATAGGGTGCCAATGGTCACGAATAGTGGTTAAACGTTCTAGCATGTGGTTATGTAGACTATAGGAATATTTCACTGGGACTTTTTAACGATGGAAGCTCATAACACTACATTTATCAAGGCATAGAGTAAAACAATTGACCTTGCACCAATTGCAGAAGACATTTAGTGAATTTTCTCAACAATACACAATCTCTAATACTATTTGCAGCCGACGTGTACGACGTGCATAAAATATTAAGCATTAGCATGTTATGTGAAATAGAATGATAATTCAATAACTAAAGTCAATTAGAAAATTAAGCCAGTTTAAAAAAAAACAGAAACAATTCTGGAAAAATCGACAAACTTATGGATAACGGAGCAAAAACGTTGCTTGTTGATGTTAATTACAGTATCGGTTACGTTTGATTTTAGCAACAGTGATCGCAAATCAACTTACATTTCATTCTATCCAACAGACCATCAAAGCGAAAAATCATCGTAATGTTGTTTGTCGAGAAGGGTCTACATTCCAGTGAACCGGCAAAGAGCTTTTGTGAGAACCTTCTAAGATTGTTACATTTTTTAATTCTATTTAGGGAGCAGTAATACTTCAACCTTACAGAAATGTAATGAACCTAACACAGGTTTGGGAAGGACGAAAGCATCTTTGAGTTTACCTCAATTGTTGATTTGATACTGGAAATTTAAGGAAATTTACTTCAACTATGAACACCATCAAGGACAAATTGGATAGTTATCAAATTTCATGTCATTCTGTAACAGATCTCTTTAAATATTTTCATGCATATGAAATCAACCCACTTAAAGTGAAACAATCCACTTGATATAAAACCTAGATAAGTCTAATTAAGTAGTTAGTCCCATGGGATTTTATTCTGTTAAATAATATGATATGATTGTATGATAGTTTCTCGTATTCGACGGTTAGCTTTAAAACATTCAAATGCTAAACGTATCCTTAAACTGTTTATACTAAACAAATACAACGGTACCATTTCGAATCTTTGGAAAGAAAAATGGAGCAAATGCCGCGCAGTCGCATTTGGGGAAAACAAAATCGTACGCCTTTTGGAAAGAAAAACATACATCAAACGTCAGTGAAAGATTGTTTGTTACACATAACCAAGTTCCGAATCGAATTCAGACAGAGTCTAAATTTTACTAAAAACAAAAAAATCAATGATACTAAAGTGCTTCGGGTGCAAACTAGTAGCATAATCGCCAAGATGCTGTTAAAAGAAATTGCCCGATTTTCGCTGCAACATCGCACCCTCTACTGTTACTTGATACTGAGCATTTGGATATTTTTGCTGATAGCAGGTAAGCGTGAGACATGTGCAGGTGTTGTAGAATAAATGACTAATACTAAAAAAAACTATGCCTTCCATCGATAGGCATGTACAAGTACATTGGTTCCATAGAAAATGGTAACAATCTACTGAATGCGAAAGGATTCGGCTACCGCAAAACGGAACGGTTTCTCGCCGAGGAAGGCGACTCAACGGATAGGATAAGAATAAAAGAGATCAACCAGACTGACTGCACCCATCCGTTTGCAATCGTGACGGGTGAGGAGGGCGGTTCCCTGGAGGGTTGGACGTTGCAGGGCGTATTGCTGCTGATACGTCATGGTGACCGTGGCCCAATGGCACATGTGCGTGGTATCAATGAAGTGGATTGCGGATATGAAAACGATCCTAGCCTTGCGAGATACATCAACTTCCTGCAGAACACTACCACCGGAAGCACTAGCGGTGGACACTGGATGAAAACAGGCCCATTTCATGGGTTTCCTTTACTGCCGGCCGCGTCGAAGCTCTGCTTGCTGGCACAGCTAACACATAAAGGCATTGCCCAAATGCTACACGTAGGCGATATCGTTCGACAGGCTTATGCGAACGCCCTGGGACTCTACACGCGGGTCCCAATCAGCACCCAGAGAACTACACCCTTTAATGGTTCCGATTTCATTTCCAATCCAACCTCTAGTTTTCAGTATGTCGTGGATGATGTCGTCATTTATTCTACTCGCTACCGTCGAACGTTTCAATCGGCTATGGCACTGCTGTTCGGTGTACTGCCACCCGAGAAATGGCTAGCAATGCAGATACAGGAGAGCCACAGTTTATCGTACTGCTTTTCGGATTGTGCCTGTCCACAGGCGGAGAAGCTGAAGAAACAACTGGCAAGCGAGATGAACGGGCATCTGTCAAAGCATCCAGCGATTGGTGCGATAGTCCAGTGGATCGGTGCGGCCTTGCTACAGAATCCACAGGCGGCTGGGCAACAGATAAATCCACTCGAAATACGTGACGCACTATTGGCACACATTTGCCATGCAGCTCCATTACCCTGTCGGAAGATACACAGCAACGTGCCGTCAGCGGATAGTTACCGATACGGCTCGAAAACTGGCAGCAGCTCAACGCAAGATCCCCTTGGGCTGGATGTAATAAACATCGATCTGGATGAAGCCACCCTGAGCGGAGGTGGTGCTGGTCCACCCATCAATACGGAACAGCCAGACGACTCGGATACAACGGAGCAGGAACCGGAAATTGAGGGATGCGTCGAGAAAAGCCACGTTCTCGCCCTAATGTCGTACATACACTGGGCCGGTATGAAGGAACTGTACAGCCAATCAATGCGCCAGCAGGGCCTACTACGCTCGTACGGCTTGATGCGTAACATCGTAGCCTACATGCTGCGAATGATCTCCGGCGATCGGGTGAAATTTGTGCTTTACTCGGGGCATGATAAAACGCTTGAGTATCTGATCGCTTCGCTGGGTGTTCAGCTCGAGAATCCGTTCATACCGTACGCGTCGCGAATGGTGTTTGAAGTGTATAAAAGCGATAAGGACACGCAGTACTACTTCCGGCTGGTTTATAATGGGCGGGACGTCACGAACACTATCGACGTATGCGAGAGTGGCAAGAGTCTAAATGTTCCAAGGGGTATTCGGGGCGGTAGGGCCCATTTGTGTCCGATCGAAAACATTATTCGATTTATTCATGACGATTATTTTCTGTCCCTTAATGCTACCAACTACAAGGATGCTTGTATGGCGCAGACGAAGCAGGATGGATTTTTCTAGGAAAACTATAGCGTAACCATGCGACAAGCGGAAAATGTTGTTCGTTTTTGTTAAAGTACGTGTTGCGTTGCTAAATGGAAGAGGATCTACTTCCTACCTGTGATATCTCTGTAGTTATTATGTCTTCAGCAGCAAACAGTGTCGATATCAGCTGATCATTCAATACTTTTATGAGTTAGTAATTTGAATGAATGGGAAATTTGAATTGCTTGCTCAATAGGGTTAGTGAGATAATGTCGCAGAAACTAAGCTTCATAAAAGAAGGAACTAATTGATGCCATCGAAAACGATACATATCATTGATGACGCAAGGCAACAGCACCGCCCTATAAATATTTTTAATGTTGTAAGTGTTTACAGATAGGGTATATTCATGTGTCAGACATAACTAAAATAAATTGATGTAATATAATTATACTTACTTCAAACTGAACCAGCATATTTATTTGGTGGTGGAAGTGTTGGTCCGCTGTAATCTCTTTATGAAATCCGAAAACTTTCTTAGCAAAGGGAGTCAATCAATGGTAAACAAATTATGAACCACTGAGTTACAGATGGCCTAAGCTCCATCCATCCATTAGATTAATCCTTCTAGGTTTTGTGAGTAATATATTATATATATATATATATATATATATATATATATATATATATATATATATATATATATATATATATATATATATATATATATCTATATATATATATATATATATATATATATATATATATATATATATATATATTATGACACTTATATATTTTATATTGCAAATATGCCAAAGTATCGCAAATATGCCAGAATAACCGCTGCCGGTCAAGGGCTGCCTGTACCTACTAGTGAAGTGAGCTTGGCTTTCATTGACTTTTTCAGTGAAGCCAAAGTTAGCAGTTGATATTAACTTTACTTCCCATACACATTTTCGCAATTGTATTGGAGGATATGGTTCGTTCGTCATTTGTGTATTCCTTATGTATTTATTTGTTGTACCCCTATCGTTGCAATTTATTATCAGACGTGTTGTAGGCTAATGACTCATGATTAGTTTATGAGTAGCCTTTATTGTTTGCCATTCAACATTAATCTTAGCTCTGGGTATACTTCTTCTTCTTCTTCTTTGGCTCAACAACCGTTGTCGGTCAAGGCCTGCCTGTACCACTAGTAGGCTTTGGCTTTCAGTGACTAATTGATTTCCCCCCATAGCAGGATAGTCAATCCTACGTATGGCGGCACGGTCTATTTGGGGATCGAACCCATGACGGGCATGTTCTTAAGTCGTACGAGTTGACAACTGTACTACGAGACACTGGGATTGGGCACTGGGTATACAAGATAAGCAAATATTGAATGATTCTCTAGGACAGGGGCCTCCAAACTTTTCAGCTCGCGGGCCGCATTGCTTCAAAAATATTGAGGGCCATTTGACGCAACCTTTAAATGATGAGTGAACGTTTAAATCTCGTTTTTACAACAAAATACTAACGATACTAATACAGTTTCGTGTTACTAAAGCTCGATTTTTGTCTAAGAAAAGCAAAAAATATATTTTTATTTGAATAAGTCATAATAACGTAATATTTATATTAACTCTGGCAAAGTCATCGTGGGCCGCATTATAAGCTCTTGAGGGCCGCATGCAGCCCGCGGGCCGTAGTTTGGAGACTCCTGCTCTAGGATGATCGAGTTAAAAAAACAGTATATTTCATCTTTTTAAAGTACAGCGTTTATTGTTGTACTTTATTTATTATCCACAATGATTCAATTAGCGCACACTCTCCCACCAGACTCAGCATATCGATTGTGAGTGTGTTGTAATGGAATGTATATCCAGAAAAGTAGTAGATAAATTATAACATACGCAGCTAAAATAAAACGATCAACTAGTTTCACAAACATTACCCAGTCCAGGGTCAGTCTTTCATCGTTGTTAATAATAGTACATGTCTGAAAGAATGTTTACGGTTTTAAATGGTTTCAAATAGTTAGTTGTAATCATTACCTTTTGCCCGACGCTTAGATAGTCTACTTTAAGAATCCAATTCATCAGACGGTTGGATAAGATAGCTCTCATCGATCGTATGACAATGTTTGGCGGAGTTGATTGCAGACCGTGCAACCAGCGGTTGATCAAAGTGCTCACAAATAACAGGAACGTCAGTATCATCGAAGCAATTATAAACAACACTAAAACATATTTTTAGCAACCTTTTTACATAAAACGTTTGCATATTTGTGTATCTTACCTACTCCAGGAATTTCAGGGGTAGGGTTACTCATTTGTTGTAGTAGTTGGAAATGGAATATCATACAAATTAAGGGGATGACAATCTTCTCTTTGACGCGGGAATCCAACAGACAGACAAAAATATTCAACAAGCTGAGAGCTATGTAAAGAAAGATACAAAACATGTATGAAATTAAATAAAAAAAGGTTTAAAAAGATGGAATATTACCAAAAGCAGGAAGATAGATTATTGCAATTGTGAGGTGGGGACTGTGTTCCAAGTTGAATTCCAACTCCTCAACTGTGCGGCTGGTTGCTCCAGGAATGCTTAACTGTGTTTTATTGGATGAAATACTTGTAACGCACCACTTAGTTGTAGGTAAATGACGATTTGACGGCAAATATGTAATGACAGGTAAAAAGTTAACTTCATCTACGAGTTCTTTATCTCGATTTGTGAACCACATTCGACAAACTAGTGTGTTGAACGGCCAGCGTGAGTAGTCGGACGAGCATTTAGCAGAAATTCTGCAAACTGGCGAACAAGACACATATCCATTTACGCGTAACAAACAGTCCGGGTTCAAACAGGATACAGATGGTTGTCCTTCATAGTCTCTGGAATGTATTGTGATATAAAGTTTGAAAAAAAAATGTGTTGAATGGTTCATTTACCCTTCTGAATACTTACGAGTTAATATTTTCAAACTGAGGGGACCAAATTTCATCGTTGTTGATATTTAGTGTAGTAATGTTGGACCAGTCCGATGCGTTCCAGGCTAAGGAGGAATCTTGCCAACGCTTTGTTTTGAACCCAAAAAAATATGGAAAAATGTTTTGTTTTTGCAATAATCGCCTTCCAATTGCTTTAGATGGTAAAAATGTCTTACCATGTAATAATTTACTTGAAAACTCATGACGCTTCTGTATTCACTCTTTCAACAAAAAAAAAAGATAAATTAAAATAATCAATTAAAAATACAGTAATGATTTGAATAAAATAAAGTTATACATACAATATCGAAACTATATAAAACCGCATACGTAGTTATATTAATTGAGTCAAATTCACTTTTAGCCGGTCGTATCTTTGGATCATATCCGTTGCAGAACAAATGTTGTTTGATGGTATATTGTACATTGTCTCTTTTTTTGTCACAATTAATTGAGCCTGTAAATTAAATATTTGAAGGTTTATGAAGGAAGCTTTATAAATATTTATTTAAAAGAAATGACCGATCTATACATTGTTTAAGATTAACTTTAAATGAAAAAACCAATAACCATACTTGCGGAATCGAAAAGAAATGCCACTAGAAGCGGGAGATAAATAAATGACAAGATATTCGCCATTTAATTATGTGTTGCTGGACGAATGCTAAAATGTAAATGCTCGTATTCAAACTTTGTAAGTATTCTTGAGTGTGAACTAACCATTCGTAGCACTAGTAATAATCTGGTCGTCCTGCAAATGGCAGATCTACTTATATTTCCTATAGAAATGTTCAATGTACCGCCGCACTACTTGATCAGCAATGACGTAAGTGCTCTAGAAATACAATACAATGCTGATAATATTCTCAGACATTGCAGGAAAGTGAGTATGCGTTCTCTTGTTTCATCAGGGAAGAAAACTCAGGGCCATATGTTGCACAATGAATTGATGTTTGTGCCTATCAGTCAAGTAGCCTCAATTCTACCACTATTACCATGGCACAAATTAATCTATCTTAGAAATTCGTAGGAGTTAATTTGTTTATGAATTTTTGTATACCTAAGTTCTAGAGAAGATATAAACTGGATATCAGGTGACGAGGTTATGGCGACAATTGAATGAAATTGATCGTCTTAAGCAGGTATCATTCTTGGAAAAAGTTGAACGTTGAGAATAGATAACAAAGTCTTTGGTGGACGTAACGAGAAGAGACGTATAGAACCAAGGAGGATTGAAGGGAAGAAATTTTGAATGCTTAGGAAAGTCGAAATGGGTGTCATGACAAATTTCTATGTGACGCCAAATTTAAATAGCACATCCTTGTATTTTTTTGCAATATTTGTGGATGTACCTTTCCGATTAAGATTTTATTTATTCAGAATCTTAAAGTAACATAGTTTACTCCTTAAAAGCATATTACTTTAAAATATTGATGGGACATTTTTCAATTATGCGGATTTTTTTTTCTCCGTAGAACAGGTATGAAATAAAAAAGCACCATCATTTTCCATCGGAGCTGGGCAGCATGCCACTTTACCACAGCCACTTTATCACTGCAATATATTGCAATATATTGCAATATAAGAATCAAAATTTACTTTTAAATGATCTATTCACATGGAGATTCCCGGACTTATTTCGCTTCCCACACTTCTTATTTCAATTCAACAACTAATTCTCATTCCGGACCTAACTCCTACCGGAGTAAATTGCGATTCCCAGGTCGATTCCGATTCCGGAGACGATTCTGATTCCGGAGCCGATTCCGATTCCGGAAACAATTCTGATTCCGGAGCCGACGAATCAACAACATGCTGAACATGTTAATAATATCATCGAAAACCCTGTATTGTGAAGTTTGAATACGAATAGTAAGTATTCGGATATCTAAAAGTGAATAGCAACATGTTTATTATTTAATTTTTTTTTGAAGAGACCAAAAATGGTTTAAAGATATTGCAATATTTACACAAAATTACAGATTATTTCATCTATCATTTTCATTTCGCAATGCGGTGCTTCGTAAAAATCAATAACTAAACTTCAAATCTATCTATCAATCAAATCTGGCATTGATGCAAACAACTGGCATCAAAACTATGGGTGTAGTGCAAAATATGAAGAATAAATACAATTTGCGATTGAGGAAAATCTTGAATCAGGTTAGATTTTTATGTTTTGAAAATATAATACACAATTTGATAAAATATGTTAATGTTGTTTAAATCATAAAATTATTATTATTTCATTACTTGTTTGATGAGCTTTGGAATATTCATACGGTTACAGTTTTTCCCCGAGTTACGCACTTATACAATTTCGTCCCGACCGTTATCATGATATGCAACTCCATAGTTTGTTAACAATTTCAAACTAATCGAACTATTTGATTAATTCGTTTAGAGTGGATTTACTCGGCTATTTACCGGCCAATTTGAACGTCCGACATCTCAAATGAAAGGTCGTGATTCGACCGATAGTATATTTTAGTGTCAGAACGGATCCGCATACTACAGGCCGAAATATTAAATCGAGTCTGACTACTTTTATTAGAACTCAATTTCTTCTTCTGTTTGGCGTAAACATCCTACGCGGACATGCTGGCCTTTTTTATAGGCTTACGAGACTTCATTAGGCGCAGCCGGATAGTCAGTCCTTGCTACGGAAGGGCGACCCATTCTAGACTTGAATCCTCGACGAGCATGTTGTTAAGTCGTTCAAGTTGACGATTGTATCACGGGACCACCCCTTAAATAAAATACTTTGTGCATTTTCCCATTTTGGAGTTTCCCATTTGAAACTTTTTTGGAAAGGAATTGTTTTGGTACACTGTGTCATAACCGGATCCGGAGCTGTTGATGCGGAGCCGTTTGGTGCGGAGGTGTCTCCAAAATTGTCTGGCTTTGGATCCGTTTTGCCCATCACTACTCACAACAGAGTATGTAGTCATGACATGGCCCTGTCAACAATAATTTTCCAGGATGTTCGGTCCCTGGCTGCAGCTTCCCATTCATGTAGACACCCTATCTCCAACAGGTCTTGCTTCATCTGGAGCTGAGGGTCCACGATCACCACGATCAAGATGTTCGATTCGCCGTACACCTCAGCAAGTTCGTGTTTCATTCTTCTCCTTCTCCACACTCCATGCCCGGACAAACCGTCAAAGATAGTCCGGAAGATGCGTCGCTCAAACACTCCCAGAGCGTTTACATCCATCCAGATAATCCAGAATCATGTCCATATCTTACCACCGGATGAATCAGTGTGTGATATATCCCACATTTCGTGTGGTCTCGAAATCTTATGGATCTCAACAGTTGGTAGCAATGGGTCTATGCCCTTGATAGCAATGGGTTAGCAAATCTTGAATGTATGAAGTGTATCTTAACCCCCTTAAGAATGGTTTTCTTTAATTACATAATTAAATAATACTGTAGATTTTGTGCTTCATAAATACTTTATTTTAATTTTTTATTTATTGAGCACATATTTCAATTACCGCATACTCGCGTACCACGTTCATGATATCGATTATGTGTGTGTTGTAATGGAATGTATATCCAGAAAAGTAGTTGATAAATTATAACATACGCAGCTAAAATAAAACGATCAACTAGTTTCACAAACATTTCCCAGTCCAGGGCCAGTCTTTCATCGTTGTTAATAATAGTACATGTCTGAAAGAATTGCACGGTTTTAAATGGTTTCAAGTACATAGTTGTAATCATTACCTTTTGCCCGACGCTTAGATAGTCTACTTTAAGAATCCAATTCATCAGACGGTTGGATAAGATAGCTCTCATCGATCGTATGACAATGTTTGGTGGAGTTGATTGCAGATCGTACAACCAGCGGTTGATCAACGTGATCACAAATAACAGGAACGTCAGTACCATCGAAGCAATAATAAACAATACTAAAAACATACTTTTAGCAACATTTTTACACAAAACTTTTGCATATTTCTATATCTCACCTACTCCAGGAATTTCAGGGGTAGGGTTACTCATTTGTTGGAGTAGTTGGAAATGGAATACCATACAAATTAAGGGGATGACAATCTTCTCTTTGACGCGGGAATCCAACAGACAGACAAAAATATTCAACATGCTGAGAACTATGTAAAGAAAGATACAAAACATGTATGAAGTAAAATGAAAAATGGTAAGAAAGTTGGAATATTACCAAAAGCAGGAAGATAGATTATTGCAACTGTGAGGTGGGGACTGTGTTCCAAGTTGAATTCCAACTCCTCAACTGTGCGGCTAGTTGCTCCAGGAATGCTTAACTGTGTTTTATTGGATGAAACACTTGTAACGCACCACTTAGCTATAGGAGATTGATGAGCTGACTGCAAGTATGTTATGATAGATAAAAAGTTAACTTCATCTACGAGTTCTTTATCTCGATTTGTGAACCACATTCGACAAACTAGTGTGTTGAACGGCCAGCGTGAGTAGTCGGACGAGCATTTAGCAGAGATTCTGCACACTGGCGAACAAGAAATACCTCCATCTTCGTGTAGCAAACAGTCCGGGTTCAAACAGGATACAGATGGTTGTCCTTCATAATCTCTAGAATATATTATGAAAAAAGGTATACGTTGAATGGTGAATTAGCCGTAGCGTGCTACCTCGGCGCACTTTGAAAACATACATACACAGGCGTCTCCAGAGCTGTTCGGTTGTATTCAAAGAATTTATTGAAAAGGGCTGATTAGCGATTGATAAATAAATTAACTCACTCACATGCATCTCAAGAAGCACATTTATGTGCACCATTGCACAATATCAAGTACCACAGTTTAGTTTTATTGCCATCAAATATACAACATGATCACCACATATGTAGTCGTATGAAATTATTACAAATGGCAGCAATTGGCAGGGGAAACTCTCGCCTTCATGAGCAAATAGATCCAGCAAACCGCGCTAGAAACACTCGGCAACTGGGCGATAATCAAAATCAAAGAAATGCTCAATATTTAACGATCATGATCTTGATAGTCCTACGTATGGGTACGGTCTATTCGGGGGTATTCATGGCGGGCGTGTTGTTATATCGTACGAGTTGACGACTGTAAAACGAGACCGGCCCAACATTTTCTATTTACATCACAATAATGTTCAGTTCTTCTACATGAAAACCACGAAAGAATGAAGTGACTTGAAAAGTCACATTGAAAAGTCCATATAAATTGAACAGTCAGCTAACTACCGAACATCCAACTAAAAATCAATTTACAAGGTTTCATAAAGTTTACATCATCCTTACATTTTTAAAACAAATGAGTATGTAATACACAAATTTTGGACGCTCAAAAGCTAAAAAACTGTCAAGTGTAGTACAGCTTGTGGCGTGTTGAAAATCATGTGGAACGGATAATATTTGATGGAAATGTAACATTTGACAGTTGTTGAAAAACTTCTCACTCGCAGAGAATGTACTACTAATGTACAAAATCTGGTAATCGTAGAGCTAATTATTTGTAATAATATTTCTTGAAATTAAATGTTATAATTATTAAGTCCTTTTTGACATACTGCGTTTTCCAGGATTTATTGGTAAGCTCCCATAATTTTTTAGGCTCACGATTTATTCATCGTATCTCATAGATTTTTGGTTTGTTCCCACGATTTATTGTTATCGTCCCATTGAAAATCAATACAATTTCACCAAAAAAAATCTGGAAAACACCTAAAAAATAATGGAAACACACAAAAATACTATGGGAAGCAACTACAAAACTATGGAAACACTATAACTCTAGATGCGCCTTGAATGATGTTTTTACCGTTCGGTCTTATTACAGGGGAAACCCATTTTTTAATCGCTCGTAGCATAATGTCTTCAAGATCTAGCGCCCTTAGCGGTGCTAATCCGGTAAACAGTACGCTACGAGCCTAATTAACGTTTCGGAATACTTACGAGTTAATGTTTTCAAACTGAGGGGTCCAAATTTCATCGAAGTTGGTATTCAGTGTAGTAATGTTGGACCAGTCCGATGCGTTCCAGGCTAGGGAGGTATCTGACCAAAGCTTTTTTTTATACAAAATTATGATTTTTTTTACAACAATCGCTTTCCAATTGCTTTTGATAGAAAATGACTTACCATGTAATAAATTATTTGGAAATTCATGATGCTTCTGTATTCACTCTTGAATTAAAAAAAAAAAACAAATAATAAATAAATTATCACAATATTAAAGTATTAAAATTAGATGCAATTATACATACAATATCAAAACCATGAAAAAACGCATACGTAGTTATATTAATTGAGTCAAATTCACTTTTAGCCGGTCGTATCTTTGGATCATATCCGTTGCAGAACAAATGTTGTTTGATGGTATATTGCACATTGTCTCTTTTTTTGTCACAATTAATTGAGCCTGTAAATTAAATATTAGAACATTGCATGAGATGCAGTCGATAGCATAGTAACTGTTTATGAAGGACGCTTTAAAAATGTGTATTTAAAAGAAATGACCAATCTATACATTGGTTAAGATTAACTTTAAATGAAAAAACAATAACCATACTTGCGGAATCGAAAAGAAATGCCAGTAGAAGCGGGAGATAAATAAATGACAATATATTCGCCATTTAATTATGTGTAGCTGAACGTATGCTAAAATGTAAATGCTCCTATTTAAATTTTGTATATATTTTTGAGTGTGAACTAACCGTTCGTGGCACTAGTAATGATCTGGTTATTCTAGCGATGGCACTTCTTCTTATATTTCATATTGAATCATTTAGTATATCACCGTCCTACTTGATCGACAATGACGCATGTGCTCTAGAAATACAATACAATGCTGATAATATTCTCAGACATTGCATGGATGTGAGTATGCGTTCTCTTGTTTCACTGTTTTAGGGAAGAAGGCTCAGGGGTTGTTGTCAATGGTATTATGAGTAATATTTGTGCCTATCAGTCAAGTAGCCTCAATTCTACCATTATAATGTGTTTACACATTAATCTGGCTTAGTAATTCGGAGGGGTTGATTTGTTTATAAGATTTTTTTATATATATGTTCTAGGAAAGAAGGAAACCGGATAACAGCGACGCTATGGCATTGGCGACGATTTAATGAAATTTATTCTCTCTTAAGCAGGTATCATTCTGGGCAAAAAATGAACGTCGAGAAGAGATAATGTTAAGAGGCATATCGTGAAGGTAACGAGAAAGGGCGTATAGAATCAAAGAGGAAGGGAATCAATTTTAAAATCATAGGAAACGTGAAGCGGGCGCATTTGCATGACAAAGTACGTATAGCTAAATGACCTGCTTAATCCTATTGAACCGAAAATAATGGTAAGTGGTCGCGATCGCGAAAAATATTCTAATTAAGGATATGTCAATAAGTTTCTTGTCGGTAGCTCAAAATAAATTGATTAAAAGCAAACTGTTTTTAATTATATTGTAAATATTTTTTATGTGTAAAGAATCATATTCATGGAGAAGATAAATATTCTAGCTTTGTTTGTGTTGTTCAATATGCAATGCGATGATTTATAAAAGACGATAGCTAAATTTTTATGATATTTGGCTATTTCTTCTGGCAAGTTTGACGACCACTGACCTCGACCAACAATGAATATAGGGCCAAATATGTAGAAGATGAAGTAAATTGAGGAAACTTGCGATTGAGGAAACATACATTCAAAATATAATTCACAATTTAGATTATTTTTTGTTGTTGTTTAAATCCAAATTTTATTATTATTTAATTGCTCGTTTGATCGACATTGATATATTCATACCATTAAGGATATTTTGGAGGTTTTTATGTGGTAAGTACGAGTTTTTAAAATGTCCTCCTGTTACTTGCTGTGAGCTATGTTTGAACCTTTATCGTTTTAAGTATCCTGTTTTTATCGGTATTTATTATTTTTATTTCATTTATTAATTGAAAATTATTTGCCTCAAGGGTTATACAATTGTACACTTAATACTTAGATACTAACTCTAAATCCAAAATTAGCCCTAATCTATACAATTTCAGTAAAATTAGCTAGAAAAATCATGAACGCAGAGAGCAAAGTTCACAATCGCACACTTTCTAGGAAGACAGCTGCTTCTGGAAGGCTAAACCCAATCAACACTAGCTGATTACTGTTACCGGTGTTTAGTTTCACATGATCGTTAGCTTGGATTTTACAACTTTTCTAATCCATCGTTTGTACACAGATACCATTCCAACTGAACGATAGCACCGAACCTTTCTGTTGCAGATTGACAAGCCATTGCATAAGATGCTAGTAACAGAGGATTTGCAAGAAGAGTTTGAATTATTCAACAACATTGAACACCACGTCAACAAAGATCGCCTTAGCTCAAGAAAAAGAAACGTTTAAATCATATTTAAAAGTGTTAAAGCAACATCTTCATGCTTACAAAAAAGTGAAAAAGTGAAGGCATTGTATTTGGGAGAAAGATGTCAAATAATAGCTAGGGAAATTAAAACCAAAATCGCAAATGGAAAGTAAAAAAAGCAAGAGCACTTATTCAGTAAACAGATTTTAAAAGTTTGATAATAGACATAGCAAATTTGTTTTCTGGATAGTTTCAGTTTTAGACTTTTGCTTTTTATTTTGAATTTCATTCATATTGATGGGATGATAATTAAGGTTACTAATGAAACTAATTGGATCGGTAGTATATTATAGGTTCAGATCATATGTTTTATTGTTTGGATAAGACGGATTTGGTGTACCGTTCACAAAATACCTTTTACTGTAACAAGCTGTTTCTTTTGTGATTGAATCTAATGTTTTCCTGATTCAATCATTTCTGTTGATTGTTGGATATTGGTTCGTTATCACTAAACATTCACACATTCGGATACAATAAATCCTACAATTTCGTTGGCTTTGTGCATTCAGATGAGTTTTACAATTGTCAACAAGCACATAACAAGTAACTTGTATTAAACGATACCAATCAATTAAACTTTTTTTTATCTCGAAGCCTTTCAAGTGCTGTAGAAATTCCATTTTAATTTTTTATAAAATTTTGGATTATTTACGAATTTTGGATCCAATATCCAAAAATAATAGGTATTTTATAATAAATTACTGTAATTCGTAGAAAATTTGTATACGATAATTTGATACGATTTTCATAAAGACAACAAAGCATGTAGTTGCTCTATTTTCTTCCTATCCTGTCAATTTAACTATTTGAGTTTACGCCCCAATAACAATAGCAATAATGATGCTGTGCTTGATGAATGTCAAGAGAAGTTTCATTCATCCTAACGAATTATTCATATACTATCTTGAATTGGAGCGTGGAGGAATCTTTTCTTTATCGAATACAGATATCTATGAATACAGAGATCCAGATCATTGAAGGGGCCAAAAACTGGGTATGGATTTTTGGAGATTTTCTTCTCAAATTCTTCAAATTCAAGAATCTGTATTGATGCCAGAAAAGTCCAAAAAGGGTAAGAACCGTAACATTAGTTTCTTTGTATGTTCTAGTAATGTAGTTAAAACAGCCGCATAATGGTTTATATAATTTATACATTAGTTTTGAATGTTTAGCACTGTGTGATACCTTGAGTGTTTAGAATAAGACACATACAACGCAACTTAAGTAAGCCTCACGAGCTAAATCCGCTGTTGTATTATTTCAAACAGTTTAAAGGTCACACTGCTGAAGTTATTATTGAAGTAACCTGCAACATTTGCATGAGACGCATTTTATCGTGTGTGCTCGCGATTGATACTAAGTGTACAAACAAACAACCGACACTGTGCCTCATCACAGCGATGTGGGATTTGTTGTGAATGAAAACGAAAACGATCTCCCCGCTGCGAACTTTCTTACGCAGATGAGATCGGGCGCTCAGTCTTAGCCGCTTCGGAACGCATGGTTGAAAGGGAAAGAGAAAGATCCCATCCCGGTTCGGGTGGGTCGAATCGGATGGATGGTTGGCTAGATGGATGGGCCGCTGAGAAAGTGCACTTTGCGGTGGAGCGAAAAGCCGAACACTCTTCAAGACGGTGCGCTGACGAGCCCCACCATTCGACGAGCCGAGTCTAGCGAAACCCGTGCGAATCGATTCCGTCGGAGCTGGTGGGAACGTGGCTTCGTGCGTTCAGCGGCATTCAGAGTGCAAGGAAATTCGTCTCGGTCGGAGCCTACCGATCTATGGTGGCGTTAAGATAGCTTGCATTTCAACGTTGATCGTCCACCGCACAGGACGTTGGGTTTCGGAGTCTTGCTCCTCGGTGTGAATCGCTTGCATGGATTCTTTCTAACGCAGCTCGCTCTGTGTCGTGACCATCCTGTCCAAGCTGCCCGCAGGTTGTTCTTGTGGCGTTTGTGCAAGGGTGCCGTGTGTGACCGTGTGTTCGTTAAAATTGTGCAACCGTTCCAATTGGCGCCAATAGCAGTGTACAGTGTGCTAGCAGCAGTGGTCTAGGGTTGAGGTTCGACTTTCCTAGGTAGAGGTATCGGTAACCTCAGGATAATCGTGAAAGCTCAGTGAACGGTGCAAAGGATTGGCCACTACACGGCTTGCAATTTGGTAGTGTGCGTAGTGAAGAAACACGGAATCAAAATGAAACTGCCAGCGTTGCTGTTCAGTTTCGGGCTGATAACAGGTGTGCTGTCGCAAGGATTTGGACAGCAGCCGCCACCATTCCGACCGGTGAGTAGCACGAAATACGACAGCAGCAACAACAGCAGCAGCAACAACAAAAAACTGACGACTCCAAGTCAGCTCTCACTTTCTCCGATTCTGCCACACTTGATCCGCACCGAGCACAATAATAGCAGCAACAGACAATATTGATAAAGTGTGAGAAACAGGGAGAGTGACGTCGAGAAAAGGTGTGCGCATGCAAGAGAGCGCACCACCAGGGGTGAAAGATAGGAAAGCGTTTCACAGCCCCAACGAAACCGGTCTGTGACAACGCAGCCATCTTTCTTCCGCGGACATCTCGTGCAGAAGACGGCACGGGGCGATGTGCCAAAACCGGACAGGAAAGGCTACGCAGCCCTAGTCCGGCCTGCGTTGTCCCGAAACGTGAGCTCCCCCCGCCCGAAAAAAGGCTACGCCCGAAGAAACAGAAAGATAGAGTGAAAGAAAACGGCAGTTTGCTTGTGTCGAAGGCCCTAAAGTTTTTGCTTCACCGAATCTTGCCCGAAAGGCCACGACCGGATTCCAACGCAAGTGGACCCGCGCTCTCTTGGACTAGGTCTTTTTGCCAAGCACTTGGCAGCACCGACCGTAAAGGCACAGTAAAACCAAAAAAAAAAAAACAATCAAATCGAACGCCCCAAAAAGCCAACCCTAGCCGATACACACAGGAAGTTACACGATCCGGTCGAACTTACGCGACATTGACAGCAGTCCGACCCGGGTTCGTTTTTGCTTCCTTTGACCTTTAAGGTCTTTCTTGGTCGTTTCGAATTTTCTCTTTCACTTTGCAATTCCACTGACGCTACTGCGCGAAGGAGAAGCGAAGAAGCTAGTTTAGGTGAGCTGCGGGATGATCGCGATCTTCCGTGATCGGCCGCACTGGGGATCACGTTTGGCGTGCACCGTTTGAGCGGGCACTGTTTACTTCATCCAAGGGGATCTTACGACATTTAAAAGCTGCACTCGTGCACCAAAATAGTCAGTGAAATCGTTCTCCGGTTCCGATGGTTTGGGAAATTTGCAATTTTAATCTACAACCTGCCAATGCGCAGTGGAGCCGGTTGTGAAGCACCTGGCGGGAGTTAGAGTGGGAATATTCCAGGTTGTTTGTCTTGTTTAAATGATTCTGCTATGAATTTTATGTAGTATTGTGCATTTTTTGTAACTGATCATAACATTAAAAACCTCAAATCTACTTAGTGATATCTCCTATCAAAAAACCTCTTCTGCTTAGCATCAGCCAGGCAGGTGACTGAGGGGTTAAACCGTCGAAAAGAGAAGCAACAAGTTGATCCATTCGCAACAGACCTAATATTTGTAGCCGCAGTTATAAACATCATTGTTGAGTCTGCAAACAGTGCTCACCTCGTAACACTATGCCAGTCACACCAACCACTGAAAGTGAAGACGCTAGTGTGCGTTCATTGAACTCATGGGGAATCAGCAAGTGAGCGAAGCATCGTCGCGATTCGCATCGGCTCCAGCGTCCCACTGACTGGGAAGTGATGAACAGAGGTCCGGGGTGCGATGATGGTGATGATCAACGATCTTCTCCTTTTGACACGCGCCTCTACGTACGTGTGTAAAGGCTTATGCACGTTCGTGAATATGCGTTAGCTTACAGTACGCGGGAGCAGTAGGAAGTTCTTTCCACGACGCAAGTAACGATCACTAATGTCGTCTTTGTCGTCGCATTCGTGACCTACTGAAGGCACACACGGCGTGGCTGGATGTTTAGCAATGTAGTGTTTCCTGCTCGTGTGTACTTCACCTTCAACGAGACACAAGCAGCGAAAGGTAACAAGAAGAAAAAGGAACCGCAAACCGCAACGAAACGCTTCGCGATGTAGCGTGGGCCCTATCGCTCATATGATCGGAAGGAAGGACCGGCGGAGCGCGTGTCATGAAGATGTGCCTCGAAATCATAAGGTCGGCCGGGGGGGGGGGGGGGGGGGGGAGGGGGAGCTGGGTTGGTCGGAATGTCATCAAGAAGACCGTCTGCTGTAGTTCCTCTCTACTCCAAGAGAAAGGTGTTTGGAAGAAAGTGAAATATTACGGCAGCTTTATTCCCTTTGGCGCGCGCGCCCGCCCTGCCCTCAGCAGGTTTGCCACTCGTGAGCCGATGCAACACGGGGCCCGATGACAACGGTCGAGGACCAATGTCGTCAAGCCATCGAATTCCCGGCTCGGGCAGACGCAACTGCACATGAAACATTCATTCGTTTATCATTTTCATTTTCAACGAGTGTCAGCGGCGTTGTTTTTTTCTTTAATATTTCGCTTCCTGCTTGTCCTACTTCAGCGTACACATTCCTTTTCGGGTGTAAAACATTTCGCACGCGGCGAAATTTCTCCAAAACTGAACCTGTTTGGTTTGCGTTCGGACGGACACATGTCTTTCCGGAGTCGGTTAGTGCTCGGTTTGGACGTGATCTGCACTATGGAAACAAGCACTTTTGTGCCAAACTTATGGATGTAGTTCTGGCTGTTTAATGGATGTAGTTGTAAAAGCGGAAAGCGGAATAATATGCAAGAAATTGTGCCGAAAACATACGTGTGTAACAATGTAATGACTGTGTGTGTGTGCAGTCCAATTTACACAACATCAACGTTATTGCACCATGAACAATTGACATTATGTCGCAATAAGTCGCCTTGCTTCAATTGTGCTGCCCATCTTAACCAACATGCTGCATCGTGTCTTCCACTTTGCGCAATTTTGCCGATCGAACACGATCTAAGGCAAAACGATCGATACACCACATCCTCTTTTCTGGAGGGTTTGCATATCGTGAACAGGAAAAAAAAGTTTCCATGCTTTGAATCGTAAACAGGCAAACGAGAACATCGTGCATCCAGATCTACTCAATTCTGGAGCTGAACGTTGGTTTTGCTAACGTTAATTTAGTGTGATATTATTGTGTTACGCTCAAACATGATCTACCAGTATGGGAATGATGCCTTCAAACACCGTCCTTTCCTTGCACTGGTCGCGAACTGATGATGCTCAACAGTCCGAGTAAGTGATCGGTAACGGTAGCAGCACAAGAGCGAAAACGAACACCATTCCGATGGAGCAACACGGTTTTGTGCTCATCAATTAATCGATCCGCCTGTGAAAGATACACGTGTGCAAAACCGCACCGGACCAGAACGGGTGGTGGCGCCTTGCCAATCATCGCAAGATAAACACATCATCGTAGTCAAGCACCGTGTCGAAGGAAAATGGATTTCTTTGCTGGAATTTACCGAAACCCACTGCATCGATCGACTTTCAGACACCGCCCCAGTCCAAGAGGCGTCTTATTTTTACCGCCACAAACATTATCACACCAATATTTTTCAGGCAGGGGGGCAGGTCACGATACGAACAGAATCAGCGACGGATGTAAACGCTTGATGGTTTGGCTTTTTTCATTTATTGAACGAACCATTTGTTGTGGTTCAGTTTTATGGCACCGCAATCGCATACGGTTGCGCGAAGGTGTGCTTTAAAAAGTAAATGGATCTGTTCACAGTTATTCGCGTTATTGCCAATGCGTGATAAGCTGGTGGAAGATTTACAGCTAGGGTGTGTCACAGATGAGTGATTTCAGCTTCACTCAAAACGCCGATTGTGAAGAGAAAATAGTGCTCGGGGCAGTGGTAATGTCTGCTGAAATGGAATTTAATTTAGAAGCGGACGTGCAACAGAAGTAAACATTGAGAGCGAGCTGTTGAAAGAAATATTAATTATTAATGCTCATTAAAATATGTGTTGGTTGTTTTGAAATGGATTACAAACAGCGAGTTGAACGCGATGCATCGTTGGAAACTACAATCAGACCACCAATTTGTTCGACAAATATTTGTGATTCGTGCTGCGTTTTGCACATGTGGAATGTTGTATGGTTAAATGTTATTAGAGCCAGCGATGGGAGTGTACCATAATGGGTTGTGTCAATCATACCATCCTACGGTCGCCCTTTTCTGCAACGACCTGCAGTGTGTTGATTTTTCTCCCTACTAATGACTGCCCTCTGGGCAGCTCGCACAGCTCAGTGCAGGCCATTAAACGATCGTTGTAAAAATTAAATTGCGATTAAATCAATCATAAAGCCCAGTGTTTGTGGCGCGGCGGTGGGAAAATAATGGTGCCAGCACGGTCAAATACAACCAATGGTATGGTTAGAAACAGGGATAGAGAGGGAGAGGGAGAAAGCGTCGTAACAGTGCCACAGAGCGCAGGCCACGCAATAGCTCAGTTTCCGGCGTGAGTTCGCACCTTAAGTTGACTCCCAACGGAAACAGCATCCCAAAATGGCACAGCGCTGCCGTCAAGAGGACAGCGAAGAAAGCCGGCAAACAAGTGCGTTCGAATAATTGTTCGGACTTACATAAGCTGCTCATCCATCTCACGACGATCACGATCGTCACTGGTGCTCGATGTCGCATCAAGATGCTGCGAGTGTTGTGTTGTTGTGGAAGTGACGGAAATACCAAGGGGAAACTTTTACTTTTCTTCCACTGTTTGGTGTGACTTTCTGGCGATTGGTGACCATCTTCACTTCAACAACGCATCCGTTATAGTTGTGTGGTCAAGCAGAATAGTTGCCAACGTTGAAAATATACAATATTTGGTTGATCAATTACTGTTGGCTGATGATTATTAATGATTATGCAAGAGACAATTGTTTGATAAAAGTAAATGTTCGGCTTGGGTTTAAAATAACAGTATCTCGTCAAGCGTACAGATAATTTGCTGATCATCTCAGCCGAACATCATATCATTGGACCATGCTGAAGCACAAAAAAAAACAAGACTTAAAGATCTTATACTACAATTGTCATAACGACAAAGCGTTTTGTAACCGATCGATTTAATAGAAATTTTAAACATCACATTTTGTGAATGTCTTGATATCAAAACTTAATCACATAATTTATAATTTGTATACCAGCATCATAATTCTGCTCTACGAGATAATAATTACAAAGTGATTTGAAAGAAGAAAAAAAACCTACATAAAATAAGAATGATTTCGATGATTCGTCAAAGCGTCGTTCAAAGAGGTGAAACCTTCGTTAGAAGAATGGACACCTTTTTGCTTCGACTTACTGTCAAACTCAAACTCTTTAACTTAAATGTACACATTAATTTAGGGAAAACGCAAACCCCAAGACAATCATCAATTCCAATTCAGCAGCTTTCTTCTGGCCATAGATAGCACTATTTTTCTGTTCCCGGCAGTAGAATGTCAATATTTCCCCCCGGCTAATGTCACTTTCGCGACGGTACGCTGTCTAATTAATTTCAGTCAACAGCCGGCGGCCAGCATATTCATCACATTCTCCAGTCAGCGATCTACCACCAGTGATTTACCGCGAAAATACAGGTTTAAATTGCTGCTACTAAGGCCCCTCTCCCCCCTCGTTTAAGCTGGTGAAATTTTTGCCAACGAAACTTGCAACCCCGTCTTTGCACGCCTGGCAATGGCATCCCGGCGATCACGCTTTCCGAATCGCAACGCATACTGCACCGCTGTTGGTGCATTGTTTCCACCCAATGGTTTCCGATTGGCTAGCGGCACTCGTGGAAGAAGGGCAAGCATTGCGCCAGCGGGATGCTCTTACCTCCCGTATCAATGCTGCTTGCTCTTCCTTTAGCAAGGGGAAAACCGATTTTCATCCCAGGCTTGGCTGGCCAGTGATCAAACCCGGGCCTTCCGTTTGGCTGCAGCTTCGATCGTCGCTGTTCAATCAGGTGAATGTGGAGAACATACAGCACATCGCAAATCGCGCACAAACACACGCTAAAAACGCGATGCGCATGCATTTCGTCGAGCGAAAGCACAAACCAAGCGATCGATGTTCCCAGCCTTAAAGTGAAACCCAAAACCCAACGCCAAATCAACCATCCAACTCATCCGCCCGACGATCCGTTCGTTCGTTCGTTCGTTTGCCATTTTGTAAATTCCTGCCGTTTTTTTCACGCCGTTGTTACTTTCTTCTTCTGCTTGTTGTATGCATTCCTTCCGCCGACATCGAGCCTGTCTAGCGGGCTAGGCCGGTCTCTGCATTTGCAATAGGAAATTTCTCTCTAAAATCCGCTTATACCAAAGCCTATATCATCGCCACTGCCATATTTCGCATCTTCGAAAACAGAAGCGGTGATCAGTGCACGATTCATGCGACTCGTAAAGAAGCGACTTTCCTGGGCTGCTGCTGCTGTTCTACCCCCACCCGGCTGATGCGGATACGCGAATACGGTCCGCGTGATAGCGAACCGGGAGGGCGGCGGTGGGGCGAATCGATTGATTTGAATGAGAAGCGTGCCGGGGTACGGGGTGAAGCGCCGAAGCTGAATAAATTAAACTCATCGCCATATGTACACACAAAGAAAGATATTCGTGATGATGCTTACCGCTTGCAGCGAGCGGCCTTTGGTAGGAGCGCGCACGGCCCAAGGGAAACGGTAAATCTGCACACGAAAGCACACTCATCTTCGATAACGACGACACACGTGAGATGCGCTTCAGAGGTGCCGTTCGGAAAGTGCATCCAAGGAGGATGCTTTTTCTTTTCCCCTAATCCACCCCTCTCCCTCGGGTGAAGAACCATCGGGGAGCATTGCAAACAGGCGATCGATGCGCAGTTTGCCACGGCCTGGTTGTTATCCGTTTGGCGCACGGCCTCTCCAAAGGCCTCTTTCACAAGAAGGGACATCGCGAGACCCCACGCGATTGCTATCGGCATTGATGAGTGCGCACTAATGGAACCGTTGTTGGGGTCTTTAATCCCAAGGTGGATGTAGAATTCGCGTGCGTCCATGGTTGAATACTCGCTGCAGATACGACTGGCTGGCTGGTAAATGAAGTCGTAATTGCCACCACCAATCGCACGGCAGAGAGGACAGGCAGGTCGCGGTATGAGATGGTTCCACTTGTAATGGCAAATGAAGCTGTCTCGAGATGATGAGTGGAAAACAGGCCCAAAACAAATAAAAAAAATGAGGCAAACCGCGCAGAACCTGGTAATTGCCGGGTAACCTACGCCCATGAGGTGGTCAATCGGTGGGACGCTAACACGTTGGTCCGATCGATTGTTCCATAACTGTAGAAAAGGCAGTGAAATTTCACAACCGAGGGTCACAATTTGGCTCGTTTAAGTAACGGTTTTAGGGCAATTATTTACTTGCAAAAACACAACATAATTACGTACGCACACACACATTTACGGTAAGATGCGATGCAAGTCCTTCCAGTTGGAAAAGAACGAAGAAAGAGAAATCGCTTTACAGAACTAGGTTGTTAGGCAGAAAGGTTACAAGAATCATACATACGCGTTTATGATTAGTGAAACATTTACATGGGGGATTCGAAGGTATCGTGAATGTTTATGAAGGGAATGCTGCAAATTTTCCAACGAAACCGAATGCCAACTCTACGGCGAATGATCATTGAATTCGCTCGAAGGTGGAACGATCGTGATCGTAATTAAAAATTAACACCCCCCACTGTCAAGTTACAACGCCAACCTTATTCGTTCCTGTTTAGTGTCAATTGAAGAGCCCAAGTTTTCACTTTTCCTCAGTCACGCAAGATCATGCAATTCGAAAACGATCGAATTTTTGCCTGCGATAGATATAATATCGAACCACTGCATGATCGTATCACATATGTGCAAATATATGAATATGAATAACATGGAATTTTAGATTAATAATTGATTATCACGATCGTGCAAGCTTCAAACAATCCGGTTTCAGAATTAGCGAACATTTCTTCGTCGTTGCAAATCGTATTTACAGATAAGAAAACTAATTAGCTTATCGAAACCGTCGTAGCACCGAGTTGCCGCGACTAACTAAACATGGTTTGTTTCACCTTACGATGGGAAGGTTTGCACATCTCCAGTTTTGATTTACTATCTACCCTTTTTCCATTACAATCGTCTGCTGCAGAAGCACACATTGTTCACATTGAAATACTAGCATCTTCTCGTACAGTACTTAGGATGAGGTACAAAAAAGGTGTCTAGCGCTTGATTACGCACTAAATGAAGCAGCAGACGCGGCCTATGTACTAAACCGTCGGCAGCGATGGCGGTTAAGATGTGCGGCACGGGCTGAGCATAGCTTTAGCTCGAATGCTTTTCAGACCGTTTCAAGAGCAAGACTCGCTCGTGCGGGTTTCACCTGCATTTTGCGCCACTACAACATTTCGTTTGTTCACTGTGGGTGGAACGGTTGGTAATTATAATGGATATTTTTGTTTCTTTTCCCTTACAAGGAGATTTGGTCGGAAGGAAAAGAACTACTACATAGTCATATTCACCATTTTTATCGAATTAAACACAACAAATGATGTAATAGTTGTAACAGTTGCCTCATTAAACACGAGCTAAATGTATTCGTTTAAAAATTATGCTCTTATTAGGGATACTGAATATTAATTAGAAAATGTGTTTAACAAAACAAAAACGTTGATGCTACAATTAGAGTGCGGTTAATGCTTCCTTTTGGTACGGCTAATTAAATCAAACACAAAGAACAATATGACCCATGGCTGCCAGTGGGCAGAGGTTTTTACATACACAAACATTCTCTTCGTTTCCGTTCGGCAATTAATTTCCCACACATTCCAAAGCTCAATTAGCAGGAGAAAGAGATTACATCTCAGCTTTGAACTTTTCCCTTATTTCCTTGCGTTTCAGCTACGTAGTCGGTTTATCGCCTCCCGGTCAAGTTGGTGTCATAAAATGCTACTTTTTTTTGTTCGTTTTCGCTCCGAAATGGAAGCGTCTTCCGTTTACGATCCACCGAAAGCCCACGCAGTAAGCGGCAAGCGTCTACTACGGCATTCGTTTTATTAGGATCTACCGCAGTCGAGGATCGTTGTTGGGGCGTTGATCAAAAGCAGCCTCCCGGAATGCCAGCGGCTTAAGCACGCGGGAATACCAAACGATTTGAGGGGGTAATATCATGAACTCAGTAAAGCGTTCGCGCCCGAAGAAGAACAGCCTTTTAAAATTTAGCGAAAGCGCTTCCAAACCCCAAAACCCGTACACGCTGCAACCAGACATGATAGCAACGAAAATGATCTTCTATGCTGAAGCAGATGGTGTAAAATACGAGAGAGGAAAAAAGCATACTCCCCGCGAAATGGAAAGTGACTGAGTGGTTTGGTTTTTCTGTCACGGATGATGCTCGGCCGCACGATCGTCAAGAGCACGTGTTGAAGGTTTGAAAAACAATCCAATTGAAGGCTCGAATCGAACGCGCACCCGCTGAAGGCCGCCGCACTGCACGAATTAGACAAGTGTAATATGCACAATTTTCTTTAATCGTCCGACCGTCTCGCTCGGTGCTAATGGATTTAATTATTATGATGAGTTGTTTTTTCTGCCACCTCCTGCCGCTCGCTCGCCAGCCATATAGTTTGGCGATGATTCTGTGCCGTGGAATCTTCTCGGACGGTTTCACTATTTTACGTGTTTTTTTGCTTTTTCCTATTTTTTGTTGGTAAATATGAGTTTGTTCCGCCGGGCAAACTTCCGCTGTAGACCGGTAATAGTCAGCCCGCACGTACGCTAGTCCAATCGCCACAGCACGCACCGTGCCACTTGATTGTCAGTGCTGCCATTGCAGAAGATTAATTAATTTTAATTTCTGCTTTGCTCTTTATCCGACGCACCTTGCGTACGCTTTACATAATTCTTCACCTCCGAGTTGTTCCAGCCACCGTTTTCAAGCAAAGCCCGTCAATGGTCCTCCTACAGGGCGAAGGAAAACGAATTAGAAGCAATTTTTCATTGAATTTCTCCGTGCGAGATTCCTTTCACGTCCAGTGGGGCCGTGGGTCGACAGCGCGAAGGTGTTTAGGGTTGTCCAGGGACCAAACCGTGGCTACATCCGGTCCCCGGGGCCATAATTGACACTGGTACGGTGCAAGGTTGACGCTAATTTTGTCATTACGCCGGCCACCCGATGACGATGTGAGGTGTGATGATGGAAGCTGACCGCCGTAGCGCCGTTGAAAGCCATTTCCATTTTTCCATGATCATCGCCCGGATCGGGAAGGGCGATCATTTGTTAGTGTCGCGTTTGGTGCTATTTGTAACGGACGTTTCCAGTGGGAGTGGAATCGGATCAACACCACCACGCTCAGAGGTTCGTTTTCCGGTTTCATTCACGCGTGACAGTTTGCTATTAATATCAACACTGTATTTAATCCACGTTGGAAGATTCGTTAAAATACGTTTTTCTCTCTATTTCTCTGTCTCTCTCTCTCTCTCTCTCTCTCTCTCTCTCTCTCTCTCGATCTCTATCTCTCTCGATCTCTATCTCTCTCTATCTTCTCTCTCATTCCCATGCTCTGTCATCTAAGGTACGATGAAAAATACAGCTAGATTAATGAAAGCAATTGAAGCATCTCCACCAGAAGAGGTTTAAAGTGTAAACTCCACACTTTCTGAAATTTAGGACAAACATATGAGAGAAATGCTGGGAGCACATTTGTTTTGCATAAATTACCCTAATTATCGGCGAATGAGCTGTGACTTAATTTATTGTTTTGACTTCAACTATTTCGCATGTTACGTACTGTAGCCATGGCCGCGGATTAGTGGAAACTATCACTTTCCTACCTGCTCGTACAAAAAAACACACACAAAAACACACACACACATTTGCCCACGTATATTCTTTAGGCAACAAACTCATTATCACTTTCAACTTCCGTCCGGTTGACCGTATCGTCGATGCGATCGGTATTTGGGTTAGCGCGGCTGTGAACGTGTGGCTTTCATTCGTTGCCCCGTGACACGGAGTGGAGAAAATGTATGTCCCCAAAAATCCTGTCTCCTACCAAAACCCTTAAAAAAGGAAGAAGAAAAAAGGCCTTTAACACAAACAAGACACCCAAAACAGCGACAAATTTCATCGGTCTCAAAAACAAGGTCACCGGAGACGCTCCCGAGCAAGGCCGGGAACAGCCGAAATAGGAATAAAATATTCGCTTTTTTTGATAAAATTTATAGAGCTACAGACGGTGAGATTCCAGATTTTTCCTGCAAAACGTTTGCAAATCTACTTTCCTTAATGTTCATTTTGTGCAAAATACTGACACACAGCACAGCATTCCACCCGGTGCGGGAGTTTCCAATCAGGTGGAGGCGAGCATCGCTAAAATAGGGAAAGCAATTTGTACGTTAATTTGCTCATGCATATTGAAATACTTTCCCGCTCTTTATCTTGCTGACAGATATGTGAGTCGATTTATTTACATGCCTGTTTTGCATTACCTGGCCGGGAGAAATGGTTCTGAACTACGGCCAACCAATCATCACTATTTTCGGGCCGATATCATGATCGAATGATGGTGTGATTTGCACATTTGATCTTGCACGTACCAACGACGGAGAGTGGGGTCTCATGCACTGGTGATCGCTACATTGCAGTACAGTCCATCGATGAAGTACGGGATACACTTTATGGTAAAACTATGCAATGCCATATCCGTTGCAAGTGCATCCCTTGGTGGCAAGCAGCAATAGCGCATCACGCGTTACCGCAATTAATTAGGTGAGGTGAGGATGCCGTGCTGGTGCTGTTCGCTGCACTGGGTCTGCTCGCCTTTCGCATGATCGGTATTTACGCTAGTGATCGTGTGTAATTGAAATGAATTTGATTTGCCCTATTTAGAAAGTGCAAAACTGGAGTAGTCGTCAAATGAAAGTGTGCCATTGCTACTGTTTCGTTATGTATTTCGCTATTCCTCTTCAGGGAATTTGACATAGTAAAGCGTATTTATTTTACTGTTTTGCTTACAATCATTTAACCTGCTAGCGTTGTAACGTTTGTTTTACAGCGTTTGTTTTGCAATAACCACATTGTGGCGTGAGAATACCGCCCAAACATTGTCACATAATAGGGAGGTTAAATTGCCGCATTCCGGTACCGTGCAGTCCGACACAGCCACCAGGGGTAAAACAATGTACAAGTGTAGAGAAAATAACTCATTTTCCATTCGCCTTTGCAAGAGTTTAGTGATAAGTTGAGTTGCATAAGCCTTGCTGTGCGCTTGCATTTGTCGCTGCAAGTGATCTGTGTGGGAAAGGAAATGCAGCAAGCCACTACTGGACTACTGACCCACCGTGAAGACGTTCGTAGCGAGGCAGGCAAGTAAATTACAGCAACATAAACGCACATTATCTGTGTGCTGTCCTACTGTACCGATTTGTATGTTTTTCCGACCCTGACAGTGTGACCCAATAGTTAAGTACACTCCAAATACTAGGTCCACATATTCTACACTGTTTACCCTGTTGGTCTTGTAGCAACTTTTTCGGACCGACGATCAATATTCACGCTTGACCAATAGCAATTGCCGAAGATTACCGCCAAATGTGCAGGCTATTAAATGCAGCTCACAGTCGCTTTGCACAGAAGCAATTCAAAATTATGACAAAATATTTCAACCCAACGACGTCTGGTAAGGGTGAGGGTAGGGTTTTGGGTTGATGCGTAATACTTGGAGCCGTGTTGTTGTGAGCTGGCTGCAAAACGTTTCTGCAGTAAGCATATTATTCCAATTATTGTTCATCAAATGGCACCTGCGCAGTTTTTGCACTGGCGAAAAATTATGAACGTAATCGTAATTGTGAAATGGTGGATGTGTGTTTTTTAAATCCTTTGAAGTAGGGCATGCATGATCGGAATAAATACATACCATTTCAAGGATGAGCTCAATGAAAACGAATCAAAAATACTCTTTGCTAATTTCACCAATTTTGCTAATTTTTCAATGAGCAGACACCGAAAAATAATATCAATTCAAGGGTGAGCTGAATGAAAACGGATTATTTTACACTAACTTGGCATATTGAAACAGTCACTAATGAACAGTCACTTTATAATGTAATCAAACATTCGCAAAAGCTTTCATGATTTTTAAATTATTTTTTCCTAAAATAATCCACCGATTCACAGATCAACGATGCTACATGATCGTGAATGTAAAATGGACTTAAAAAAAATAATTAAATAGTAAGTCATGCACTGTTCCGCAAACGGAGCAAACATTTCGATACGCTTCAATCGACCCGAACCGAACACACATTGAGCATGCTCAGCTAGATGCAAAAAACAAAACAAAAGAAAGAAATCAAACAGCAAGAAACTACTGCTCACACACGAACCTCCCCGCCTAGCAAGTGCACAGACAAGAAGCCCCTGAAGGGGTGCTCTCGAGAGAGAGAGAGAGAAGAAAGAAAAAAAAACGATCGGCGGAACAGGTTGCTGACCACCGTCGACGAGAGATCTTAGCTCCCCGTCTGCGTGCGTCTGGCGAATCAGGTGGAAAAAGCATTCCACGCATATTTGCGCCACAGCTACAGCTTTTCACTTTCTTCCCGCTGCTTGCACTCCACACGGTCGGCACCAAATATGCCGTTGCATTTGCCACGGACGGGGAGGCGCCATTACGCACGTGGTCGAAACGGTTGCGGCTTGGGCAAGCATGAGCAAACCTTCCGCTTTACCGCAACTGCCACCAGAGCGCAAAATTTATGTCGATCGGTTTCCGATGCTCATTCCCTCAAGCCGCTTGGTAGTGTGCTGGGTAATGATATATTTTAATCATTTTATTACCATCATTCTCAAATCACACCCCTGGAAATGTGTGTCACCACAGAGTGTCTGGTCATCGACCCCTTTTGGATAAGGATTGCTTTGGGAAGGAGGAGGGCACCTCAAACCACTCAAGAACAAATCGCACGGCTAACGAGCGACCGCAACACACACCTTTGCGCATGAAAAAACAGAGAAAAATCACCTCAAATCCAACCGTATGGAAATGAACCAACAGAGACGGGGGGTGACCAACTTTGCATTCGACTACGAATGTCGCATCCGGCCGGGTATGTTTATTCAATGATCTCAACCTTGGAATTCCGGCCGGGGCAGTGGACGGGCGAACTTTCACATATGCTCCGTCCAGCGTTCGCCGTGTTGCTCTTTCGGGATGAACAATTTCGTCAGAAGAGCAAGGTTCGGGTTCGCGCTGGAACCATGTTAATCAACGAGCAGCTGAAATTTGAAGAAAAAGCTCTATCCCACCCGTTCGCAGTTTATTCAGCGTCGCGTCAATAAACTGAAACCAACAATTGCGTTAAGAGCAAAACGCTTCAATTCGTTTAACAATAAACAAACTGTAGATGTTTTTGTTTGCAGCGTAAATTAAATGCAAGCCGATTCGATGTGTGCCGGTTGTTTGTGAAGGGTTGTTGCGTATACAGCGCAAGCAAAGTATGCATGAGACATGCGTCGTGTCCATAAAATTAGTTCTTCTACTTAACGCGCGGCGTGTTGGAATAATGCCGATCAATTAGTTGCTGCTTTTCCCAAGCGATCTCCAATCTGTGCCCCCAAGCATATGGTGTACTACTCAGGAAGTGGCACCAGTTGGTGTGCCGGGCCCCCCATACACACAACAATGCACTCGCTAATAATATACTGCACCACTGTGAATGGTTGGCGCAAACACGCGGCGGGTGTGATAACTTTCTTGATCTGCAGCAGCAGCATGAACCGCAAAAACGCTTCAGAGCATCGCTGATTATTCCATCGATGCAAGCAGACACGATAAGAGGCTGTGTGCTGCCATCTTCATTCGATGCATGCAGTTCCCGTTTTTTATCGATTCTAAAATCTGCTCCATGGGAAACGTCAGCGTGTGGCGCAACGTGCACCCGGACAGAAGATACACATAGTATGCGCTGCCAGGTATGGGAGAAGGAGATCGCTGCTTCCAGTGCTGCGATGATGGTTCGTCTTCATCGTTCTCCCGCTTACGCCATAACGCAATCCACGAGGCACCCGTAACAGGGGCAGCATAGGCAGGCGCTGGAAAAAATAAAACAAAACCCCAAGATAAATAAATTCTCTCACCGGTCCGGTAATAATTGGATCGTTGCGTTTCCCCGTTTGGGAGGGCGAGAGCGGTGGCGCTTGCCACATTACGCGATGGCGGTACTAGAGCCGTGGGAGTTTTGTGAACCCGAATTTCCAGCCCCCCCCCCCCCCTGGACTTCGCAGATTCGACTCATACCCACAAACAGGTCGCACTCCCTCCTCTTCCGGCTTCGGGGCCGGTTACACGTACCGCTGCGCTTTTTTTCATACGTCTTATTATAAATCATTCACGCCGGGCATTAGTTGATTCCTAAAGGCAAACAACACACCACAGCGGCGTCTCTCGCGTAACACCTTATTACGCTCATACAAATATTACGTTTGGCCGGTGAACCGGCAAAAGGGATGGATGCGAGCGCAAAGTTCAGAGCGAAAGTTCATCATTAAGCTGCATGGCTTTTGCACTGTGGCCAAAGAAAACGCCCACGGATGTGCCTGCCGGTTGGGTGGTTTGGGTGGTTTGCAAACTTAGTGCAGGGGGTAAGGGGGGGGGGGGGACTTTGCACGGCTGGAAAACCGCAAACGGGGCGGAGGCGGACGGTCGTCTTCACCGAGCTGTGCGAGAGGTGCTGCCCGGTTTGGCTCGCAAGAACTCGCAGCGATGCTAATGGACGGTGAAAGGTTAATCTTCCCGGTCCCGGGCTTAATGAAACGAAATACCTTTTCCCGCACTGCTCAAGAAATCAATTTGACGGCCAGCCCGGTTGAAACCACCGTGTTAAAACAAGGTGCAGTTTTGCGTAACCAAACGGCGCAGCGTGATCGAAATTAGATGAAGCTCGGTTGATTAGCGATCGGAATGCATCGAAACGAGATTGATTTTATGGAGGCTTTTTGTTGCTAATCTCATGCACATATCTCTCCTGTCACAATTTCTCCTGTTTTTTACCTAATTTGATTAAACAATTGACTCGCAATGCCCCACCATCAGCCGCACTCAATTGTGTTCGGTGCCGCTGGAAGACATGAAGAAAGCTGGCAAGGAAAGGCGGACCACCAACACCAACCACAAGACAATTGGCCTGATGGCAGATGCGAATTGGAAGCAGATTTTGATTATTATTCGGCTATCAAACGACCACGGTCCGCAACCTCCGCCGACTCGCTTATTCTCTTTTGCCTCATGTCCACCGCTTCGAAGGAACCGTTCGAAAGCCTGCCATCGCACCAGGAAAGAAAAAAAAAACTTACTTTCACAATGAATCAACATTTACTTTGCGTTTAGCTGAATGTGACCCGCGTGTGTGTGTGTGTTTATGTGTTATCCCTCTTCTTTCTATCACTGTCACTGTTATGTTGCGACGGGCTGTTGTGGCAACTTTCGGAACACTGCCATCGAAACCTTCCCCAACGTCTAAGACGTCGTTTCGGTGGTTTGCGTCGGAAGAGTTTAGAAAGATGGATGGAGCTTACACTTTTTTAGTGGCATTCCCATGCTCCTCCTGCACACAAAGATCGTCGTGTGCACCACTTTTGTCAAATGGCGTCAAATCTTTTCAGAACAAATCGTCCAATTTGTCTTGTCCGTTTTCACGATGCAATGCGTTCCCCCCCCCCCCCTCTTCAAATGTGTCCTCGTGGGACCTGTTGAATGATCGTGCGTGTTACCGATTACACCCCAAACCAGCGCCCTCATCCTCCGCTGACCCGGTCAGTGACCGTAAAATTAACGTTCAGCCAAGTGACAAGAGCCCAGAGGGCAAGGAGTACGCGCGCTCTACGCGCTTTAGCAACAACACACACACAGTAGAAAGTGGCAACGAGGGACATATTAACAAACGTGACAAAGCGATAAAAGCGCACTGGCCAAGGAAATGGCGCTGGACATCTTATTTGAAGGCACTTCGTCAAAGGTTGCCCGGGCAAAGGTTGAGCCACTGTGTGTGGCAGTGTGTGGCAGTGGTTGCTATGCCATGTAATTTTCGCGAGTCCATCGAATCCCACCCCATACCTGACCAATGACACACCGGAACCAAGCAAACGGGCATGGTGGAATTGCGTGACCACGCTAACGGTGGCGCTTTCGAATGTTTGTTTTTCGTATTGTCACTCCGGCATCACGGAATGCGGAATCTGTGTGATACGAAGCAAACCGTTTGTTGTTATTTCTCCCCACCACCACCTCCTCCTTCTCCTCCTCGTCTTTCCTATCGTCCTATCCCAAACGCCAAACGGAAGTGATAGTGAGCGTTTTTAGCACTTTGACTAATGTTACGGCATGCCTGCCCGTTCATCAGAGATTGGTGGCCGTTGTTTCGCCAGGCAGAAAGAATAAAGCTCCCGCTTCCCGCACCCTACACACACACACATGCGCGAGCGCGCGCCCGATATTCGATCAGAGCGCTTGGGACTACCAAATTATAGACATAGATTAACTTTTCAAACTAACGTCATTGGGGTGGATGTAGGGTGGTGGAGGCTTTGCAGTCACTCGCGTCGGTAATATTATGATTTCCGCAATTTTCATTTCCAACTCCCTCTCATGATCGCCAATGATGGTGATTAGCTGCATTTCGTTCGGCCTCGGGTTGCTTTCCCTGGGCCCTTGGGTGGACTTTGTGCATGTTAGGGAGCATTTCCGCCGTCCCAGCCGATCGTCGCCAGAAAGCTTCGATGAGTTAAAATGGAAAATTAGGGGTATTTGGACAACACTCTTGAAAGATGGAAATTGAATCTCTCTCTGACATACACGAACGCGCGCGAGCGCCCAGACTTGATGGTCGGTTTAAGGGGTTTTGGGCATTTAGTCTGTGAACATGTCATTCTGGGCAGTTTATATGGGCAAAGGCAAGCAATTAGTGTACCATATCTTTCCCGCTTCGGAATGTTCCACTACGCCCTACACAGATGGTGATTTTTTTAAGTTCGCTCAATAAACCATAAATTGCGTCACATGCTTTAAGTACTCGAAACTTTCACTCCTTCTCAAAAGTGTGTGCGTGTGTGTTTGTATATGTTTGTACGATGTTGTTGAGGATGAATATCCTATCCATCATCGTTTAGCACCCCGAGGATCGGACAGACAGAAGATGTTTGTGCACATCGGCAAGAAAAATCAGTTTTGATTGCGACACAAACAGCTTAAGCCGCAGAGCAAAAACTGTGGTATTAAATGCGCAACAATTAGCGTTTTCTGGCAAAGTTGTACCCTTACGCAACATTACGATCATCTTCAGTGCAGTAAGGAAAAAGTGCACGAAAAAAGTTGATGAGGCCGATAAAGTGGGCGCACTCGCACTAAATCCGTGTGCCCCGGAACGTTAAGAGGTCATGGCGTGGTGGTATCATAGCATATGCCCGACGGCCCATGTTTGGTACCGTACCAGTGGGATATTTCAGTTGGCGGCCATTCTCATCAACTCAGCCTGTACGCAAATAGGAGAAGAAATTGTTCCCTTTGGTATGATCCCAGATGTAGATGGCCCTACCCGAAGGAGTGATATCTTTAGGCGATTGTGTTGTGTTCTTCAGATCACTTCAAACAGATGTTCATTTGCGGTTTGTTCTGCGCCGGAAAATACATCGATCACCACTTAGAGCACGTGTTTTCCAGGTGAGATGCGACGCAGATCGTTTGCCGATCGAAAGTCTGCCGCTCCATTAGCGTACGGTTGGCTCGCACTGGTGATGAGCTAATAGGATGTGATCGGGGCGTCAAAAAGTGAAATGTAAATGGTCGACCGCACACAATGGTCCGTGTGGATAATCGTGTTACGTCAGGCAGCGGTGGTTGAAATTGTCCTGGTATGAAGACAAACACATGATCTTGCAATATTTTATACAGTACAGATCCAACCAGAAAAACAAATAAACATCGCCAAACGCAAAGTTAAAAATGGTGACGTTCTGCTTATAAAATTTTCATACATCAATGCTCTATGTTATTCTAATGACAAAACTCATAAATAGATATAGAAAAACTTCATATAATGACATAGTAAAGCATCCAATCCTCAACCAAACAAATCGAACCTACTTAAGCTGAGAAAACATACTGCAAAGGCATGCTTACGAACCAGTTCCGGTCTCACGACCCGCGAAGGGTAATAAAACCGAATTTGCTAATAACAATGCGGAAATGCTATAATGATAAGCCGACGTGTGAACTAACAGGCGTATCACTCACGCCAAAAATAATGCTAATTTTCTTTCTCAAACCATAAGACGAGAACGTTTTGGAAGGGTTTTCATACAATTCAATGGCTATTAATTAAAAGCAAACACTTGCACAGTTGTAAATAGTAAACCTTCAAATATTATACAAAAACACTTTCGTAGTGTACTCCTAACCACAAACATTGCCGGCACTTATGTTGTTGGTTTAGTTCAATGGTCTATGTTGTAAAAAAACATTTGCATTCCACACCAGGCACCAAATTGCACCAACATCACTGTGCACTTTATGCGCAAACAAGCAAACAAGCAAAAACAGCCAATGCTTCATATTACTCAAATCCGTTTTGTGTTTGTTTCCCTCTCTTTTTACTTTCTTTTCAAACATTTTCCATAGATTCCCAAATCATTCGCGGTAAGTCTCGGCAGCGTCCCCCCCATCATCCTCCTTCTTCTCCCACTTGGTGGCGTCTGCGTATGTGCGATCGTACGACAACCGAATTACAAACAACGCCGGCCAACAACAAATACGCACACAGTATCTCGAAAACAAGACGTAGCATGTTTTTTTGCGATGCTTCGGAGCACGGCGAGCTTAGAAAGTGTTGTGTTGGATCTCTCTCTCTCTCTCCTTGTCGCTTTGTTGTGGCGCCGATCGCATGGGGGGAATGTTGTTTTTTTTTTTTGTTGATTTTTCACATCTTAAATTCCACTCTCGATCGCGCGCATCATCGATTAATCAATCAATCAACCAATCAATCATAAGTGATCAAGTATTATGCAGACGGAGCATGCTGCGTGTTACCTTATCTACCTTTCGGTTTCACGCAGCGACTTTTTTTTCTCATACGATCGTACTGCCACTTGTAGGATAAAGAGACGCCTGGGATAAAGAGGGGCCTGTGTCTATTTGGTCGGTGATCGATTCATTTTCAAACCAACATCAGATCGATCGAGTCTTTCTAGTGTACGAAAATTGAAATTCGACTCAGACCCCCTTCCAAAGTAGTGGTGGCGCTGGTGGTCGTTTAGAGCTGCTCCGTTGCATAAGTGACGAGCAAAAATTAACCATCTCTATCGGGCTAGGGAGCAGCACTCGCATCCCGGTACGGTTTAGCTTATTGTCGGTGGAACCGTCTGGAAGTGGCGCCTGCTGGCGAGCAATTGCACTGCACCCAGCTGAGTGTGCTTCAGTCGCCAGCCTCCCCGCACATTGAACCCTTCCGGCAATTATGGAACACCGATGTTACCCGGGGAACGTGTCAAATGCAATTTGCTTCAAGCTGTGATTTTTGCCACGCGATCGCACCGGTGGTAGCCTGCTGCGATAGACATTATGCAATTCCGTTTTACGGCGAAAGCTTCACAAATAACCAATCACCGATAGAGAGGATCGATCATAATATCGTTATGTTTGTACAGCACCGCGATGGGCCGCTGCAGGGTTGGAAACTTGTTTTGAAGCGCTCGGGCGCATTAGCCCACTTGTTCGTACTCAGCTCAATGGTTCATCAACGGCCATGGGGTATGTGATGCTCATGCATCACAAGGTCGTCCTCACCTGAAGATAGCACGATGTTCTTCCTGATCTTCAATCACCATTTGCCCCGAAATGCATACGAATTTTACCCCATCATCGATGGTAATGAGCGCAGTTTAGCTTCATTTTATCGCACCAATCTGCTGCTGCTGCTGCTGCTTCAATGCGAGTGCCGTTCGGTTGAATTGTAATTGAAACTTGCGTAAAGTACGTTTCACTTTCGTCTCAATCACCATCCAGACGAACCCACCCACTTGTTAAGAAGCTGAAACTGGCTCGTTTCACGTGCCCGATCGGTCGGCAAGTGGTCCGAGTGGATGGGTTTAATTATACTATCCATGTCGTTGGCATCGTGTCGGTGCTGTAGTTAAATGCAGCAATTTCTCAGCCGACGGAGAACACTTTCTCCCCCACTTGTCCGCCCACTGCGTTTTGGATGGCCGAGCTAGGGTATTAGAAAATGCGGTTACTATAGAGTAACCAAACCTGGCGGCAACCTGTCAAAAACCTTCGAGCTGGAGAAAGATACCGTGTAATGGCAACATTGTTGGGAGGAAATAATGGTATTTCTATGAAATTGAGAATTCCGAGTGAATGGAATAAAAGGCTGATTATAACTATTTTTCTAGTTCAATATGATCAAGCTAAGGAATGAGACATTCATTTTGATGTTATTGAATTCAGACGTATAATTGCTTTGAAATGTTGTGTTTCATTGTAAAGATTTTTACAATTCTATGTGTTGCCGTGTTTTAGGATATAGCATGGAATTAAATGAATTAAATAACAGACAAGATTTTTTTATATTTTTACCTAACAATCTGAATGTTAAAAACGGAAATTCCTTGGATTATCGGGTTTCATATAATTCAGAAAATGATCATACGTTTCCATTAAAATAATGAATGCTCAACAAGACAAGCTCTGTGTTGTAACGAACATATGGTTGAAAATGATGTTCCACATACTATTCACTTTTCCAATTTGTATAATATCCCAAGAGCCATTCTACGCCGTTCTGCAACGTCCAAATTCTAAGACAATGCATACATAACAAGACTGCATGTTCAATTATACCTCGCTTTCAACGATCGATGCTTGTTTTGTTTTTAGTAGTGCAGTTCTTGTAAGGTTTACCTTGAGCCATTTGATCTGCTGTTGATTTTTCTGGTGGAAAATCACTGGCCACTGATCACGGTTTTGTGCTGCAGAAGAGCACCTTCACTTTACCGAAAATGTGCCACTGTGTAGAGCCGGCAGCGTGCACAAGTGAATGTGCTGCTCCGTTCCCATCGCTCGAAACATCTTCTCCGTGTTCCTAAAACCAATTCGTCACGACGGAGCATTCCGATCGAGCAGCTAACGACCGCAATGGGTCGAAAATAATGAAGCTTCCCCAACCGGTGAGCTGTATTAAATTAATATTCATTTGAAATTTAATGAGTCAGTGGACAGTCAATCACTCGACCGTTCGTTGCTTTTCTCATCACTCGGGAAGGAAATGCGTCGTAATGGTAATTACAATCATCTTTGGTTCATGATCTCCTCGCCTTTGGGAATCAGCAGCAGCAAAAACGGAATCTTCAGCCGAGCGGACTGAAAGTGAAGTACATGAATTGCGACGAATTGGTACGCTCACACATTGAGGGTACTTTCACGATTGGACACTTGTTCAAATCGTCCAATCGAACGCGCTTTACACGAATCACACGGACACTGAAAATGTCAAGAGGAAGCGTAATTTATGCAAACGATCAAGCCCAACTCTGCGTGTGGGTACAGATGACGAAATTTGGCATCTTGAGCCATAAAAAAGCTCTAAAAATGGTCTTTCGTGGTCGAGGTGGTGCGTAAAAAGTAGCACATTCATTACATAGTGACCGTTAAAGGAGATGAATCAAATTCCACGGTACGGTTGTTGTTTTTTTTGTAGAAACGATCACTGCGTTTTGAAAGGCATAATGGGGAAGGTGAAGAATCCCGCTTATATCCTACGCGCTCTTCCCGCCGGATCCACGGTCTGCTGGTGGTGGTCAATCAGCGGTGGCCAGCGGAAGAAAGGTATTTGATCGAAGTGAAAGTCCATTTCGTGCTATGAAGCCGACGCGCAAAGGGAAGGCAAACGGGCACATACAAAAGAATGCAATCGAATGCAGGAATGTCCACCACGCGAAGGAGATTTTCTGCTGGTTGTTGTATATGATGCAATGGATCCTAACGTGCATAAAGACGCGTCTACTGATGTGTGAGGTAAAAATAAATCATTCACTCGAAAGTCTAGGAAAGTTCACAACTCTCACGATGCGCGGACAAATGAAGTGATCAATTGTGTGTTCTTGAATGAAAAAAAACCGTATTGTCATAACCGTTGGGGCTGGTTATGAAGGTATACCTTCTTGGTGCACGATCGTGGGTACTCCCCTAGGTACATACCAAAATCAACAAAAACCATCATCTAACTTTCCTAACCTTTGATCCGATTAGCATTACACAAACAGAAACGCTTGGATTACACACATCATCGCTGTTCTTTGCGTAATCACTGTGGATACGCTAAGATAAAGCCATTGATCACTGTTTACATCAACTGGCTCTCATCGCATAGTTCTTACGCAAAGCGAAACGCATATCGAGCGTTGCAGAGAACCAGGAACCAGAGTGATCGCACAAAAGCTGAGATCACATCGCTTCGCGCCACGCATCATTGCGAACCTTCCCTTCCCAATTGAAGCTTGCACGCAACTCTTCCCACAATTTCGTAACTAGAGCAATGGAAGCCCGCATACCGATTGTTCCGATTCTGAGGTTTTTTCTTCCTTTGGCCTTCCCTTGCGTTTGACGTAACGGCGCGATCGTGTACGAAACATCTCCTCTCTTGGTGGCAAGCTTATTTCGTGGACCACGCCACATCCGATCCCACAAAAACAAGCGGTACCGAAGCAATGATCCAAAGCGGCATCATCTACTTCCTGCGCGCCGGACAGCTGGGGCTGTCGAAAACAATTGACCACCACCGAACCGGTGTTGCTGCGTCCGCGGCTGGCGCTTTAAACGCCAGCGGAATGGTGTTACGTTCACGCGTTCACCACATCCAGAGAAGAAAACGACCCCAAACAATCGACCCGTAAAACTGCATAACCGTGTTAGCCAAAGTGTCGGCTTCGGGCCAGCCTTTCTCGTATCGCCACAGCTTCCATCGAGCATCATCCAGTGCCTCTCCACCCTCTTACCACGGGGATGAAAGGGGGGCGCATCACTAGTGTTTTCATTTCTTTGCAGTTGAAATTGCCCAGAGCGGGCGTATCGGAGGGGCAACGCTTGTTACATCATCGCACCGCGATGCTTTGCGCGCATCTTGACGGTTCGCTAGATCTGGGGTCCTTTCCCGAATCTAAGACACTCCCCCCTCCCTAGGGGCCTGTAATGAGCTACTTGTAGTGTTGCAGATTCGATTGAAAATGTTTCCTTTCTCTTGGCAGTGGGTCATCAGTGGCCGCTGGGTCGCTTCTTCGGTAAAAAGGAACGTAACCCATGCGGTCAAATCAAGGGACCGGTATAATTGTGCAAGAAAAGTGTTGAAGATGATGGTAAACAAGGGGCTTCGTTTTATGAGAGCGGTGAAGATAACCAACGACGGAACGGGTTAATAAACTTTGCCGATTTGGTTGCGTTTATTGATAGTGAAAGGATGCTAGAGCGGGTACACGAATGTTTTGTTGGCTAAAATTACACAACCATCGCGTGAAGATCGTCCTCAAAAGTGTGCATGTGCAAACGTGTGTGACCTCAATTATACAGCCTCAGTCACTCTCGTGCCTCAGTAAGTCCGCAGCAGTAACGATTTCTGACACGAAACATTCTTCTCTGTTCGTTCGGTCAATAGGTTCCACCGAAAGCTCAGCGACGCCAGCTGACGCAACAGCAGCAGACGCACATTCTGAGCGACATTCAGAAGCACCAGCATCGCTTCAATCTGCACCAAAACCAACGTTCGCCGAACGTTTTCATACAACCGTCGATTCAAATACCGGTGCCCCCTCAACCCCATTCAAGGCAAACGTTCAGTGGCCCCAGTAGTACACAGCAACACTTCCAGCCCAACGCACACTTCCATCACCACTCGAACAATCTACATCCACCACCACCACTATCATCACCGGCCAATGGACCGGTGAACAGCTTCCGCGCACCGTCCGGCCGTCCAGGACCTAGCTTTGGAGCACAAGTAAACCGCTATTACTTCCAGCACCACACGCAGACCACATTCATACCAAATTTTTTACAACTCTTACAGCAGGACACACGACTGCCACCACAGCAGCGCTCCGTACAGAACCAACTACAGCAGGCCACATTCTTCAACGGACCACCACCACCACCACACACTAATGGCCCCGCGCCCGTCAGTCAGCCACTGAACAGCCAACCTTCCTCCTTTCTGAACAGCATCGATACACCAACGTTCGGTGCACCCCAAAGACCAAACTCCCTTCAGGCTCCTTTCCTTCAGACTCCTCCTTCCTTCACCGGTAATGGACAGGTTCGCTTCCCGAGCCAAGGCGCACCATCGAACGGGGCGAATCTTGGCCAACAGCCTGTGCCGTTGTTCACCAACCAGCAGCTACCACTGCACAATTCTCCCCAAAACTTCAAGCTGTCCGGGCCGAACGCCGGCCAGTCGACGTTCCCGGTGCAGCCGACATTCCACAACAGCCAATCCGTAAATCCGGCCCTTCAATTCCCACCGCTTTCGCAGTCGATCGGAACGAACTTCCAGCAGCCCTCGCCGCAGTTCCAGCAGCAGCAGCAGCAACAGCAGCTTCCGAGACTGCAACCGAACGTTCCATTTGCCCAATCGTCCAATAACTTCAACGCCCAGCCCCAGGGTGCTGGATTCCCACAGGCCCAACCTCAAATACAAACGTTCAGCGGACCGCAGCAACCCGTGCAGAGTGCACAGTTCGGTGGTCAGGCGACCAACTTTAACGGTCTACAGCAACAACAGCAGCAACCACTTAGCTATCAGCAGCAGCAGGAGTACGAACGTCGACTCAAGGAAGAAAGTGAACGGATTCGCGAGCTGCAGGAAAAGCAGAAGGTAATCCAAAAGCATGAACAGTTCCTGCAGAAGCAATACCAGAAACAGCAAGCGAAGGTACAGCAGCTGCATCAGGAGTTCCTGAAGAAGCAACAAAAGATCCTCCAGCAGCAACAGCAGCAGCAACAGCAGCAGCAATACGAACAGCAGCAAAAGACCGTCCCAACACAGGTACGTTCGCGCGATGTGTTGCCGTCGGAGCGGACACTTTTTGAAAAGGCTGTCAAGATGCAGTCAAAGCCCGTAGCCGTACCAGAACCAACTACATCAACCGCTGCAGCCACCAGTGGACAGCTTTCGGTGATCCCGCTCAAGCCCAACAGCAAGAAAGACTACAGCAGCATCACTCAGTCGGATCTGGACGTACTGCTCAGCGCGAACCGTCAGACCCTGTTCCAAACGATCAAGTCCGAGACGGCAAAGCCAGCCAAGGCGAAGCCCACGAAGGTAAAGTCTACCAAAGCGCTCGGACGGGACGATCTGCTTAAGCAGCTGAAGCTAGCTCTTGCCGAAACGTCGCCCGATCTGGGTGGCATGAACTACAGCTCGACCGATCTGGTACTACCGAACGGTGAAAAGGTGCAGGTCATCCGTACGACCGATCCCGAAATCATCAAGCGCGCCAACGCCAACTCGGAGGGTGTGCTGACCCAGCAGCTCGATTCGCCCACGACACCGAAACCACTGTCCTTCGAGGACATTGCGCGCAGTGGTCTGCTTCCCCCGGGTGCGGACTTTGAGCTGATCAAGCAGACGGAGGATGGGCAGATCCAGGAGGTGGGCAAGATCCCCCCTCAAAAGAAGGTTACCTTTGTGTACCTGGAGGAACAGGATGACGGATCGTACAAGGTGCAAGGGGTAAAGGGTAGCGGTGACAAGGAAACCAAAACATCCGGTGCCGATGTGGACAGCATCTTGAAACGCATCAAGAACGGTGAAATTCAGCTGCCTCCCCCATCGTCGGTCGTGTCGAAGGGATCCGTGGCCAAGCCGGACCTGATCGAGGACGCACCGATTACGACTACGACGCCACGCCATCAACCGATCAAGAAAGCCAACTCGGTGACGATCATTCCACACAGCACACCGATCGAGGATCACGCCTCGACTGCTTTCCTGTCCGGCAGTACTGTACACCATACCGCCTCGCCGGCACCGGCCACCATCTACGCTTCCACGCCTTCCCCGGCAAGCCCGAGCAGCGGTGTCACTGCATACTCACCGGGTGGCTACTCTGGCAGCACGCTTCCCCAGCAAGTCTCGGCCCGTCTTTCAACGCCGTCGCCAGTGTCCGGTAGCTATACCGCCGACAGCACGGCACGATTCTCCGAAGCAAACTCGGTGTACACCCCGGTGTCTACCACGGCCATCCCACCGGCTACACCAGCACCCAGCATCTATCAGACTGCCAACACGGAAAAGTATTTCTCGGACACGGCTACGGCCGCTGCCATTGAGCAGCAACAGCAGACGGCCAGTACCTACCAGCATCAGACGATTCATGCGTCACATCAGTCCACCGCTAGCGATGCTGTCCCTACGGCATCCGCATCCGAAACGATTACGCAACAGCAACAAGACAACACACTCAGCGCTCCCAAGGAGGACACCCAGCAGCAGCAAAATGAACTACCAGCAATTCTCAAGAATAACGGACTATTTGCCATGGCCAAATATCTCCGCCAGTCTGGTCTCGATACGATACTGAATGAAACGGGCCCGTACACAATCTTCGTGCCCACCGATAAAGCCTTCCGCAGTCTGCTTGTCCAGCTGGGCGGACCCGAAAAGGCGGAAGAGAAGTTCCGCAACAACCCACGCCTACTGAGCGGAGTAAGTGGCAGTGCAGGGCCAATAGTCTGATTGGAAATCGATCATCATTCATCACTCATCACTGATCTTTTTTTTTCATTCCAGCTGCTCTTGCATCACGTCATTCCTGGATCGTTTGAAATCGCGTCTCTGCAGGATGAAATGACTGGTGTGTCCCTGGCCGGAACTCAGCTTCGCGTAAATCAATACAACATGCACGACTCGGAATGGAACGACGTTAAGGTAATGGGTGGCACTATAGCTGCCTATTTCATTACAAATTAATTAATTACATTTTTTAATTTCAATTTCCGACCCACTAGGTGACCACCATCAACGGCGCTATGGTCGTGCCAGACAAACAGGACATCGTGATCCCCCAGGGTATTGCTCATGCCGTCGACCGTGTCATGTTCCCGCTACCAGTTGGTGATATTCTTCAGACGCTTCAATCGGACCGTGAGCGACGCTTTACTCACTTCCTACGAGCATTGTTTGCATCGGGCATGTCGGATACTCTCCAGAATAAAGGTAAAGTCGTACGATGGGAGAAGATCGTTTGCAAAAACTTTGCTGAAACTCGGTATTTTCCGCGTGCCACATTCAGGTATCAAAACTTACACAGTATTCGCACCAACCGATGCCGCATTTGCTCACCTCTCGACTGAGGAACTCACCAACCTAGTCACGGAAAAGGACCAGGCGGAAGAGCTCGTACGCAAGCACGTTGTCCCGGGCACTTTATTCACTGCCGGTATGCGTTTCTACCAGGTTAAGGACGTTATGGCGGAGGGAAAGACAGTTACGCTGCAGAAGACGGGAGGTACGTCGCAAAAGGAACTTTACATGAAGCTAACGAACAAAAGCCAAATTAACCATTTCCCTAATTTACAGGTAAAATCAAGGTTAACGATGGTTATCTGCAGACGTCTAATATCCCAACAACGAACGGCGTTATACATGCTATCGACTCGTTGCTGTAAGCATTCACCCTCGCCACCACCAAGCTGGACACGAATCTACAAAACACGATCACGTTAATTTCCAGTCGGGTGGGGAAAACACAGACCTGAAACGTCAATCCGTCTGTCCTCGAAGTTGTGTTGTTAATTTATTACAAAATGCCCTTCCATGAGTACCCGTTTTCAATTTCAATCAAAATTACGTTCAGGTTCACAATGCACTACCGATTGAAAGTAACCATTATTATTTTGGCAATATATGACCAACTAGAATGAATGGGAGCGCAACCGAGAAGTTCTCCAGAAAACTATGGATAAAATCCCATTCTCTGTTTGGTTCGTTAGTGGTCTGAACAGTTTTGATAATCGTTAAGTTTAAATGATAATTTATTCGTTAAGTTTAGTAAAATGCTGTTTTGTACGATTTCCCGCTCCGGCCCATTTACTGGGTGATCGTTGTAAATACTATGAAAAACAGTGTAATAAAGAGTTCGAGAAAGAGAGAGAGTTCGCTTTAGTAGTCCTATCCGAATTTATCTTTTGCTGTTCCTTCCGAAAAACGAAGTGATGTGTCTTTGATCGTCCTTTTCGTGGGTTCTTTTCATAGTTTCCTACGCCACAAATACGCTCCAATTCTTCTTTCAGCAATCTTTGTGTACATGTGTTATGTTTGGATTTTGATTAAATAGGTGAGATAAGATGCAGTAGAAGATATTACGACAATTATCATATTTAAATAATTATTTGCTTTTAAAAACCAGGAATCTGATCATCGCAGTGCATGTCGTCCTAACATGGCCCGATCATGCCCGTTTCTCCAGCATGCTTGCTTCCTGGTTGCTGCTTCCCATCCATGTAGACACCCGATCTCCGGCAGATTTTCTTTACATGATCCTGCCATTAAACTCGCTGTGCTCCTCCGCGGCTCGTGCCAAGCTGAGAATCGCTGTCAAACGAGGTAGAGTTTACCATTCTAATAATGGAGCATGCTATGGTGTTATAGTTAGTATGGTAAACTGCCCCATTGTATCATGCTGGTATACGCCACCTTAACAATGTCTGCTTTGCCATATACGTACGTCAACAAGCACGTAGTTCTAGAGATGGGTAAAGTTGACAAAAATCCGAAGTCGACTCCGATCCGACTCCGATAAATTCGGAATCGACTCCGGAAGGTAGGGCCGCCCTGCATTATCCGGAGTCGTTCGGAATCGTCCGGAATCGCCCGGAGTCGTCCGGAGTCCTTCGGAGTCGGAGTCGTCCAGAGTTGTCAGGAGACGATAGGAGTCGTTCGGAGTCTTCCGGAGTCGTTTGGTGTCGTGCGGAGTCGATCTGAGCGTTCGGAGTCGTCTGGAGTCAGCCTTCGAAACAAAGGCCTGTAAATAAAGTGCACATCTGAAGTGCAATGTCTGATCACAAGCACATTAAAACACACGGCTTCTGTTGACTCCGACCAACTCTGATTCCTGTTGACTCCGATCGACTCTAGACGACTCCGAATGACCCCGACTCCGATCGATTATGGCCGACTCCTGACGAATCCGAACGACTAAGACGACTCTGAACGAGTCCGAACTACTCCGAACGACTCCGAACGACTCCGGACGACTCCGAACGACTCCGGACGACTCCGAACGACTCCGACTCCGAACGACTCCGGACGACTCCAAACGACTCCGGACGACTCTGACTCCGAATGACGCCGGACGACTCCGAATGACTCCGGACGACTCCGGACGGCTCCGGATGACTCCGGACGACTCCGACTCCGGGCGGATCTAGTGGTTCCATTTTGCCGGAGTCAAAATCGGCCTAACAAGAGTTGAAATCGGATCGGAGTCGTGGGTGCGCTCTAGAGGGCACATCACTACGTAGTTCATCCTTCGCCTCCACGTTAAATGCTCAAACACATTGTCCAAAATGTTCCCGAAAATGCGTCGCTTCACCACACCCAGAACTTTTGCATCTCTCACTCGGATGGTCCATAATTCATTCATAAAGGTTCATAAAGGATGGTCGTGGGAATCAATGTCCGATATTTTTTACATTCCATGCTCATTAAGTATAATCTAGCAACATAACTTCTTGTACAAAATTCGATTATATTATTATAATGTCATATTACTTCATTCTTTACTTAAATAATGATGACCCACGTTACCACTCTGGCACTTTGTAGTAGGATAGAAGAGCCTTAATTATTCTCAAAGCAGTTTCAAGTCCTATATGATTGCAGAGAATGGAAACAGGTAAGATTGCGAATTGCGGTGTTAATTACCGCCTATACAATATGTTCGCTTTACGATGAACTAATCTTACACGTCGAAAGGTAATCGGAAACTATCAGAAGATTCAGACGAACGCAACATCCACCACTGACCAGATCTAAAGCCAGCTCTTGGTGAAAACCGTAGAATGCAAAAAAAGTATTATCTCTTCATACATTCATCGACATAAGATACAATGAACTGTTTTAAGATCCTGATCCTGATCGTCAGCTGATCAGACTAGTTAGACTGACTATGTGACGTTGTTGAAGGTGGACCTAGAAATATCAGGGCATTTTGCGACCCACCATCGGCTTGCACCAGGGAGATCGACTGACTGTTTCCTATTGAACTTGATGCTAGAGATGGTAATCCCCGACTCGAAGTTGAAGTCTTAGGGAACTATTTTTGTAAGTCAACAAATATCCTGGCAAACGCTGATGATATAGATATCATCGGTCTGCAACTCTGCTATGTAGCTTAAGCCAACTAAGGGATTGAGCAAGCAGTCGAAAACTCGAATAACAGATAAACTAGACAAAACCCTATTTACAAATCCACCTATGACCTATGAAGGAGAAACGTACGGATACGGGAACGCATTACTGGAGTCGTCCATGATTTAATCAATTTTCAGTGGCATTCTATTGTAATGCTGGATACCTCTGTGAAACAAAAAAATTCTGGCTCCTGCAGTCATAAAGTTTAGCAGAAAATCTATAAATTACTTCTGTTAGTAAGCCTTTGTGTCCTAGAGTATAGAGGAGTACAATGAAAATTTCATAAATTTCGAACAAAAATTATTTGTTTCAATCTGATAAAGCGGACAGGAAATGAAATGTGAACTCAAAAACCATTCAGTACATTCAGCCATTTGTATGGAAGTAAATATGGTGATAAAGCAATCACTAGAAAGGTCTTTTTGTTTGCAAAAAAAGGAAGGATGCGGTGGTTAAGAAGGAGCAATAAATTAAGTTTCTAAATATAAACCATCTGCAAACAATCAGAATATTTGTAAGCAAATTCTGGTGAGACTGGCAATAATCTGGATCTTGTACTGGTGGGGTGAAAAGTGTATATGAATTGAAAAGGGTCTATAATTTCCGTTTTTAAACTAACTTGCCGATGTATTGGATTTCCCCGCCAGTTACTTTTTCAGGTTAATATCCTTGGAATTATAATACAGGAAAGGATGAATATGCTCAAACAGAGTGGCCCATTTAGCATAAGAAATTGATTTTGGGGAGTATTTGACATACGTCGTCTGTCGTATCATTACACTCAGACCTTTTTCTTCTTTTTGGCTCAACAGCCATTGTCGGTCAATGCCTGCCTGTACCACTACTTGTGGGCTTGGCTTTCAGTGACTTATGGATTACTTCTCCCCCATAGCAGGATAGTCAGTCCTACGTATGGTGGCACGGTCCATTTAGGGCTTGAATCTATGACGGGCATGTTGTTGAGTCGTACGAGTTGACGACTGTACTACGAGACCGGCTTACACTCAGACCATTACATATAATATTAAACAATTCTATCACAATGACAGCTTGGTGTTAAAAATTTATAATATAAGCTACCAATATTATAAGATTGTTTCGAAAATACAACGTACATTAGTACTGCACAAGCAGAACAAATGAGCTCAGAGCACCCAACACACATTCTCAATGCGTTAGGAAGATGTTGTTATTTAAAGGGATTTATTCATACACCAGCTTACCCGGGTAAGTCAATAATGGGAGCAAATTAATAGAACTTACCTTACTGCAAACGTAGCTGTGATGTATATGTTAAAACATCAGTTTAATGTTACACATATTGTCCTGTAAAGAATAACTGCAATTGGCATCACGACATTGAATAATTCATTCATGATTGCATGTGACCACCTTCCAAATATACTAGATATTGTTGCTGCGAAAGTAGTGCCCTGGAACATGATGTTTATACCAGATAAACTGGCCGTCAGATTTTTACCTGAAAAGTGGTGTGGCCGACCCATTGGTTGGATCGTGATGAGCGACATAAAGGATACTAGAGAATACTATTGTAGTATTCGATGGAGCATGGCCCGTTATTGCTTGGTGGAACTCGGCTGATCGTCTTGGGTCTTGGACGCTAATTTCGTTACTTTACTTTCACTAATTTGTGTTTTTCATATTTACATCTTAAGAATACTCCGTCCTGCTGAAACCTGCATTGCTGTAGCATAGGACTTTATCATCATCATAATCTTTTCCTTCAACACACTTTTGGTTTTTGATTTCCATTTTGAATATTGATTTATTTTCATAATTATGTGTATATATATATATCATCAATAACAGTTCAATAAATTGGTACCGTTGTTCTCGTTTCGCTACGCAAATCGCTGCCTTATTAGTGCAGTCGGGTTGATGTTACCTTGCGTCCGTTCCCTTGCAACTAAGAACTTTTCGCAAGATATGCCATTCCGATGGTTTATCCTCCTGCCAGCCGTTGTTTCACGTGTTTTGCCTTTTTGATCTATGCATTTTTGTTTCATAAACGGACTCTGTTGGACTTTCCTACCCAACATATACAGCATTACATTTCTTCGGTTTTCGTCTGTTTAAATTATGGTGTGATATTAAAAGATGCTACAATTATACATCACTTTCAATTAACGTGCTGCCGCGAAACGCGAACATCAGTCAATATAATATTGTTTGCCGTGTTAATAACAACGCGTGTTCAGTAAATAAGCGTACCCAGTAGTATCATGAGGATTACGATGAAATGATCGAGTACGATGAGAAATGAACTATCAGTAAATATTATTATCGTTCCTATGTGTGTGTGTGTTTGTTTTCTTTGCTTCGAACCTTTCGATACGACTATTACATTGTAATGTATTATGTGTGCCATCCAATGATGAGAAGCTATCCAATAACAGTGCTCCAGTAGTTTGCATGTTGAGAGCGCTATTGCCCCAATGGTAAATTGTGTATAAAAACATTCAATAAGTGTTTGACAAAACGGGGAGCCAGATTTGGGAATCAAAAAAAGCTCTTTTCGGTGTATATAAGTGTATACTGTGTCGTTCGTTTGCTGAATTTCGGGAGAGTTTAATTTTGCTTTGACTCGTAAATTAGTCTCGGTCATTCATATACTAGTAGCAAGCGTCCAGTAGGTGTTTGCATCATCTAAAGTGGATAGAAAATTGATATGTCTTCGAAATTTCGGTAATAATACGCAGCAGTCCAAATCTTTCCTGGATATCTGCTTTGGCAGGTGCACTTATGGGACAAATTATGGGTTTTTCTTCTTATTTCTCTCGGTCTCTTTCAAACTAAATGCATCAAATGCATTGAAACTTTGGACAATCTGTTGATGACATTATTTGATAGACAGTAGAAGTAATTGTATTTATCTATCAGCGCTACTTGCATTATCAGAGCAAAGCAGAATTCACATGTTTCTGTATTTTGTAGTGAAATTGTGTTTTGAGACACAGCTTATCCCCATTACTTCGTCATTGATTTAATTTCAATCATGCGGCTCATTTTCTTATTTGACAAACGGCAAAAAAAAAAACAATTTTATAGACCATCGACCAACTTGAACAACTTCTTCAAAGGGCGATCGCGTAAAGCAAAACGAGGAAGGTTAAACACCTTCATTCCTATCATATATTTACACATATCTACAAGCAAAAGCTGTAAAATGTACGTCTGTGTAAAATTAATTGCTGTACAAAATATAATCCAAGCGCAAATACATCAAACTCAAGGATATGATGATTTCATTTGAATTTACATTCGCTATTACTGCTGCTGTTTTCTCTCTAATCGCCAGCTGAACCTAAAACGACAACAATTTAAATAGACAGAAAAGTTTCTACAGGACAGGCGTAGCATACTATTGCGTAGCATTTGCACGCTTAATTAACTAGAACAGGCACGCAAGAACGTTCGTGTTCATTGTCAATGTTGTGTCCTTTCATTTGAGATGTTTTTTTTTCTTCGTTTGTAGTTTGAAGGATTTCTCGTGTGCTGCATACTTCTTTCGTAATTTAATTCATTTCATCAAATTGTTAAATTTGTTTTCAATGTTTCCTTTACTTTGCTCCTTCTTATTTCATTACCATAATTTTATGCTAATAGTTGTATATATTAGTAATCACAATACGTTTGCTATATTTTCTTTTCAATTTTCCACGTTTTAGACACGACTGCCAGAAGTTGAACAGGTTTGTTTGCCAGATTTCTTATTTGGTTACTACCATCTTGCCGGTTAGTTTCATTTCAGCAAAACCAAACAACAGCAAATTTCAGTATCGCTTGCAATTGCTAACGATTGATAGGCTGGTATTGTTAGACGTTTATCGTTTTTTTTAATTAAGTACATTAGATCGGCCTGTTATCTCGCGGGAATTTGGATCATTTGCATTGCTGCTCCATACAGGGCCATTCGCAACTACATTTGTGCAGTACTGCTAATTTATACTATTCACTACAGTTACAGCTTTTAAACTACACTTTTTATTTGTGATTACTTGCAACTGACTGCTTGGTACCTCTAATCGTGTGCGACTCCCGTTCCGTGTTTCCGCTTCTGCTACGCAACCATTTCAAAGCAATACTTCCATAGCTATTTCGGCGTGCTTTTTTCCGGTACGGGGAGCCTAGCACAGCCAGCGGATAGATACACTACAGGTAAAGCTTTATAAGCCATATCGCTGATCATTTTATTTTCCATTTGTTCGGGTTAATAGTAGGTTAAGCTGCTTAGGTTGTTAATAGCAATATTGCGTTTGCTAGCAGATAGATTGGGCTAGTTTAAGTATAGGTTTGCCTACAGCTCGAATGAAGCTACTCCCTTCGTTACAAATACTAGCAACATTCTCTTGGATATGCTGTTCTGTAGACAGAACTGTGTCGTACAAGTTTAGGATAAAGTAATACCGCAATAACGATGGAGTACATGAGAATAGGACGCTTCTTTTTGTAAATCTCAAATCAGATAGTTTGCTATTGTATCGGAATGAAACTGGATTTTAAACGTAAGCATTTCTACCAGTGTCAACTTTAGGTAAGAAAACAAATTGTAGAATAAGTTCACTTAACCGCCCGTTCGTTGGATAAAGTAGGAAAAAAAAGAATCATATAATAAAATGCTGCTCATGAGAATGTTTCGTTCAAAACTACGCTTAAGTACTGTTACAGCACCGGAGCTGGTCGCACATAAGTAGATATAGTCCCAGAGTGTAACGTGTCTGGCTTAAACAATAAATCGCAACGTTTTCGAGGACAAGTCGCTCGTCCCTTGGTTCCCGGGTTCGGCAAGCTTTCCATCGATGTGGTGCGATAACAATCAAATAATTCAGATACACTTAGCTACCATTCAACGATTACCCCAAAACATAATAAACACCCCGAAAGCACCAAGGAAAGGCGGAAGCGCACGGAATGCGTTTCCACTGTTACGATGCTTGCTCTGTCCTTCGGCCCAGAAAAGGCAATAGGTAGGCAGTAGTGACGGAGCAAGCGATCCAGCGATGACACTGCACTTTACAGATGCACTTGGAACGTCTGGGCCGGAGGTTTTGGAGGCGAAATGAAAGGGTTCGTGCTATGTATTTCCGGCTTCGCTACATCGGCTACCCATTCAGCGTCAAACGGATCGGCAGCGTTCAGTGACTTTGCGCGGTTGTGCAGTGAAGGGGCACGCCGTGGAGAAGGGGATACGTTCTTTACAATCTGTCCCAACCATTGTTCTGGATTAGGCAAAGGCGATGCCGTTTCGATTGGAACGACTCCACTGGACGAGGAGGATGTGGTGGTAGAAGCGACCGCTATCGTTTCTGCCACTGCTGGGAAACCACCGCTAACGGGATTAATGGTTGCGGTACTATTGCTGTTACTGCTGTTACCACCGGTACTGCCAAGGCTGTGAGTCGTATTATTACTTGCACTACTGCCACTGTGACTACCAAGGGCGGATAGATCCAGCGTTTGCTGCTTGTTGAGCGGCGAAATAGATCGTGGTGGGATTGTTGGCACGACTGATAGCGTCGGCAAGTTCGGCAATGCAGGCTGACCGATATCGCTCGGACCGTTGCGAGCCAGTAGCCCAGGAACGTAACTATTCATAGTCACCGATGAGGAAGTTGCCATTGTGCTAGAAGTGATGTTTGTAGTGGCGGTTGTGACCGATGATTTAAGATGCAGCTCTTTGTTCAGATAAAAATCATCCGTATCGTTTTTGGTAAGCAGCGACAATCCCTGGCTCAGTTCCTGGCACAGCTGACTAACGGTGTCCGTGGGCTGCGGAGATACCTCCGGAATGGGCGAAACGGTCGTCCGCTGGGGAGTGCCTGGTTCGAGAAAAGCTCGCTGTCGTTCAGCATTGGACGGAAGATCGTTTATTCGCAGTGACATTTGACGTTTGAACGGGGAGGCCGACCCAATCTGCGTGAATCCACGGAAGCTTCCCTGACGTTCCAGCATCGAGGGTGTCGCGTGTGGTCGCTCAATCGCGAACGGATTGTACGGTTTCGGCGCGTTGTTGTTCTGTTGCGGGGCAACAACCGCTGTATCGGTCCCACCTGCCAGTCTTTCCGTCATTGTCTGCTGCCTGAAGGAGCCGGTACGCGTAAAGGTGGAATTTTTCATATCAAATGTCATCGTGACCCCGCACTCCTTATCACGACGCTGCTTGCGCTCCAAGCATACTGCGAACGCACAGCCGACCGCATGAGACAGTCGCTCACCGGAGTCCTTACTGGCCAGGAAACCGTGGCACATCCAGCGACGCGTTGTGCCATCCCGACAGATGTAACTAAAGCCTCGTTCGTGATTACGATCCGGCGCACAGAACGAAACCTTTTCGATAGTTTGATCTACGATCAACCCCTTAGTATCATCCTCAACCACGCGAAGTCCATCGCCGCTCACATGCAGCTGAGCTCGTATTGCACGTCTCCTCGAGTTCTAAAAACATATAAAACACATACATTCGATTACATTCTGCTACATATTGCGATGGATTTGACTTACCCGTAGCACCTTCAATGCTTCCTCGCACACCTGCATGCCACGAGATTCGAATACTTCTACGCATCCCAAGTACTTCACCGAGAAAGTGCATGTAGCCGAACGGACTGCCTGTTCGTCCGATTGCCATTGGTGGGGCTTTGCCGCCTCTGGAACACGGTCCTTGCGTCTACGGAATGAATCTCGGAATGATTTGCGCAATCGATCCATTTTCTTAGGTGATCGTTTGCTCTGTCGGAATGAAGCTGATTTCTGCAACATCGTAGGTAAAGCAAACAAGCAAATCTCATTATTATTTGACAAACTATTACAATTGAAACGATAGAATATATTATATTTATATAGTGAATATATGTATATATTGTGAAAGGATACACCGACATCAGTATTGTAATGAGTGTTGAATTTTTACTAACCGCATTTTTAACATCTCCGTACGTTCCGCGGGTAAAACCGCGCTCCAGAGGTTCGTGTGATGAATTCGAATTACCCATCTTGTCGCTGTTCTAGTGAAGCAAATCGGCGCTTACAAAGCACTCGAGGTAATTTCTTCTAATATGGGTGTAGAGCGATTCTGCTCTTTCCCTTCGAGTTATTTCAACCTTCAACGACTGAACTGAGGTAGGAAATTGTTGTCTTCCGCGTGTGCTAAAGCCTTCACTGATTAGCTGCTGATTTATCACATTTAGAAAAGCACGTTAAGCGTTTGTAAAGCAAAATCGCTCAAGTTAATTCTGCTAAATGGTGTGCTTTACAACGGTACTGCTTCTTTCGATGTCGAGGTCGTTTTGCAAGTATGGCACACTATGGCTTGTTGTGGCCAAGGGTTGTCTCACTCTCTCTCTCTCGGGTGTGATGTCTTGTTGCAACACAGGCGCCCAGCGGCAATCGTAAAGTAACGACGGATCGTTGCAAGTTATAAAGCACTGTCGCTTAAGATTCAACCGGACACGGTGGTTAGGAGCGTGAAGATAGAGCGAGCTTTGGTCATATTTATGTCATGACTCATAAGAACCGGTCACTTTGTCTGGTTTCTGCTGTAAGGTTTTCACTGTAAAAGAAAAATGCACCGATTGATGATATACGTGAGAGTGTCGCGGACGTGTGAATAAGTATTCGATTTGTTTACGCCAAGAACAGCAATTAATGTCAGTTGAAAGAGAGCAGACCGAATTTCTTCAGGAAATGTTGTAAATTTGTTACTAATGGATGTAAACGAGAATACTTAATTTTGCGTAAAAATAACTTTACCCTGAACAGATTATAATATTAGCTTGCTCGTTTAAAGAAAACCACACCAAATCACGTGTATCACGTTTCGTAAGCCATAGTAATTAGGTTCGTCCGCACCTGCACTGACTAATAATCCATGGCATGACGACAGCATTCCGTTACCGAAATGTAACTAGCACTCTCAGATAACAATGATCCGAAAAGTATGTTTCTGCCTGGATCAAACATTAAACGACTTTTATTGCCATATTACACATCCCATTTACGGCTACGAATTGTTATAAAATTTGCATTGTGCGATGGATTGTGTGTTAAATCATACGACCCATTCCTAAACCGAAGGTAGCACCTATTTCAAAATGCATAAGCGTAAGAAACCCGCAAAAGTATTCAAATTATGAGTTCACAGGGGGGGGGGAATACGCGTATCGATCCAGTGCGGCGCGATTATGAAACGGTGATCGATAATTGTATTTCCGGATTACCCCTGGAATAGGATTTACGCTCATCAACGACAAACTACATCGCTCATTGAAACACTGAGAAGCTATTTCACTTCTTGTAAATTGGCGTTTAAATGTGAGAAAATTAGATTCAAATCCACTTTCACACATCTTATCCTGCAGCAGTTGTACTGCTGCCTACGGAAAGTAACCTTCCCGCACATGCACTTCTTAAGAAGAATGTTTATCACCAACACAAAAAAACGACGATCTCAACTAAATTATTACCACACTGTTCCATATTCCGCTTATACCCAGTTGCTTGCACCACTTCCTACTAGTTAATGGGATTTTTTTTGACAACGGAGCATTCCAGCTTTTTCTTCCTAAAACACCCCTTAGGACTGTTTCCGATCTCTGCACTGATCACTTACTATAGTAAAAAGAGAAAGAAACATCCCTCCAGCTAGTTGGATGGGGTGGTTTCCTTTGAAAAGCTTGCCGCTTACTTGTTCCCGTGATATGGTGTGTACGCGACCCTGACACCGTCTTGACGACGTCAGCTCTGCTATGTCTACGGCAGATATAATACACACGCCGCGTACTAACGAAGGTATTGCTGCCGACGTTCAAAACAAAAAACGCCCAGCCGCTGCCGCTTGCTTTGACTGCGTTCGTAAATGAAACGCACACACGGCAGCAGCAGCAGCAGCAAACCAACAGAACACTCAAACACGGCGGTGGTTCGATAATGACGTCGCGCAGAGATGTATTCGAGTGGTGGCGTTAGGCTTAGCCGTGTGCCCTCTCTCACACCAATAGCGCGAGTACTCGGGGTCGTGTGTGCGTGGTTCGAATGTGAAACCTAATACTGACAATGTGGCCACCGTACCGAATGCAGCTTATCGAAATAACCAAACACAAATTGCTGTGTTTTTTTCTTCTCTAAAAACTCTCTCGCTCTCTCGTGGAACCTGCTGCCGTCTTTGAGCAGTGTGGGTGATCGTGTAACGTTTTACAGCCCTACCCTTCTTGCTATGGTAACGGTATTGGCATGTTTGTTTCGCACCAATACACCGGTAGTATGGACGCTACCCAAAGCTTACCTGACGCCACACACCACACCACTTCAACGTTCAATATCTAAATGTGCGTCTAGCTCCGCTTGCAGAACGGACCCAACACTATATCCACCCAAGAGCTGGAACGGTTTTACTTTTTATTTTTGATTTTATAAACTATTTAACGGATGGAATTGGAATTTCTCCGGGAGTATCTTATAAATTGTTTTAATTTAATTACTGCACTTAAGATACGATATAATGGAGAGGATTTTCTTGACTATCCCAAAAGTAAAGTCATTCGAAACGCCATCTTCAGATTGATGTATTCTTTGTTATTCTAAAAATATTGCAACTACTCTTCACATAAAAGATAAGTAATCTTTCATTCCCATGTTAGATTATTAGGCCACTAAAAATCAGTTTAGCAAATAAAACATACGTGTTTATATTAGAAAGATGAGGACTCAAGTAACCAATACACAACTTTAACGCTATAAGTAAGACTGTACTAAGAACATCATTATACATTGTATGTAATGTGTATATGAATTTCCCTCGTCTCCGGGACAGTTGGCGTTTGGTGCGTCCACGAAGTCGCGACAAATTATGTAACAATAGTTGCTAAACCATGATGACGCCGGATATCATTAGTGTGCCCGGAAGGTTTACATACAACCAAACCATTCTAATATGCAAAACATGATTAATGGGATAAGGTTATGGAAGACTTTAGCCACGTCGAGAGAATCACCCCATTCTGGGTACCCCTTAATGGTCCTCCTTCATTTGTTTCTAGCCGAGCAGTATGTATGAATTGACCTGTCCTAGGTGACCCGCCACTCAATTATTTGACCATGCAGTTCATTACCAGGAGAAAGTAAACACAAATAAGAAGACTCTGCTACAAGATCGCAATAAAACGAAACACAAAATTCACACGATCTCATCATTCCTGAGCCTTTAACCGTTCCCCCTCAAAGCAAGGAATCGAGGATACGATTGAAATGCATATGTGTAGGCCCCTTCGGTCTACTGTTTCAATCGTTATTAGATAGAACTATGTATCACATGCATTGCGATACAGCAAGCCTACGAAATTCCCAGGGTTTCCCCCGCGATGGTAGAACATTTCAACATTGCATGCAGCACAGGTCGGTAGAACCCGACCAATCAGCAACACGACGACGACGACGACGCGCAGCTACGACGAGGGGCCACACTAATGCAATGCAATGTTGGCTTCTTGTGCATAGCCGCATGGTGGTGGTTATATCGATATGTGTGGTACACAGCAATGCAATAGCAAATATGTACCCAATCGAAAGTTAACCAAGGAGCCCCCGATAGACGAATGGTAGAAGGTCGAGACCGACGCATGGTTTTAGGTTACTGGTATGTGAACCTTTTAAGCGATTATCATGCAGTATTAGATGGATGGTTACCCGAAGGGGTTTTGCCTGCCGTGTTGACGCAAACCGAAGGCTAGGCATGGTTTCTTTACATTGAATTTCTTTGTTCTTTGTTTCGAACATTTTAGCCAATTTTTAAAAGCTGCAAAATATAGTCCTGTAGCATCAACATTAACTATAAATAAAAAAAATATTTTCATCTAATACAACAAGGGCACAGCACTTGTTACGGAGCGGGAACTGTCTGGTGAATTGATTTGTTATTTATCATGAGTCAGAAAGTGGTAACGATCATGCCACACATACGTATACCACACACCACTACAACTCTATCGCCTATATGAAGGCGAGTCATTTCGTGCTTGAATGTGAGAGTAATGCAGACGCCCCCTACATTAAAAACCGGATTTCCTTCCTACAGGAAAACGAACTCCATCATCATCGACTGGTGCAGAAAATCACCATCGGTTCGGTTCTGCAGCACGCAAATTCTTAATCGAGCTACCACAACCTTTCCACGAAAGGCATCACATCCACATGGGGTAAATAACAATGAGTATATGGCACCGATTTTCGGAACAATGGTCGTCACAAACCCTAGCCCTGGTGCCCTCTCCCTGTCAGAGCTGCGTTGACGAATAGAGAAGGCTGTGTGTACGCTCTTGGTCGTTGAGTATTATAAATTCGCACCGAGATGCCAAGAATTCCCACCAGTCGTTCTTGTGCGGCTCGTTTTCCCACTCTCCTCAATGCACAACGTGAAGAAAATCCCAACATCCTTATAAAAGGTAGGGAGATGAAATTCTGACTTAGAACTTTCCCCTTCCGAAACTGGCGTATTATTCACAGTGCATTCTCTTGCTCCAGAAGCCCGACCGGCCGCACTACATCGCAAAGGGGGAAAATAAAACCCAAATCTAGCGAATTCCTTCGTTACGCTCTTTTCTCCACGATCGCTTCGTCTTCTTCGTTTCTTTTGACCTTCGAGACGGCTGCGCGCCTGTTGCTGCTGTCGTTGTCGTAGCAAACGGTATCAAATGATGAACCGAACGAGAAAGAAGGAGAGAGCAAGAGAGCCTTTTTTTTGCTAATTTATGCTTGGGAAAATTTCACACCAACCATCATTTCCCCCTCCGGTTAGGGTCGACGTCTTTGGCATGGCATTTTCCAACAACTAAAGCCAAATAAGCTTGGACGCGTTTTTAATCAAACTGTACTATTGATAATCCCTTCTTCCCGGCCGAAGAGAGTCCCGGGAAAGGTTGGGAATTCTTCAAACACCCCATTGTGTTCCGGCAGCTCAGCTCATCCGTGAGGTTCTCCGTGGTTCAAATGAGAAACACATCGGTGGTCATCCATGAGGTGGTACAATTTGAATGATGTGAAAATTCTTCTTCTCAAACGGGACAAATTATTACACCGTATAAATACTGCATATCCCTGGATCGTGAGAAAGAGGGTAAAAATTAAGCATCTGTCCGATTTCATGCAAACGTTCTTATATTTTGAGAAGCATAAATACTTTCACTCGTCTAAAGCATCCCGAATCAAACCATTTTAAAATGATAATCTCAAATACTCAAATAACTAAAAGTAGCCAAATTTCCTTCCCCGGACTGTCATTGACCTCTGCCTCCGCGTCTGGGCAGTCTGCATGACACATTTTTTGTGTGTCCACCAATTGACACAAGCTAGACCCCTTCCTGCCGGAAGGAGGACGATTATGACCGTTCTGCTCAGCGAACCGAATCCGTTTATCCCTCCACCACATTGCCGCCACGCCGAGGGAAGGGTGGAGGAAAAGTATGTAACAAAAAACATAAGCATACGCATACTTCCCGCACAACGACACAACTTGGCCCAGCAGTGTGATGGGAGATCCCACCTACCGGCTTCACTCACCACGTCACTTCAGAACGGTGGTGTGTGCGCGCTGGTGGGAAAATACTATACTCCGAACTTCCCTTGTCATTACTGGTATCCGCATATGCTTCTGCTGCTACCTCTGATGCATGCCTGATGACACTCCACCACCACACGTTTCATAGGTCCGTATAATCGGTGCAATATTGGAATGGAAGCGAGTGACAAGCAGCAGCAGCAGGACGTCGGTGGTAACCGTGACGCCGGGACGCTATGCTTCCTCGACCATACGGTGTGTTGTATTCAACCCGCTGTTGTGTAATTTGAATTCTCAATTCTGTGCCTTTTTTTTTTGTTTGTTTCTTCTTTATACAATGACCTCAACTCTTTGGCTGTCACTTTGAGGTCCGCAGCATTATGTGAATGTGTTTTTTAGAGAGAGCCACAGAAAAAAGGTACCATCTTGGCAAGGGCAGACAATAATTAAGCAGATAAAAAGAACATTTTTGACACAACTTCAGTTTCAGTTTTAATGACTATTATAACATGATTAGCCTTCAGAATCACATTAGTTTGTTCACCACGCTCTGTGCACGCTACACAATCCGCACAGTGGGAAAGCAACCAAGAACACGTTTCACACATTGGTGGTGTGTGCTGCGACAATATTAAATCACGCACGTGTCACAAGAGAGTTTCCGGCTTAGTGCCGGATTGTGTGTGTACATGAAACGTCTGCCGCGGGTTCTCCTATCGGCCGCACGGTCACGGATTAGATGCAATCCCCTGAAGATGGCCTACAGCATCCAACGACTAAATCAAGACGAAAGCATATCACTTCCATATGCTTGCGATTTGCCGTGAAAACTATACAAGCAAACGAATATATTCCTCTAGCCAAAACCTATATCATGCAGTGAAAGCATAATAATGCCCTACGCCTGTACACACCACCGGTACGTGATTTAAGGGAACTTTTCAATGCACATTATTCCAGTGTGGAAGCGGCGCACGAACTGAGTCGTGTGCCGAGATTCTACGACATTACGCCCCTCCAGCATATCAACCCACTAACTAACTAGCGCTACCACCACACGGGTAACGCATAATTTTCACACATTTGATGAGAGGCAAGCGCCCGTAGTTTTCCGATTTCCATATTCGTCTCGCTCGCTTGAAATCTAATCTCGCCTTTTTTGAAACCTATACAGTGGCGTTGAAAAACTGGGGACCCTTTTTTAAGTTGTTTTCCCAAACTTTTCCCACCTCCGTTGTTGCTGTTTTTTTCTGTCATTTGAGAGCCAACTAAAAAGGAAATGAAAACACTTCTCCAGCACGGCGGCAGGGTGGGGTGATGGTACTTCAATGGGAGTCCTTGAGATTTGTCCCCCTGCTGCACCATCGCGACCCTAGTTATAAGGGACTGAGATTCGAGCGCAGCGCTATAGAATAGCTCGACTAACACACCTAACTGGTTCATAAATTACAAACGAATTAATAACCGTCGCCTAAATAGTCGATAGAAAATCTTGAACTCCTACACTCAGCTGCAGAAGAAATCCAATCCCCGCTTCGCGTCTCTGAATTTACTTCCTTTGTGAGAATTGGTTCGAGAGAAAGAGGAAAAAAAAGCCTACGGGAAAATTGCCTCTGAATGCAATCCGGAGACCCCGGTACGCGTCTTATCGAACGGGGAAATGCTTCGATTCGAAAAAGGGAGAGCCACAATAACAACAGCAAAAAAGCATATGGTGGTGGTGCGGTTGGTGATGACCGTGCGTCCCGGGGCCCGGCGGATGGTGGTCGTGGTCGTACCGCTTTTCATCTGTTTCAAATAGGGAGAAGAGTGCGATGCGAGTGCGAGGGATGCAGTTTTCCATCATTAAACAAAATAAATAAGCGTGGGAATTGCGCATGTAAAAGGGGGAGGGTAAAACGTGGATGCGAGAAATCGTCCGAAGCCGTTAGTGGCGCGAACCACCAACCCATCGCCGTTTTTATTTTCATGACCAGCTAATTATTGTAATTGAATAAATTTGTGCATGTGTGTGTGTGTGTTAAAGAGATGCGTGAAAATGAGAAAGTAATAAAGTAAATGTATGGAAACTGTATCCGTTCCGTACGTAGGAAAATTCTGCGTACTTGTGTGAGCGAATGTTAATTTACACACTAAAGTGGTACATTTTAATATTTTAACATTATTTGCTAAAGTACAAGTATTACTCTGCAGTCTAGTGTGGTTGGGAATCCAATCACTTGTAATGTGTCGAGATCGATGTGTCTCTGCTTGGTTCTCAAACGACAAATGAAAGCAATAACACTTCTTCTGTCCTTCTTCCCACGCTACTTCCTCTCAATCAATCAATCACTGGTGACCCGCGCTCGCCCAGCGTCTATATAGCCCAAGCAGACCGTCTTATACACACCATTGTGGTACTCCCTCCTCCCATCATCCGCCCCTTTACCAATCGCGGGACGACGTTCAATATTTCGTTCATTCACCCCGCGGCTGCTGCAACTGGTGCTGGTTGTGTATCAATAGCATGTGTGACGACAATGGGAACAATGATGCCGGCGGAATGCAGTGCGCAAAAAGTGCATCGATACAGAATTGGGTCCACCACACAGGAGGGTGGCAATGGTATGACGTTGACACCCGCTTGCATCGTTGTGGCCGATGTCGTTCCACCATCATCGATTCTGTACCGAATGCTCCACACATTCTTCGTTCGGGCCGGTGAGAATAACGAACAACAAGAGGGATCTTCTATCGGCAGTGACAGTGACGACATTACACTAGCCAGCGACCAGTTGCAGGATATCCTGCTGATCCTTTTTGGCATCAATTGGAGAACGTGTTAATAATTGCTTCCGCTTGAGCTGTATATATCATGTAAAATGGGGTTTTGCAATTTTCATCCCAATTGTATTTTCCTATCCCTAAAGTAACACCACACATACCCACAGAAACAAAAAAATAATTGAAAAGTGGTAAAAAATCATTCTTCATTAACAGGCTTTCCCAATCAGTACGGAAGGGTCAAGTTGCTAGCCTGTTATTGCAAATGGTATGATGGCGGTACATTCCCAAACCTACTTTAATGTAGCGCATTATTGAATTTCCCTAGTCGGGTGGCCAACAACAGGTAGGTTAGCTGGATGCCCAATTGATTTTGGGTCAAAGTAACTGTGAAGAGCAGAACCCCTTTTTTTACGAGCCGACACATTCCCTTCACACGATGCGTGTAAATTAGGTTGCTCCCTTTATTTGGCACACGAGCATATAACACAGGGAGGTAATTTTCATCCGCCACTCGAGCCAGCTTTCGCCAGACAGACAGAGAAAGAAAGAGTATATATAATGAGAATAAGAACAAAAATGGGTTGAATTTGATAAAAATGTTTACTTCTATCCATCGCCGCCTCAATAGATGTGCAATTCTAACGCTAACCCCACAACAATTGTGAGGAAACCAGCACCTTTCCATGGAGTGGATTGATTTGCAAGTTGTTGCTGGCTGGCTAAATTAACAGCAATGTTCATTGAACCGTCTAACAGATGTTTCTAAGCGTGTAGCTGTATGGCTTGAATCGTGAATGATTAGGACATACAAGCACCTGGACATGAAACAGACAATCAAAGGTAACATATGAATCAACGACTTAAGTGAATATTTCAAACATGCACAACAGATTTAGGCGGAGTTTAATAGCCTATCTGGACAAATCTTAGCTAAATACATTAAAAAATAAATATCCATCCCGGTGCTACACCGTACCAACATTGTTCATTTCCTATATCCGTTATTTGATCTTTACCCGCTAAACCACATCAATTCTCAAACAACCCACATTAACACACACCCGGCCAGGTGAATGTGATGAGTCATCGAGAGGGTGTCATTGAGCTCAATACGGATTGAAGTGAATCTTCCTCCCCTTTTCAGGCGATGAATCATTCCCTCATGTCTCATCGACGGGAACCACAACTCCATGCTCTGCGTTATGCACTAATGAACTATTAGCATTCCAGCATACCACGGGATTTGATATTAGTTTTAACCACTTTAATGTTACTATACTGAGTCACAGAGAGAGAGAGAGAGAGAGAAACACAAACACACACACACAGATTGGTGATTTTGAACCGCTCCATCCATCGTGCCAGCATCGTGGTAGTGGCGCAGTGTTTGATGGTTTCACGCGCGAGGGTGCTAGCTGCTAGATACAAACTACCCTCAGCAGCATGCCCGACACCCCGGCTTATGCTTCCGATCACTGTTAATTGTGTTAATTAAGTAGTGCTGGATTGTTAGGCCGGCCGGTTGGCGTGACTCCCCGCGTCCCGAAACACTAGTAGATTTTCTTTCCGTTCGTAAATGCCACCGATCAGTCAGTGGCACAGAGAGCAGGCTAGTGATACAGCCGCACGCAGTGGTATTTCGCTTGAATGTCGATAATTAATTCAATTTCGTCAAGGACAGTTCCATAAGTCAACTGCTGTGTTCGACGCGTCAGCAATGGAGCGCAGATGCTGTTAGCACCCTTTTCTTTTGCTGCCATTAATTTTTGCTATATGTGCTGGCGTAACTTAAACAAAATAAAATTATTAAATAAAATAAAATTAAACGTATTGAATCATCAAGTAATGAAAAAAGATAAAAATATATGTCCATAATATGGATATTTAAAAAACATTGACAAAAATGTGCTAAACTGACCTTATAATAGTAAACTGTTTTATGTAAACTGTTATAGATATAAACACATCCTGTATCATGTACAGTTTTTGCTATTTTCAAGGTCCATGGACAAGCCTTCATTGCGTATGGTCATAACACGTGTGCAAATCAGAACGAAACGAATATTTCCCCTTGAAAATAGCATATCGCTTTTAAACATCACTACATATACAATACCTCTTCCTGTCATTGAAGTCTTCTGATTCTTGAATTATAGTGAAATCAAAAGTACAATAAACCTAATGCCAAAGAAGCTCACACAGACACACGGAGGAAAAGTCAACTGTATCAGCTGGTCCTTATTCGTATGCTGTGTCTAGCCAAAAATGTTCCTTTTGTAATACCTTTTCTGCCCTCTTTCTTCGACGCATGCCGTAAATATGTGTGAGCAGATGTTGCCGGCCCGCTGCTGTTGAATTCTTTCTCCATCTGCCTTCTGTAAACTGACGGTTTCTTCTCATCCTTTGCGACCATACTGTTTCTGGGTATGTACTGAATATAGAGCACACGACAGCATTAAACCAACAGTAAACATCTATTGAGCATTACTCCTGTTACTCATAAAAATTTGAAACAAACATCAGATAATAGGCACGGCAATGCCGTAAGTTTTGTTTAAGAAATCAATTTTACCCAAAGCCGTAGGCGGATAGAGTAGTATCATGCACGTTTCTTGCTTTCTTGCACTGTATAGGACGACAAAGCAGTGTAAATCATCCGGAAGGATGTTTGCACCATCGATTACAATATCCGCCGCAGCAACATTACCGTAACGTAGCCCCTCTCGCGGTGGAAATTCAAGGATGAAATTCCTTCGCACGAAAGGAAAGCCATCTAACGAACCGTAACACGGGAGTCAACTGTTGCCCTTGAATGGTATGGAAATGGCATTCAACTTTGCAAGGGTTTACCGACAAATAGACACCCCGAACAGGTGTTGCCATATGATGAGTTTTCCGGCTTATAGATTTCCACGTGCTTTCCATCTTGACATTGTTTGGGTTTTGTTTTGGAGATATGAGGCTGTAGAAGGTGTTCTATATTAGTAGGAATTTCTATTAAAACACAACACAGCAAGCTAAAGTGATTATCAACTATAATGAGTAACATGCAGGAGAAGCATTGAAATTAACAACATTTACATTCACAACCACACAACTACCTAACACAAGCAGCCAAGTCCGCACGCACTTGTGTTGATTGCAACTGATTTTGCACACAATTTCATTGCTCGTTCGACGAACATTGTTGCATACGGTGTTTCAACCAAATTCCATTCCACATTCTTCCAAACATGATTACATTCCCCTGACAACCATTCACCATTGGCGATTCGAATGCTTTCTAGCTTAAAACATGATTCATGCAATGGCCAAACCATGAAGATCTGCGCGCACAAGCCGTCCAAACCCGACCCCAGAATGGAGTGGGGTTTGCAAAACGCAGCCGAAGAAAACAACGAGCGTACGTACACACAAGAAAACACATCATCAGGCCCCAGGTGGTGATGGAAAGTCCGCTTCTTGCGTGGCAACTTGTTTTGCAGTGCCTGCAGTGCAAGCAGCAACACCAACACTACCACGCGATCGAAGAAAAAGGTGGCTCCAGCCAGACACACTGGGAAGGAACCGTCCACTTACTACCCTTTCCCGTGGCTCAAGCCGGAGCCCCGGTGCTCCCCACGAAGCAAACTAAGCCGGTCAAACAGGTTTTTGCCCACCTCTTATCCGCGCAGACCAGCCAACATTCCTGAGTCTTGCGCATTGCTCAACACAACACGTTCCAAAGACGGCGGTGGTGTGTGTGTACGTATGATTGAAAGAGGCCGATCTCGAAAAGATGAAGCAAACAACCTACGAGAGGATGGTGTTGCACTCTCGCAACTTTCAATCATTTCAAACTAATAATATTCACGAATGTTTGAAAAATAGTGTATAATAATTTAAATGTATAAATACACTCCAGTTCGAACAATTTAGATTCTTCACACTCAATGTCACTCTGCGCAAGTTTCTTAAGCTTAACACACACACTCTTTAACTCGCAACGGTTTAATTTCTGCAAAATGCAGTTCAAAATTCGTTGTTGCCACTCACTGTCCTCTTACAGGAAAAGGAAAAGGTCCATCCTAACCTTCAACTGTAACCTGCACAGACAAAAGCGAGCTTCCAGTTCACGCCGCACATATCTTCAAACTAAAGAATACAGCTCGTTATTTGGATACATGGTTGCCTGAAAAATACGCTCTTAAAAATTTGTGACCCCCTACCACAACTGCTCCGCAATGTGTTTAATACATTTATTATTACACACCCGTCATAACACACTGGCAAAACAAAAAGATATGGCTCCTTCGGGCGTATGTTCCCAGGCATTTCAAAAAAAAACGAGCGACGTGTGTAGTGTAGTTCGCGCGCATTGCGCATTCGAGCAACAGGGGCGTACGGGCTAGAGTCAAAGTAGCCATATCCAGACACTTTTCAACCGCTAAATTGGCACCTCGTGTTCGCCTCATCTAAGAAAACCTACAAGTTATCAGTGCAAACAAGCGCAATACGGCTATAGAAGCAAAAGTATGGGGCGGTACTGGCCAGCCGCATCATCGTATCTGCACAAACCCGTGTGTGTGAGGATGCTGTGTGCGGCGGCCGAGTAAGATCTGTGAAGCCGTGAAGGTATGTTATCACTCACCCACTGCTCACAACATGTGTCATCAACCGGGCCCCGGCCCGCGAACCAATATAAGGTCACGTTATAAAGGCAGTCCAAACAACAAACGCTATCCACCGGGGCCACAAACGTGCCGTACGGTGGATTGCTTCTTCACAGAGCAAATAGCGACGTTTGCTTAAGATGGTGGGCGAGATTTTAATGACATTTACAACCGCGAGACAAGCAAAATCCAGCAAACCCGTTGTAACCTCAGTCGGACAACACCGTGCACCTCTCAGATCAACTCAATGTAAGGTAGGAAAATACCCAACCAACACCCGGGACAGTAAACCGATAAGAAACTTGCGGGTTAAGCTGAACATCCTATTTCCCTAGAGGGATTCATTCACCTGTTCCACGTGCTTCGCACGCATCTCCGGTGGATTAGGACAGATAAATATGGTGTGACACGAAAAACAATTCATTTTTGTGCGGCACAGAATCGCAAACACATGTCTTCCGGATGAACGACATTGAAGGGTGAACGCGTGTTGTCCTGCGAAAAGCTCACAGCTGTAACCGATCCTAGCCGAATGAGGTGCAAGAGAGCTGGTAGGATTATCGTGTCGTAGGTTTATTCTTAATCTGGAACTTCGAGTTCTCATAGAAATTGAAGGCTAAAAACCGCAAGAAACTAATCTATCCGCAAATCTAAGAACCTTCTTCATCTTGGGTTCCACGCTTCCCCGTGGATCATTCGTCTTAAGTAGGATATTAGGACAGGAAAAATCCTTTGTGCAGGGATCGGATACCAGCTCCATTGATCTCGTACGATGGAAATTAGCAAAATGCAAAATTCTGTTTGTGCTGCATTTATCATCCCTAAAACCAGTTAAAGAGAATTTACCGTGACCATGTTTAAAAGGCAAAGCATAGCTCAACAGACCTCTACCTACAAAACGGGTCGTCCCCAACCGTCCAACAACACACACACATCATCCTCATACCGTGGAGAAGAGTTGTCGTTCGAAGCGAGAACTACGTCAGCATCCGTGGCCCTGGAGTGGTGTAGTCCGGTGTGTAAGAAGAAAACTAACACTGGAACCGGTTTGGGCAGCCAATACAGCGACGAAACGGTATGCGAAGCCATGAAAACCAGCTTCAACGAGGGTAGAGCGTGCAAGAAGGTGTTCCAACATCCCTCTCCTTTCCTCGGCTAAGATCGAGTTCTCGGGATAGAGAGTTGGTTGGTATTCAACGAACCGAACGTGATATTCACCTATAGCCTTGTGATGATGAGGTTCTGAAGATCGTCTGCTGTGATTCAATCCGGTTCGATACTTCACGACTTCAAATGCAAAACATGGGAGGATCGGGGGAGGGGTGAATGATGCTGATGCTTAGAGGTTCGATTCCAGGTTTCGATCGTTCCAGGAAACGCCTAATTGACCGGAAGTGGTGAGTATTTTAAGTACCTGCGCATAGCATGGGCCTCGAAAGACTGAGGCGTATAATTTAAGCATAAGGGTAGAACATTTTCCCAACATTTTGCACCACTCCTGGTATGCGATGATCGACATCTTCCTACAATTCGCCAACTCGACCAGCAGATCCGAGCGGAGGGACATCGAACTTTTTGCAACAGGTTTTTTTTCTCTCGTTTTATTTGCTTGCTGTGTTGAACGACGACTTGTGCTGTAGCGTTTGTGCGAGTGTGTGTGTGTTTTGCTATCTTCTATTGTGCTTTAATGCCCCTTCTTCGTACGCTCTTTCAACTGACGTTATTTCGTTCGCGTTTTTGGCTGTGCCGAAAAATGATGAGCTTTTTTGTTACCTTTTCGTCTTTGCCAGAGCTCGGAGTTCCTCCGGTTGTTTCGAGATTTCGGTTTTCCACAACAAGCAGCCCCGATAATTAATGCCACGAAACTCATTCACTACCACCGCGCGCGGTGGGACGACGTTGATTCACACACAAATGTGTATCCAGGTATCACCAAATTTGCTGCGCACTCGGGTCGGTTGCTTTACGATTGAGACGATTTCTTTTCTTTCCCACAAAAGACACGCACTTTCGTTTCCACAGTTATTGCAAGATACGGAAAGGTTGCTGCTGGCACTGCCTGAGCTTCGGGGCACATAATTGCTATCGATTTCATAAATTCAACCCAACCACTAAGCAGCTGCCCGATAAATACATGCTACGCTCATTGATCGTGATAGCCAGCAACTCAAAGGTTAGACGCGATGATCATCACTCGCGGGACTGGATGGAATAGAAAACAATCCCGAATCTAATCGATGCACACGGATGGTTCCGATAGAAATTCCATAAACGCACTCCGGTACCGATTCACAACATCGACTACACGCTCACACCGCACGAAACGCACTACCCGAGTGGAAAAACAGCGCTGTGGACGTCCGCGGCAACGAAAGACACGCTCCGTACACGCTCCTCCGAACTACCTCAAACAAAAACTATTTCATTGAACGGCGTGCAAAACGAACGACGCTGCCCGTAACGGTCGAACTTGAACCGTTTCTGCTGCACCACACTAACACCACCATGCAACGGTGCGCAGCAGCTACACGCACACCTTTACACGCAGTCTGGATATTGAAACGTTCACGCACACAGCTGCTTACACGCACGCAAGAAAGGGAACGGCTGAGGCTATGATCTTCAGGGCGGTTTTATCCAAAACATGGGATACCTACCAAAAATTTTTTTTTTGTTCAGTATTAAAATTGATGTTTCACCATATGTTATCTTTTGAAGCTTACACATTTTGTCTGATCATATGCCGATTTAAAATTTAGCAAAAGTTGGTAATGATAAAGTTGCTCGAAAATAGGCACAATGAGACACACTTGCTGCATTTATCACTAAATAGTATACTCATTCTATTTATTTGAGTAATATTTGAATTTGTTTTACAACACGAGAATAAATTTTTATATTAAGGTTTTATATTAAATTCAAGATTTGTTTTTAGGTATCGGCAAACAATCAAATTTACATGAGCTAAATTATTTTTTATTTGTACAGAACGAACTGTTTTGCACCGTTGTGTCCGCGCAGGTAGGTGTGCGATTCTCACTGTGGCAATTTCGAGCTCACTTCTCATCTTCTCACTTCTCATCTTCTCACTGTTTTAAACTGCACAATGATCAGTGATCTTCTACAATATATTTAAGAATTTTAACAAAAAATAAAATAGCATAAAATTTATATTTTTCAACATCTTTTTCAAATTTTTTCAGAGAATCGAAGATAATCAAACGAGCAAAATTTTGTGCTCAAAATCCAGCTGAATACCGATGATACATTCTTCTCTTTCTTCCCTAAGCATCTAAGTGCATAAGCCGTTTGAAATCGTGTTTGTTGCACATATGTGTGTTTCGTTATGTTGTTTGATCGTGCAGTGCGAAGCAGTTGAACAGTAGAAGACCGTCCGTTTGCTGGCAACATCGTTCGGTCTGTACACCGTTGAATGAAATCGTTTTTGTTTGTGGTAACTCGTAGACGCGCGTATGCAGTGTGTCTGATTTCCTTTTTTAACGGAATGACTGAGATTTTGTCCACAAACACGTGTGCTCGTCTAACATATGCCCCTGAGTACAGTTTGTTTACTGCTGGCAAAAATTATTTCATGATCTTAACTGTGTGAGGAGATTTTACGAATTTGTTTTGAATAATGCTATCAACTATATCGAAGGATTGACAAATAAAAAGAAATAAATAAAGGGAATAAGTATACACACGTTTCAAACATTATTCTTTTCTAGGATTGTTAATGAGCGCAATTATATATTAGAACTTTACAAATTCAAAATTCTCAATGAACTAACCAAAATCGAAACACAAATTATGTTTAAAACATATTCTATCATGTTTATTTCAAATTACTCATAAAATATATGTCTTTCTGCTAGGTAAATATGTTTATGACACAACAGAGGTTTAATTCTGGTGGTTGTTATTTTTTATTTGAAAAACATTGAATTGTTAATCTAATCTACACCAGCAAACAATTGTGTAAATCTTATCAACCTTTTGTTTATTTTCAATGTTTTGATTCACACATTGAACAATTTGATTATTGATATATCTGATTGGATTGGACAAATACATCTTTGAGTTGAAAAAAAGAATTTAGTACGATAAAACGACCGATCCTTACTAGGAAGTGATTTGTGATAGCCTTTATTCTACAACCTTTGCTTTGATTTGTTTTGTAATCTGGGAATGCGTGCCCCTATTTGAATACAATGTATCCTTTATTTTTACATCAAATTTCTTTACGCAAGCTAACGGCTTATTACATTTTCTTTTAAAAGTTTCCATCAATTGCATTTTTTGATCACGTAAAATATTGGTCGCCGGACGTGCATCATAGAATTCAGCCGGCCATTTCTTTCGATCGCACAACCGATGACTAATAATCAAACAAGATAAGATAAACGAATAATCTCGCTTATGTCAGATAAACCATAGTATCGTCTTTAGAAGCCGATAAAATAAATCAATGAGATGAGTAATGTAGAATGTTGCATCGAAATTTGAGCAAAACTTAAGTGCCCTTTTCCATGTGGTTGAGAAAGAAGATTGAGGAAAAATCTGTTATTTTAAAGGCATAGATCACATCACTAGATTATTTACCTGAAACAAGAAATACCTAATACCAGACTAATTCCGTCAATAACATTTATTGGTTGCACGAAGTTTCAGAAGTTAGACTGGGTAGTGATCTTTTCTGTTTTTTGATGAATATTTGGTACGAATACCTTTTTTATTCTTTCATTGAGATGTAACTTTGTTTTAATTCCACATCATCTGGCAGTTTTCACACTGATAGGAGTGTTATCCAGGCATATAATTAGAAACCAGTTGTACAATAGCCTATGCAAAATATGCTTATATGAAAATATCTTCGATTAAAATCATTTTTATAAAAAGCTATAAACTTTTGTATATTTTTTTTCAAATACTATGCGATGACCATTATATAGCTTAACGCTTTCCAAGTGAACTTAAAATACAACTAAAGTTTAAATACTACGTCGGAATGTTTTAAATGAGCTGATCTTCTTCAGACGACGAAATTTGTCTGGTCGAAATCTCGTTTACTTAGTTGGTCACGCACTCATGGTTACAGTTTCACGTTCGCGACTGGTTGCTAAATTTGATAGTGTACCGGCCTCCCCGGATGCTTTGCTTTGAGTTACAATTATAAATTTGCTTCCGGCTCGTTGCACACCGTATCAACTAACAGGAAAGGAAGTGTAGTACAAGAAAAGTGTAGAACACAAACGTGTAGTGGTGCTTGCCTCCGCACTGCATGCTGGAGAAATCGTTGCCAAATGCCTCCCACATGGTAGCAGCAATGGAGGCAGGCATTGAGGAGGTAGCAACAATGAAAAAAAGGGTGCGACAATGTCAACCCGTTTATGTTGGCCAAGAGATCGGCTTGCAGTTGACATTATGGTGTCGTTTTGTTCGTTTTGCATCAGTAAACCCTAGTGATTGCTAGTGGTTGCCCATGTGTTTGCTCACGCAAAAAAAAAAAAATGGCACGATCAAAGAAACTGTAGTAACATCAAACCCAAGGATAGTGAGAGAAGTATAGAAAACAACGTACGGAACACATGGCCACCAGCCAACTGCTGGAACCGCTCACGTATTTTTCGCTCGAAAACAGTTCCTTTTCCGAAGCGACATATGATGACGATGATGGTGATGATGATGAAAGATGTGAACGGAATGGTGCAGCAGAAGCCACCCATGGCACAGTGCCTTGTAACGGTCGGCGAGCAAAACGAGGTCAACTGGATTACACAATTTGCACGACACTGCAACTCCAAACTTCAAACTTGGGCGGCATGGGTGGTTAAGACAGACCGAGATTACTGCAATCGCAACCGAACCATAAATGGTATCCTAGTAACACAGCGGGATTTGATCAGGGAGGCGCCGAGGTTCGCGTGCAGACGGCACTTGACTTTTCGTTTGTGCTGATTTCATTCATAATGTTGCTCTTCCTGTACATGGACAAAGTGACCGGGTTGAAATGATCTTTCCAGTAATGTAGATGACTCGCTGGCACGCTTCATGCTGCTTCCATCGATAGTGAAAGGAAGACGCGAAAAGTTACATAACGATTCCGGCGAATTGCAAAACCTGCCGAATGTTTGTTTTGTGCGGTAACTGATCCCATATACTGCTTGAAGAACGTTTGATAAATGAGGAAATATTGTGCAGCGTTCCTATGGGTAAGTCAGGTGTATCCTTTCACAATTCTACAATATTTCAAAGCATTTGAAAGATGCCAACGAAACTTACCTGACCCGTCTGTAGGGTTGTCTGTGTGTTTGGCGATGTGTTTAGAAGTTATCTATCGGGTTGGTAGTGTTGTGGTTGCGCCGTTTGCAACGCTGAATCGATTCAGCGATAATGGGCTGAACACGAGCAAGGGGCACACAGCACAGTGCATGAAACTCACAGGAGTGGCCGCAGGTGTGTGTGAGATTTCGAAATCGTGCGATACAGCCCAATGGTTGTGACTGATTACGGCCAACTTTTCGATGTGTTGTTGTTGGGGTTGTGGCGTGTTACTACTGCTCCACTACACTGAACCGCTGAAGCAGTGAACGAACGAACAGCAGCAGCAGCAGCAAAACTATCACAATGCACTATGCAGGCGGTATTTCTCACACCATTTATCACGAGCCTTTCGCTTGGTTCACCACACCTGATGATGACGTTGAGAGGGCAACGAGGGCGGATATGATTACGGCAGGGAAGGAAAGTGTAGCATATCTCGGCGGCTTGGCTGCTTATTTGTTGTGTACCAATTAAAAATTCGAGTTTCACTTTTGATTCACCGTTTTACCCGCTTACAACAGCTTCAGCACTCTTTCCTTTCATTCATTCCCACAAACCTAAGATACGTAAGCAAGCAGGCAATTTTTTCAAACCCTCAACACAATCTCGATTCGACCGAACAAAGCGGATGTGCACATAAGTATGATTTTCTCTCACAAATCACAAGCCGCCAGGGATCATTGCGCTGGGAGTTTTGTTGTTTTTCGGGCACTTGACGACGAGTAGCCGCACACAGTGAACACTTTGCACACCAACACACCGATGCTCCATGCGGGCTTTTCCGGCGATGGAAAACTCACGCTCCAAGCACCAACTCGCTCGGTCACACTAGCTCGCAGTTAACCTTTTCTCCCGCCTGGTGGGGTAGAAATTCGCCTACTGTTTGCGATAATCACAAATTGGACAGGATTTGCAGCCTATCGTGCATATATGACTGCACGCACGACTACCACGGCTGAGACACACGGAACAATCCCAACGACAAACAGCGATGCTATCGCGATGGAACGGTGGAACCCGACAGCATGCGCCAGCATTTGTTTGTGTGTATGCAAGAAATTTTCATTGCGAGCCTGACGTGACGAAAAACACCCACTTACCCTACCGAAAAGAGTGAGAATTTAATCGATACACGGTGCTTGGATTCTAGTCTGCTGGCCATCACAGGTTACTAGCGATTTTCGGACTGGCAGCGTACCCGTACCGATACCGTCGTGGCTCCGACAAAGACGCGCTCTGCTGCTTCACGAATGCGTGCAGCAGCTGCCTTTGTGTGGTGCAGCTATGGGGGAGAAAGAATCGGTAACTCGAACACCAGCGATCCAGGCCACCGCAAAGCTATTTTCCGTAGAGCTCCATGCCAGCACCGTAGGCCAAAGTAGGCATGGAAATCGGAGCCGATACAATTTCCACCACGCTGGTACGAATTCGCGAGCAAACGCCGTGAGGGGTGGGCTTAAACTGAAAGAAAATCGCATCCCCACGATATGTGCGTGCGCGTTGACTCCATGGAGCATCTCCGTGAGAGATCCGAACTTGGCACACTGGACGCTGGTTGTTCGACTGGTTGGGCAAATTGGAACACATTTTTTTTTTGTTACACTCACTTGGCGTTAGAGAAGGTGGTCTGTTATCCGAGAAGTTTAAGGTAAGGTACAATTTTAGTATAATTTTACAAAATTATTTTTGTAAAACAAACATGAAAATTCTACAGCGACACGGTAAAAACCTAAAGGGTGTCATCTTTTAGTATCGGTTAAATAAGGAATTCTAGGGTCTATTCAAATGCTCTAATTTTAAAACTTACAGCACAACTAACTGACTTTTTTAAAGCACGCGATCAACTAAAAATCATCATCAAAAATCATTTAATTTAATTTTTATTTGTTTAACTATTTATTACCATTTCATTTAACGTTAACTGTAGAATAATTTAAATTGTTATGTAATGGAGCGCAGGTAGTATCTTTTACGCGATTCTTGTTTGTTGTTTTTTCAACTATTAAAACAAAACATAAACCACAGTTCCACAACTGTGTTGACTAAACCACTAAAAATAGTGGTGGAGTCATGAATGTGCTCAATAGTTCAGAGTAGTTAATGTATTTTCATATTTTTTGCCACGCTATATCGTTAGCGGCATGATTTTCTTTCAGATCCTATCATGTGTCGCACATGCGCTTACACTTCTATGGCTGCACGAAAGAACTGTTTTTATTTACATCCTTTCGTTAGAGAGACAGCAACACACACACACACTCAGGAGCCACTCATATTCGCGTTACAGACTTGCTATTTTCTTCTGCGCGTGTTTTGTGCTACGAACCGCTGGATCCTTCGGCACCGTTCACTCGCCAGGGTGTTGACCTTGTTGAGATTCAATTGCGTAACGTTCCGTTTAATCGCACCATGTTCCGCTTATTGTCAGCTTAAAGCGTTGATCTATCCACCCAGTTCCGTGATATGCGACTATAATCGTGGTGCCGGAAGCTTACTGAACCACTTCAAACTTCATTCGAATTTCGGTATCCTTCAGCACATACATCAGCTCTTCGTCCTTCTGTGAGCGCAGTTCGTCGATCGAAGCTTCCTTAAATCCGGCGTCCTTTGCTGGATCGTCCGGCAGAATGCCTCCATTTCCTATCGGCAGCTGGGGGATTTGCGTACTGAAGCTGAGCCCTATACGCTCCGAATTGCTTGGCGTTACGCCGATGCGTGCCCAAGAGTCGGCACCGAATGGTATGGCCAGTGGGGACGAATGATCAAATGACGCCGCCCGAAAGGGATTTGAAGGACTTCCGAAACCTAAATGGTTCATCGTATCCCGTACGAGCTTGGAGAGGGACGAGTTTTTTGCCGAGTAATACACTAACGCAGCGCCCAGCGTGTGGGCGATGGAGCGCAAACAGCGACACACGTGTTTGCGTATTTCTGAGTCTTGGTTTTGGTAAATGTCGTACTTGCCGCCCACAATAACAATTGGAAAGGGAAACAGCTCTAACGTGCTTAGATCGGGATGCTCTTTACCGATCCGTTGGGCCGTCAGTTCTTTCATCTCTTCGATCTGCCCAGCGACGGCGTGCTTTGCCGTGGCCTGCTTTAACCCATTCAGCACACTTTCGAGATCGGTCCAGAGACGATCCGGTTGCGAAAGATCCAGCATGACAATGCACGAGAACGTCTGCAACCCGTGCGACCGGATGGGCATCTCAATTAGCTGGCTCGAGTTAGCCAAACTGCCCAGCTCCCACACGTTGCATATATTTTTCTGCGCACCCTGTCCCGAAGCCGTTTTGCGGCCAAACGAGTACTCCAGTGCTAGCGTTGGTCTTGGCACGTCATCTCGATCGAGGAATCTATTAATTAATGTCGATTTGCCCTGAAAGTAGCATGGAAAATGTAGTAAAAATGTCCATCATGTACAGTGTACACACTGTGCACACTTCGCTTACCACTCCTTTGCTGCCGAGCACGAAGAGTGTACGTTCCGTAGGGGTAGTAGCTAGCCGCGACTCATTCCTCAGCTGCTCCGTCACCAGCTTGATGGCAATGTCCTGTATTGTTTCTGTAGTATCAACTTCCATCGAGTTTAATTCACTCATGTTTTATCTGTCAGGTATGATAAAAAATCCCGGCTACACTAACAAACGAAAACGCTCTGATAAAGCAAGAGCAAGAGCATCGAGTGCCGTCCTACGGTGACAGTTTGTATTGCACATTTGGCGTTGCCATGAACGACGAATTGTTTGGTAGTGAGAGCGACGATCCGCCATAGTAACGCAAACGGGAATGTGGCGTTTATCGTGTTTGCCGTTGCATTCGTTTTGACAAATGCAACGGATATTTAAATATTTGTCATCTACTTTTTTGGGCCATATTTGCTGTTCATAAATATTCTCTACATCCTTATTTGTGCGAGATAAAAGGAGGCATGTAAACAATATCACTGGTTTCATATTGTTAAACACTGTCAAAAAGAAGCGAATTTCACACCGTTGCAACAAAGACGTGTTTTTGTAGGGGAGTTAGTTTAATAAATCGAATAAAATAAAGCATTACCTGCAAACTGTATCCATAAAATATAGCAAAAATAACTACAATGCATGGTAATATCGTTGATGCATGTGTATTTATTTCCAAAATATGGTTTTATCCTAGGTTGTAAACAGCTTAAAAAGTGGCTAGCTTCAGATGTTTGTTTTAGTGATTAAAGACCACCAGTTTTTTTCCTGAATATTACTGCCCATACACACTAAAATTTCGCATACACTCATTTGCTTTATATATAGATTAACATCAGTTACTTCTGCGTGTTCTCATCTCATCTATCTAGTATTATCTACAAAAAAAAAAAAAACATTGGTCACTACCATTAACGAAAACTAATACGAAAAAAAAACAAATAAACAGATAAACAATCGTTCCTAGCATTTCCTAGCATTTTCATTTCCTGCCACGCGTCCTTCGTAGTTTTGTATTTTATATTGGATGTTGCATGTCTTTCAATTGCATTGATGATTGCATCAGCTAGCAGTTCAGTATGATCGCATGGATCACTCTTACACTAATATCGTTCGTTCCGTCTGCGGCGCACCGTCGTGATGTGCATTAGTAGTGGTTTACGCACTCTACTTTGAATAGGGGTAAGATGACGAACGTTTCATAATCGATGGGTATTGCTGCATTTTTCCTCCTTTCTCTTTCACCTTACGCGTTTGATTGATAGAAAACATTGCACTTCACATTTAGTCACATTTTAGTAGTATTTTAAACAATATCAGCAACGCCTTCAAACGACAATCATATCTTCGTATCTGTAACGTGTAATATCGGTCAAAGTATAAAATGATTTGCGACCAAAATTTCCTGAAGATCCAGCCTATCAAACGATGGTTCAGGTATATCTGTCACAGTTACGTTTCTGAAACCGAACACTAACCGCCACGTTTCGTAGAAAGTAGATTGAGTTTACGAACGAATTGGGTGATGTTTACTGCACGATATGTCGTCGCTAACCGGGGTTGTATTTGTTGCTTCTACATCCCGCACTACCACTACACTACTTTGCCTGTGGTTTATCGGACTTGGTGCCGTTGGAGGGATTTTTCTTCTGTAAACTACGGTACTCCTCAAACAGGTGTTTCATATCAGCCAATGCGCGACAAATTTCCTGCGCGAACCTTTCGGAACTCTGCAATGGAATGGGAAGCGAAACGAAAGATGAGTTTTTCATACAGAAGATCAAAATTTACAACAAAAAAGCGACATTTACCGTTGTTCCACACGATCTTTTCGACGAGATGTGGAAGAAGATAAGATCCTCTCCAGCCACAATATACGACACACCGTACCCATCGTCTGCGACGGGACCAAAGCCGCCACCCGCACTGATACAATTCGGATGCTTCTTCAGGTCCATCTTGGCCGTTTGTCCGTGCGGCGTTTGACTAGTAGATAATCTCCACGGCTCACTCAACACTTCCTGCAGGAAAGGTGAATCGATCTCCAAATACTTGGACACCACGTACAGACAGAATAGATGCCGATCGATACCTTTGCCGCACATTGCATCTTGGTAGCCAAGCTGATGCCGCTCGCAGGCTTCATTCAACAAACGAACACGATCTACGGTCTGCGAAATACGAAGAATGGAAAAGGATAGAAGAAAGTGAGCAAATGTAGAGGATCAAAGATTCAAAAAAGGTTCCAATAACCATTACCGAAACATTGCTGTCGAGCATTGCTTTCACCCAGGCAGCTGATTCAATCGTGCATGGACGAACTGTTTCTGTGCGACCTTCGCGGAACAGCCGGGTCATGGATGCTTCGTAGGTGAGGGAGAATTTCCCAGCGTCCCTGTAGTATGCCAGCTGTAGCGCCATTTGTATGAAGGCATCCGGGGAAAGGCGGCAGGTCTTCATCAATCCCTTGCCGTAAGCATCATGTACCAGAATCCTTAGATCCACATCCTGCCATGTTGGGGAAAATTATTTTGGTAAGCAAACAGGTGGACATTACGCTGCTGTATATTGAACCTTACATTCAGCAGCTTCTGAGCGGCAATGTGTGCCTCGTCGATAGCGACCAGCGCTACTTTATCATTCAGATCCCATGTCAATCGTTTGGGAGTTGGAGGCTCAAACTCAGGAATGCCGACTGTGTTGCCATTTTCATCATATCTATTAAAGCAAGGTGCGTGATCAAATTATGAGAATCGTCGTTCAAAGATGAATCATATAGTTAGCGTTAATTTTGTGTGCAACTAAGCATGCAACGGCAACTACTAGCGTGAAAAGTACTAATTGGAAGCATAGCTAAATCTATATCACAGCAACGTAAAAAAATACTGGCAAATACATTAGTCTTGTATTCAATAAGCCTCATTACACATTTAGAATTTGGATACGATCGGACATTATTGAGACTTCAGGTCTGTTGTTAAGGGGTTACTATTTCAGAAATGTTAAAACAGAAAACAAAACTATATAAGATTAATCTATACCAATTTGCATTCATGGAGAATGTGTAAAAGCAGCATCATCAAAAGCCATTTCATTAAAGATGAACCGTATTTTTTTCTTCTGGTTATACTAAATGTTATAGAACGAATCCTTTCGTTAGGGAGATATTAGTTTGGTTATGACACGTGTTTCAGTCATGCTACACATAACAGTGTAGAAAGCCTAAAGGTATGTTACACAATCGTCAATGTGTTTGGGTTTGTCAGGATGGTCCTTATACTAAAAACCATTACCGTTTATTGGTTGCCTCGTCAGCGACAATATTTTCCCAAACATGTGCCATAACAGGTGCATCAGCCCTGGTGGAATACAAAAGTCAGTAGAACAATAGTAGTAGTCACGTGGATAGTTTGAAGAAAAGATTGCTTGAGATGGTATGTTCATGGACCGAAAAGAGAGAATTTGGGAGCAGTAGGATACAAAATAGCTTGATTGTGTTATGTACAGTTCTGTGCAGTATGGATGTCGCCGGTTCCCAGATGTTTCCCAAATAAACGGTTGAGATAATCCTACTTTCTCGCTTCTTGTTGATTTAACTATTAAAAAGGGTTGTGAAACCATCACCTGCAAATAAGGTATCATAACGTGTATACAAAATTGGAATATTGTTTCCCATGTCTTGATAAAGTATAACCTGTTCAACGGATAACCGATGATGCACTAACGCAGCCAAATGGAGTAACTAAAGCGTGATGATATTATCTATTTACAACAATAATGTCGTGGATCGAATGATTATTTCCGCCAGCAGAAACCAAAAGCAATTATCACCATTTTCATTCTGAACAGTACGTGCAATAATGTTCGTCCAGGAACCACATCCCTGAGAAGGGACCTTCTTTTCAACCAATACCTTTATAATAACTATGTACAGAAGCAGAACAGTAAGAAAAGCAGAGAGTAATAATATAGCAAACGTTGTACACTTTACCGCTGCTCGGTTTCTCCCATGATCAACATTTCCCAAATGTGCGACATAACTGCTGCATCCGCCCTGTAAGAGTACGATGACAAATTGGAACGCGGCCAAACGCATACATGTGAATTGGCGTATTGATGAAGTCGCGAATCGGTTCACATGATGATGGTACATGTTCGATATTTGACACGAGTAATGTTTGCAATTCGTATTATGCCGTGGAAACATTTATAATGGATTTTACAACCGATTTGTGTGTTTCACGACGTATTGGACCGTTCATTGTAGATGTTGATTTTAACATAAATATGAAATTTAAAAGAAAATAAAGAGACATGTACATAAAGATGTTGTATACAGGGTGGAGAGCACGTTGTTTTGCTCATAAGCAATGGGAGTCGTGTTGTGAACTGAGTTGAAATGTACTGAGAAGAATGACGAGTGTAGAACACGTTTTAAACTCCATCGATGAAACCGAGTAGAATGTTCCCTTTGCTCCCATAATCTCCAGTTCCGAATTGTAGTTCTTATCGGTCAAAGGTGAGTGATCCTGGAAATAAATATCAACCGTGCAACTTACCACGTATGTTCAGCGTTGAATCCGATCTGCAAATGTAAATGAACAATTAAATAAACACAAATAACACAATTAAATCAAACCATTAAAAAAAACTGCTCGTGTCACCCACACACGCACTTACCCTTCCATTGCTTCCTACGCACACGGTAAAACTTTTGTCGAACCAGCGATCGTGTCCATTACCGTGTAGCAGATAGCGTCCGAACTGGTCCAACTTTTCCGGGTGAGCTAGATCAAACTCGAATGGTTTCTCATCGAGAGATAGCACGAATGCAGCACTTTCGACGGTATGCAGCGATGTGCGGTTCACTCCCTTCGCGAACACGGTTTGCCGTATCTGTGCCCATTTGGTGCGATCTCCAGCGGTCAGCGAAGCCAGCAGCTCTTCGCCTGGTTGTGGTTTTTCTTCGCTTTGCTGCAAAATGTGTTCGATCTGAATTTGCAGTTCACACGGGCGCAGCAGACGGCCATTGTGATAGATGATAACTTTGTAATAACAGCCACGGTACAATACGACGATGTGATTCGAGTCCTGATAGTGAATGATCTTATCGGTCTCTACGCCAGGGGCACGTACGGTGTTGAAGATGCGTTCATACTGCCACGAACACAGCGGCACCAAACCTTGTACTAGGATCTGCAAAGACATTGAAAAGTTGAAATATTATATATGCATTGTCAAATTTTAAAATTATGACCACTTTGTAGCGCATTTACTTACCGGTTCCAGCTCTTGGCGTTCGACAGTGCGGCGGAACTGTAGCAACAGGTTTACCACACTGGCGGCTCTAGCACTCTGGACCTTGGTCGGGTGCATGAAGATCGCATCGATACCGTAGAAGTTGCTGTTCACCATTAGTGCGCCACGGCCTCGCAGGTAGACGTACTCTTCCCACCAATCCGACACGTAGTTGGTCGACCACCAGCTCTTGAGGAACAGATATCGCTGCAGTTTGGTCGAGATGCCTTGCTCAAATTCTTTCGCTAGTCGCTCCATACGATTGTAGTTGGAATCGTCTAGCAGAGGTCGAACCGAGCGCAGATAGCGCTGCATCGTATCTTGCACACTTGGCAACGGTAGCCTCGGAAGCGATCCTTGGAAGCTGTACAGACCGGGCTTATTCCAGGTGGCAAGCACTTTCACGAACAATCCCCATAGGCGAGTCTGTTTGAAGCATATAATAAATGCAATGCCAGATGTTAGTAGTATCAACCATTCAATGCTTATTTAGATCTACAGCTTACCTGCAAGGAAACTCTACTGCCTGGGGCACGCTTCTCGTACATCCATCCCTTGTACATGAGCAACAGTTTCAGTGAGTATCGCATCGTGTAGCAAATCGATAGCCAAACGATTAACCCAGCTAGTGAGCATGCCGTCAGCTGCCATTGCAATGAATCGCTGGAAAAAGGAGGAAAAACGTATCGATTATGTTCTCTACTTTAATAATATGCATCTATCTCGCCGGGCAATAAACCTACCCTGGTAAAACTGATAGCCATTTGTTCACTAGGTCGAATGGTACGTGCCGTTGTGTAAAATGTAACCCCACCGCTATCGCTATCACCAGCCACAGGCTTTGTAGATGGGCCGGATAGACGCCGTTGCGTACCCCAGTCTGAAAAACGCATACCATGGTTAATAGTTGGTATTGTAAAAATTATTGATCCTGCTCGGACTTACCCGGAATCGAGCCAACCGTTTCTTCCACGATCGCACACCCGACTGCCAGACGAGGTCCAGCACCTCGCGATCATAGTTAATGTCCCATCCTTCGTGAGTGATTGAGAACGAGAATGCAACAGCTGAATGTGCTTCAGCCATCGCACCGGCTGCACGTTACCGGTATAAACACGCAGCAATAGTCGATCACAATGCGTAGACCCTGCAACACGGCCTCTCTTATAGCTCAACTTCCAACCTTCAGGCGGGATACGTATTGGTGATTGTAGTTGCTGCCTCTCTAGTCAATCACAACCGTGCACACTCCGTTGTAGAAATTCAACGATTGCGGTGATATGTCAATGCTGATAAAAATGTTCGAATCTCACTGAAAAGACACCAGAAAAAAAAAACAATCAAAAAGGGGATTTTAAACACAACTCATATCAAAATAGGTCACCGGGCACACGATTAGGTAGGCACACGATTCACTCCGTTTTGCTTTCTAACAGTACAGTACATAGTATAGTGGGTTGTTTACGTTGATAATTTCCGACTCGCGGGCACTGGGCAATGTTATCAGTTACGCCAAGAAAAAGGGCGGTCTTACAATGCTGACAACCGGTTCCAGATAAATGGAAGGTACGAAAAGTTAACAGTCACGATGCTGCCTATTTCCCACCCACCGGTGCTACCGGGTGGCGTAGAGATTGAAGGTTAACAATCTTTCACATTCATTAGTGTTTCAGGCGATAGTGTGTAGGGTACCACTTCAGTGTCAGTTTCCTATACAATTCACTTATTTTCATTAGGTGCATATGGTACCGAACAAGGGGGTTTAGCTCAGCTTATTCAACTCATTATAAGCGCATTTATACAAAACTATCCCTGTCTGCGTTATTGTTACATAGAATCAAAAATAAATAATTTTGGTATCTTCTAAGTACTGAATTATGTTATTTTCAGTAAAAAGACATAAATTCTAGTTATTTTCTGTAACACCTTCAACCTGCAACGAATACGAATGAAGAATAAAGACGTTACACATAGTTGCTTAACAGCGAACTTTGTTTACAACTGTAATTGAAGTGGCCTCGTGAGCATCACGTTTGTAACAGTTGGAGTGCCCTTGTGGAGCGTGTCCACTCTATTAATCAACAAACCATTTTGATAAGAGGGCAGTTTCTATGCCTGCGTGCAGTACTACGGGTGAAAACATCAATCTTTCAATGGTTCTAAAGTGCAGTAAACAAAAACAAACATCGTCCCAATGTTTCATTCATCTTTGTTTGGGGCTAAATGAGAATCGCACCAATATTGTGTATGTGTGTGGCACCTCTGGCAATGCGAAGTAACCTGCCCCAAAAGGTGTGCGTCTTTCACATCGTTGGCAACTTTCGATTCAGTTGCAAAATCATCACTTCCAGTGACCTTGAGCTCAAAGGCTGCCTCTGTCTGCCTGCCTGACTGCCTGCCTGCCCACTCGAAATGCCTACCACTGGGCAACATCACGTTGCCGGGCGAACGAACGCAACGTACCAATCTTTCCAATGCCATGGCGTCGGTTACGAAACGGCGGCGATACGATTTGAAGAAACAAAACTCACACATAACGGAGAGCGCGCATATTATTCGATTCGTTTGCGCCTGACATTGAAAATCCCACCACCAAACGGTGGTTTTGCTTGGTGTTTTTGGTGGCTGCTCCAAATTAACACAGGTTTTGGAGCAGTGGAAAACTGCACGACCACCATCACCACCAACTCTGCGTGCGCGGAGGAGTAAATCTCTGGGGAAAATGGAAACACTAGAAAAACAACACGCTGTTGCATAGATGGTTGGTTAGGAAGGTACGGTTATTCCGACGTGCAGCCCACAAATCATGAACGACTGGCCTATGGACTGGCTTGCTGTGTCGCGTACTGCCGGATTTTCTTGAGCGAGAGAGACAGCGATAATACACCTTGGCATGCCACGCCAAGCTAGTTAAGAGGTAACAGTAAACTTTCCACTTTCCATTTGGCTCGTTTTGGAGGGCTTTGTTTAGGACAAGCGCACCGAACACGGAAGAGCGGTGTGAAGGTGAAGAGATCATCTATTTCCATTTCGTATTATTAGCGCTACAAATACCCATTAAAACTTGAATCTTGACCAGCACCGTCGGTCATATAAACTAATGAAGACGGCATTTAAGCTGCGCCAACCGGCAAGTAAACACACGGACTAGATTCTAATGAGGAAGTAATCGATTCTATCATTATCACTGCCAGCTTGACACTAGACTCTCCCCCATGGCAATTGTGGATGACCTGTTGCACCTCGCCATTCGGTGTGGTGACTTGTTGTTACCTTACCCAGCCCTTAAGGTCATCCAGTTCGGTTTCAGGTAAAACACCCAACAGCAAGCGGTACCTTTCCCCCTCTAAAGCTACTTTCAATTGGGTGGGCCAGTTTGTGGTTTGATTTTAGCTGGCGATCACGATCTTAACGATCACTTTGGTGGTGGTACACTGCTTTGGGATCGTCATTCGCCTCAAATTTCCTCGTAACAGCTGGCTTTGTGTACCATTACCATGTTTCGAAACGAAAATTGCCTACAAAGCCAGATTGAACACTGAAAGAGTTCGCCCAATCACTGACTGATCGGTCTCTAGCGGGGTTTTGCAGTCAAAGTAGACACGAAAAGTCCAGCATCCACTCACTTCTCTACCACCGAAAACTCTGTCACACAGTGTTACTCGATCGTTACACTTCAACCTATGGGAAAAGGGAACAGTAGCTGCGGCATCATATCTCTTCTACTGTTGTGGAAGGTCAGCTTGCAGCAATAGTGATTTGAGATACTTTGAATGCAAATGCCGCGCACGGAAAACGCATTACAATGGCGTTTTATATGTATGTATGGTGAGGTCACGTTATAAATGTTAAACGAAGGGGTTTCACACACTACCGTTATCAGCTGCCTTGCTTTTTGCTGCGTTCCGAATGCGTATAGCAGCTACTCACAAACGTAGATCACTGAGAGGCTGGCCTGGTGCTTGCCGATTGATACGCGCGAACCGAATAGACGACACTAACCATGCGTACTGGCTGGCCAGTGACCGACGACTGACACTGGGTGCTGTCATGAGCTTCGTCCACCCGAGGCCCGTGCGCTTGGGCTTGGGAGTGGTGGGGAACTGCGCCCTCCGCACGCGTGTGTTCTACGTCACGCACCTTTGTGTTTTGACGTGTTTTGGTTCCGACCACTCTATCTAGTCGTGGTGTTGGTGGGATGTGGCGATGTGTGCCTTTGCGCTGTTGCGCTTTTTGTCAAGCGTGTGTGAAGATGTGTTTGCAAGACGTTCCAAAGGGGATATGAATGGTGCCAAAGAAGAAGCAGAACTGGAATAATGGTGATCTTCTCTCGGGGTGTGTGTGTGTGTGCGTTAGGGAAGGAAGGGTCAAACAGGAGGCAAGGAGGCATGGCTCTGTAAATAACGAACGCAATTGGATTTGGTTGCTTCACGAGCACGGGTCGGTGCTTGATATTGGCAAGCATCATTTTGACCTTTGATCATTAGCCGGCAGCATTCAGGATAGCGAAGCGAGCAAATGTCCCACACAAAAATGTCGCGTCTAGCAATCCCCATTAATCCACGATTAACGAACGCTAAGCTTTGGACACCTGAGGGAAACCATGCGTCATGATTTATTAAAAAAAAAAAGATAATCGGTTCGGTTCAATGTCTCATTTAGCGCTTAAAAACTTCACCTTTGGACGGCGGACCGGAAAACCCGGCACCTTACATGAAGCGTTTGTGTACATTTTGCGATGCGTGGAACAGTATTTTGGTGTTCGAGTATCAAACAAATCAACGAAAACATATAAACTCGGCCCCAAAACGGATTCGCAACGGTGACGTAAATGAAGAGGGGGAAGGCCAGTACAAAGTCCAACTCCCGGCGCAATCGGCGTTGCGCCGTAGGCAGCCGATAGTGAAGCACGCGCAGCCACTGCCCTAGGAGTTCCGGCAGCAGCACTACGACACACAAACAGGGCGGCTCGCGACACTCTGCCACCACCATCAGCGTTAGCCGGTGGATTATGATGATTATATACAGCACAGGGAGAAGCGTTTCGAACAACGCTAGAATTTGCTGCGTCTCCTTCTCTTTCTCTGTCCGTCTCTCTAATTTTACACGCCAGTAGTTGAAGATATTTGAGCATAAATGTTTTCCTGACAGCTTGCGGATCTTCTAGAGGCGAGCAAAACTAAAATAAAAATCGAACAGAACAGAGCGATCATTGGTGGCGTTTACGGCAACACACATAGCGTTTGCGCGGTTATCGCAATACAGTTGCTGCCCCATTCAATGCCGCGGAAGCTTCGTTTTCTGCAGTGTAATCTTTTCGTAACTCCTCTGTATTCTCAGCCAGATTGAACCGGTTACTAAATCCAACCCCTGGAACGAGGAAGTGATAAGTGCCGCGGGATTTCGGGACATGCTCACTTATCGGTGGATAGATGTGTTAGCGAGGCCACGTAACCACAAACCAACACCACACATGTCGCACAGCTGAAGATGAGCCTGACTGCTGTTAAAAATATAGCAAAAGTAGTTCTCGATTTGGTTTGATAATGCAGTTGGTTTAATGGAGATTTTTATTGAGAAATTGTAAAATATTGACCTTAAAGTCCATCCGGTTTGGGCAATAAACTGATAGCATCTTTGCTAATTAAAGCGATACAAAAGGAAACCGTACAATTAGAAATCTATCATATGACTTTGCTTCTATTTATTTATTTTTTACTTGTCAGGAATCAATTGAACACATAGTTCGATAGCATTGTCTATTGCTGGTTTGTCCACGTTTTTGACTTCTTATCCCAAGTTTGGGTTTAGAGCTTTTGCAATTAATTTATTAAAACGCAGCACATTGACCAGAATTCTCTAGGTCTAAGTTTCGAAAATATTGCGTGTGTTACATTAGAGCACCTTGCATAATGCTTATCGAAGGAACGCACTTTACACTGTATGTTTTATCTAAAACCCACCGCCCTTAACACAATAACCTTCGCTAATAATCCATGTCACGGGTTCCACTGCTCCACCAAGCCAAAGACAATTCCGACTAGATAAACCTGACAAGGAGCGTGTGACGTTGGCATTGATTTAGAAGCGTCAACAAGGTAACTTACAATTCCACAAAAGATATATTGATAAGCGATTCTATGCAGTGCTTTGCGCTGCAAATCCTTTCATAATTCGGTTGCAAGCCTAGCATTAGATGTGCCATTTGATCATTGGTGGTCGGGCCCAACTTAATCGTTCTATTTCGTGTGCTCAAAGACAGTACAATTGATTTACAATCCACCATCATTCGCCATCGTCCGAATGCGAATGGAAGAATGACCTTTGGAGTAGGGTTGTGTGCGGGAAGCGAAATGGCATTCGCTACTTGCATAGATTGAGCGAAATAAATTACAACAATCAACAGCGAGAAGCGATTCAGCGGTAGATCGCGATCGGAGGAATTGCACTGGGCGGAGGCATTTCCATGTTAAAACCAGTTTGCTGCATCTCGTCCCGTATCGAATTAAAAAAAAATCCCCTTTCCACCGTCAATAGGGGGTACTCTAATAGTAGATGCAGCGGTGCAACAGTTTGTTTGCCGGATCAGCTGCAATTTTTGTTGCGCGTGTGGAATGTCCGCCAGCAGCCTGCCTGCTTGCACTTGCATCGGCACGAATAGGTTGACGCAGCAGCTAGATAGATTCAACGATCTGACGACCTCGAAAGGCTGTGGCTAGGCGGACACACACATATGGCCAGGTATGGGGCTGATGGAGCATTGGTCCATTGGCGACGGATGTTGTTTTGTTTGCCGCAGTTTCATACTCGTGGCGTGCCTTTTCCATGCGTTCGTTCGTGCGAGTGTTTGTGAGCGGCTGAGCTGTTCTTCAGCATTGTACGCACTGCCACTGCCGATTGTCTACGGGGAAGAGGACTTTGACCGATGAGAAAACGCCGCGCTTGTGGTCACGATGGCTTTTTTTGTGTTGTTATTTTTTACCATTGCATAACAAACTTCTTTTCAAGTTTGAAAGGGGGGATGTGCATTCGTTTTGGCTTGCATTCGATCGCTTAGCGGCAGCGATATTGTTTAAATCAAATGACAATGAAATAGACAAATAAAAACAAATATCCGATTAATATTTTAAGATCTAATTGGAGTAGTAGTCTTAGTAATATAATTGAGCTTTCTCGATTTTTGTTGGGAATGTAAATGATACAATATAATCATAATAATTCATACTGTTCCTGACTACAAAGAAGCAAACAAGCGTGCAAAGATAAAAATATTATTTTCCTAAAATTATAATAAATCAGGGTTTCAAACCATGAGGTTCGATTTGCATTTAGTTTGGATTTAAAATCATTTAGTACCTAAGATTAATTAACTTATAGGATTGAGACATTTATTAGCTTTTGGTGATATTTCTCAAACCTTCTTTAGGAGTTTAGCTAACGGTCGTGGTGTTAAGTCGACAGTTTATGTCGCAATTCGTTCAGCCGACGATTTCTATTTATTTACAAATCGACAACCTGAGGCAAACGATAAGGCCGACTTTTCGAACGATGCATTACTAGTAATGGCTCCTGCTTATGAATCCAATAGTTTCAATTCTTCAAATTCATTCACTCATAGCCATTCATATATATGTTTTTTATTTACGTGGAATGACTATTGCCAATTGATGAGTGGCAGTTAAAATGATTTAATTTGCAAACAAACGTTTTTTAAATCATTTTTCCATGAATCACGATAGTGCAACACGCCGTCGTCGAACACGTTTTGCTATGTTTACTGCTACGCACCATTGTGAATGTGTGTGTGTGTGTGTGTGCGTAAGCTCACAGGAGCATACTCACACATGTGCATTTGCGAGCGAGCACGAAATGCAAAAGTAGGTCAGTGTGAAAAACGAAACCAAACAAACGGGAATGCCGACTGGCAAGGACGAACGGGAAACGTGTTTATGCTTCATACACGCCAATGGCTGTTCTTTACGGTCACCCTTTTGTTTACTGTCTATTACACTAGCTTTTTCCTTGCCTTTTTTGTTATTACACTCTCAAAACAACTAGGCGGGTAATAGGTGTATGCAGTGCAGGAATGCTTGACGCACCATTGGAGTGAGATAGTTAACAGCAACCTGCGCCTGAATAAAGGATATCCGTTTACGATCTGTTGCGGCGACTCGTTCGTCATAACTAGTGGCGACGTTCAAAGGTTCTTTCTATTTTTAGTCACACTTACTTCGGTACCACCCACCCGCTGCCGTGGCTCCACTCTATTGCAGTACCGTTGCTTTCGTGCACGAACAACACCTATTCACTCGTCGCTCTTGTGCCGTATTAGCACACACAAAAAAAAGACTACTCAATCCCGTATCGGATTGACCACTGATAAATGTTTATTAAATCGTTTACAGCATAAACACACTTTTCTAATTACGCGTAGTTTGATTCGCTTAATTCAATTACCATCACACATTGGTTACGCAAAGCAAACACGACTGAAAACAGAGAAAACGGAACTCCGACTACGAACCGCCTTCAGGTTTATTATGTTGCTGTGTGTTATAGCGGGTACGGCCATTCTGCACATTTTGACAGCAACGTGCTTGACGTAAAAGGTACACGGCACATCTCGATAATTTCTGCTTCTTGCTGTGCACAAACGATATGTTTTGTGTTTTGAACAATATAATTGCGTAAAGAAAATGTACGCACATTTTTGATATGGGACACCAAATGCCGATAAAATAACAGGAAATATATTTGTTAACGTACATAACGGAAAAGGTAGGAACAATTTGAACACCTTGTTCGTACCAAGGTAAACATGGTTGTTGAATTTATGTTTGTTGCACAAATACAAAACACTATGATATTTTGCAAGAAAAATATGAGGAAAAAATAGAAATTACAATGCGTAGGACAAAAAACATCGAAAGTATGTGGTTGCATCAATCGAACCCAAAAATAAAAAGATTGCAGCAGTTGAACGGCATGTCATGTAGTACAATGCGTTTGCCACTAGAGTGCGCTGCGTGCGGGATGGGCCTGAACGTCACTGAAGTTTCCGGTTGCGGCTTCTCTTTCCCTCTCTTTTCGGGTTGTCGCTAACGTCAACAACACGCACGTTACCGAGCCGTAGTGAAATTTCCTCTTTATTCTTTGCATTTTACCGCTAAAGTACGTAAATTCTGCACCACAAGCGAGCGAACATGCCGGACTAATGTGCCGTACGTTCTTCCATCCACAGAATGCCGCAGGAAATCAAGGAAGTGAAAGATTTTCTCATCAAGGCCCGCAGGAAGGATGCGCGTGCCGTCAAGATAAAGAAGAACGAGACCAACACCAAGTTCAAGATCCGCTGCTCCCGTTACCTGTACACGCTGGTGGTTAAGGACATGGAGAAGGCAGAAAAGCTAAAGCAATCGCTGCCCCCAGGCCTGCAGGTTAAGGAAGTGAAGTGAGCTGGCGGAGACGCTTGGAGCTGCTGTCCCTCCCCGTTCCCATCCCGTTCCCAGCGTATGTTGTGTGACGGTTGGAGGGGGGCGGATTCCGGCTGACGTTTCGACCCGGTGGTCGTTTTGCACGGCCTCGCGTGAAGTAATGTGGTGTTTCGTTCATATACTCTGTGTTTTCAACTGCGCATAGAACGTACAATGTGCTCGAGTTGGCCAATAGTTTAATGTGTGTGGCTGTGAATAAAGAGTATGTGACGAAATATGATGGAACTATTGTTGGTTTGGTCGTGTTCTGTTTTCCCTCTTCCCTCCACTTTCCAGGGAAGCAAACGGTAAGGTGGTGGATACTGGTTAAAGTTGCCGGTAGATAGATTCATTGAAATTGGGCTATTTCAAACGTTGAAGGACTGACTGTCATCATTTACCGGCTGAAATGAACAACATTCGTTGTGCGTGTGTTTGTGTCAAGTTTCGTGGAAATTGAGGCAGAAGAGAATCATTTCATGAGCATTTTTGGCGGTAGCATCTGTATCTTCATATGTTACAACTTCAATCGCGGTGCATTTTTTCCTCGGAAAATTTAAAAAAAGAAATAGTGTTCCTGCTATCTGCATCCACTCATAACGTAAGCAGTGGTAGCTTTAATGGTACGCGGATTAAGCAGTCGCGCGGCCCCCATCAATTTAAAGGCTCGAAGGATTGTAAGAACACCATACATTTTAACGAAGGCACTCGAAGTCCATCCGCCACTGCTAGTAAGCGGATCCATAATCTACTAGCAAACGTTTTAACTTGTCTCTTGTTCATTTTATCTTTCAGAAAAGAAAAAAAACATAGAAATATCCATAGTATTGAAAAACTGATAGCTTTATGCACAGAATATTGCTAACACAGGTTTGATCTTGCTGGATTACCTAGTACCAGCTAATACTGCCACTGCTGGATGAACTGTATGAAAAGGAGTAATAACGGAATGAATATTAAAACCAAATTCTAGAAATAGATAACAAAGCACAAAGCACGTTTTTCATACAGCCTCAAGTGTCCCAGATTGGGCTGTGTTCGTGGTGAGATATTTAATGAACCCATCCCCCACGCATTTGGACGGGTCGGGTCAGTGAGGGTTCAAATTTTGATCCCCATCAGGATTGCATCCGAAACGGATCCATCATATAATTTTTTAATTAAAGATGGGTCGGAAAATCTTTTTTTATACTTTTGGTTGGGTCAAAATTCCCCACTGGCATATGCTGCTGCGATTAATGCAATGAATGAGTTCAAAGTGAGAAGAATGTTGATAGGTTTAAACACCGACAAAAAAACTTTTCCCTTTTGCTCAACATATCAACGGATCATCTTTTTGATTAATATTTATGATACTGGGCGGTAGTGAAATGGATTGATTTTTTTTAAAGATGAAATGAAAATTGAAATTCTTTGCCAAAATCATTCATCAAACCGAGGGTGTAGAGCAGGGGTCTCCAAACTACGGCCCGCGGGCCGCATGCGGCCCTCAAGAGCTTTTAAGGCGGCCCACAATGACTTTGCCAGAGTTAATATAAATATTAAGTTATTATGACTTTTTCAAATAAAATTGTATTTTTTACTTTTCTTAGACAAAAATCAAGCTTTAGTAACACGAAACTGTACAAGTATCGTTAGTATTTTGTTATAAAAACGAGATTTAAACGTTCACTCATCAGTTATAGGTAGCATCAAATGGCCCTCAACATATTTTTTTTTGAAGCAATGCGGCCCGCGAGCTGAATAGATTGGAGGACCCTGGTGTAGAGCGTCTGGTGTGAAAAAGATTCATTATGCGCCCAGAACCATAGTGTTGCTGTGCTTTTGCATTTTTTGTGTGTTTAAATTAAAAGCATTATAAGGTTGGTAGCCATTTAATAACACCAAATATACTTTACTATAGGCATTGCCATGCGTGGCACCAGGATGAAGGATTCAGAAGTTTACTTATTAAATAAAGATAAGTCTATGCAGATCATAGCATACGCTGATGATCTACACTAGTGGTGGGTCATACGATTAATTTCACGATCTGACCCGGAGTCAGGTGCGAGCCAGTCGAAATCGATTTCGCCCCGTGGGTGCAGCGGGTGCGATAGGTCGTAGTCGGAATCAAATCCGACCCGCGGGTGCAACGAGTTCGGCGAGGGGGCACCCATGGGTCGGAGTCGCTTATGCTTTCTTGCCCCTACCGTAGTCGTTGCCCCTACTGAACCTACTTGTGCCTTTCGTGTCGACCCGAACGACTCCGGGTCGCTTACGGATGGCTCCGACCCGATAGGTTCGGGTCGACCCGCCCATCACTATTCTACACAGTAGTGATGGGAGAAATGAAGATTTCGTCGGAATCGATTCCGGCTTGCTCCGAAGTTTTCTGGAATCGGCTCCGGAATTGGTTCCGGGATCTGCTCCGAAATCGCAATTGGCTCCAAAATCAGAATTGCCTTCGAAACGGAGTCGGTTTTGGCTTCCCCATGGCAATAGGCGTTTGGGTCCAATGATGCTAAGTATTAATAGCCGCAAAAAATATAATTTACTTGTAAATGATTCATTCTCATGGAGATTCCCGGACTGATTTCGCTTCTGAAACTTTTTACTTCAATTAAAGAACTAATTCTTATTCCGCAGCTAATTCATGATTCCGACGTCTGAAGTCAATCCTGATTTCGTTACCGGAGCAAATTGCGTTTCCCACCTCGATTCCGATTCCGGAGCCAATTCCGATCCCGTAATCACGGAATCGACTTCAGAATCGGAATCGGCTCCGTTGAACGTCTCCGGAGCTCCGATTCCAGAAGCGGAAAAAAAACTTCGGACTCAACGACTCCGAGTCTGGATCAATCCGGATCACTTTGGATCAGTCCGGATCAGTCCGGATCAATCCGAATCAGTCCAGATCGGTCCTCAGATCAGTCCGGATCAGTTCGGATGGGTCTGGAAGCATCCAAATGAGTCTGGTCGAGTCCGGGTGAGTAGTTTCAGATGGTGGTACGAAAACAGTAAGGATATTTTTTTTAAAAATTTTACTGAGTTCTTGGGAAGCATACGGTACAAGGGAAAAGGTTTTTAAATCTGACGGAAAAGGTAAATATTATTACAAGAAAGAAAATTGTTATGCTGTTTCGTACATACTCGATGCCTTACCTGAAAGTCAATGAACTCATCAAGAATTGTGTAAACGATAATGGACAGTCATTATGGAAATTAGCAATTACAACGACAACCTAAACTACTCGTCCGGATTCTACCGTACTCGTTCCGACCCAGCCGAACTCACCCGGACTGATCTGGACTCATCCAGATTGATCCGGACTCATCCGGACTGATCCGGACTGATCCGGAGTCGAATCCTGTTATGATCCGGAGTCGGAGTCATATTTTGCGCACCGGAGTCGGAGTTGATCCATGACTCCGCTCCGGATTACCCATCACTACGTGGCACTTTAGTTGTAGCTGAACCCTGCCATGAGAATGCACCAAAGCCTAAGCAGCTCGAAACGAACGGCAGCGGTACTGTTTAAAGCTGCCTGTGCTAAACTTTGGGTTTGAAACATAAGGAAGTAAATCGATAATATTAAAATTAAGTTACATTTTTTTCAAATTCAATACATCTTGCTATCTCTTCTTTTCATGTAACAAAATGCTAGTAACGTCAAGCTTAATTTCTACGCGTACGTTTTTTTTTCAAAAACAACTAATTCTTGCATCGGGGCAGGTTCCCGATCCGGTTCCATCAATTATAGGTTCTCACTTCTAGAGTAGGTTCGAGATAAATTATAGAATTGGTAGATGTTCAGGAGCAATTCCAGCAACGGTATAGGATGTAAATCATTTCCAGGGTCAGTTAAGTTTCAGTTCCTAGGCCGGTATGATGTTGGGATCTTTTACAGGGTTTAGATGCTACAAGTCTCAGCTACGTTTTGAGTAAAAGAGACCTGTTCTAGGATTGGTATAGGGTTAAGATCAATTACAAAACCAATATGCGTCCAGGTTTGGTTTCAAAAGCAGTATGGGTTTGGCAGTATGGGGGTTGCTCCAGTACCGGTATCGGTTCGGCATCAGTTCTAGCACCGATATGGGTTGGGAAATAGATCCGGGACAGTTATGGGTTCAGTAGTTTGATCTAGGATCCATATGCGGTCAGCATTAGTATGGTATGGTTGGTGGATCAATTTTAGCGCATTAATGGTCCTAGTATGGGCATTAATAGATCAACGTTATCAATGATATTAAAGTAAAGAGGTTCACATTAAATGCTACCTACATTTATAAAATGTAAATTGGTATAATGAGCGACTTTTAAAACGGATTGGTTTTAGTATCGTCAATAATACATGCTATTGAAGTCTCTGTTCTGCTGCTGGGTCCGACCTATCCTGGAATGCACCGCTGTTGTTTGGTCTCCTCCTGGCTCGACAGCGATGGCCAGGCTGGAGAATGTCCAGCGTAAGTTCACTCGAGTAGTAGCTGTTTGACGCTTCCTTCCCGGTTCTCATCAAATCCTTCCTTTTTATCCCATCCGTTGGGATGCACATCCGTGCAAGTTTCATATCAACGCTCCTGTTAAATGAATTCGATGTCCTATCCCTTCTATTCGCCATTCCTCTCTATGCCCCCTTTTGTCGTCTTTGTGACAGACCCCCCCTCCCCCCCTATGTATCACATCCCGCCAGAGCCGCTACGGTTTGAAGAATCCCTTTCTCCGAGCTCTATAGGCTTTCAAAGACTTCTATCACTTGTTTGACTGCAATGTCCCAGTGTCCCGTTTTTGTTCACGTCTTCGTTCACGTCTTCGTGATTGTTCCTCTCTCCCGTCCATGTAATCTGTACCCGTCACCCTTTATTGCTCCCGACAACGAGTAATAATAATAATAATAATAATAATAATAATAATAATAATAATAATAATAATAATAATAATAATAATAATAATAATAATAATAATAATAATAATAATAATAATAATAATAATAATAATAATAATAATAATAATAATAATAATAATAATAATAATAATAATAATAATAATAATAATAATAATAATAATAATAATAATAATAATAATAATAATAATAATAATAATAATAATAATAATTATAATAATTATAATAATGATGATAATAATAATAATAATAATAATAATAATAATAATAATAATAATAATAATAATAATAATAATAATAATAATAATAATAATAATAATAATAATAATAATAATAATAATAATAATAATAATAATAATAATAATAGTAATAATAATAATAATAATAATAATAATAATAATAATAATAATAATTATAATAATTATAATAATGATAATAATAATAATAATAATAATAATAATAATAATAATAATAATAATAATAATAATAATAATAATAATAATAATAATAATAATAATAATAATAATAATAATAATAATAATAATAATAAAAATAATAATAATAATAATAATAATAAAAATAAAAATAATAATAATAATAATAATAATAATAATAATAATAATAATAATAATAATAATAATAATAATAATAATAATAATAATAATAATAATAATAATAATAATAATAATAATAATAATAATAATAATAATAATAATAATAATAATAATAATAATATAAAAAATAATAATAATAATAATAATTATTATTATTATTATTATTATTATTGTTATTATTTTTTCTCCACAAACCTCTCCATAACCCTCTCCACGCCCGGCGAGGGGTCTATTGGGGGTTAACTATATATACTCCTCGTGAAGCGTGAAGCACCTAGCACCGTCAGCCCCGACGTTCTGGCCTCTCCTGTGCTCTCCGTTCCCTAAGCTTCACGTTGCCGCGCCGATCGATGTGGGTCTCCAGTATTGCTGCGTGATTTCCGTCCCAGTCAGCTAGTTTCGTGAAAAAAATTGTGAAGATGGTGGTAGCCGGCTCCATTTTTCGAGCAGTCGTTTTCCTCCATTACTAGACGGTATTTGCTGGACTAGCGATTCCACATTCAAATTCCGCTTCACGCATGACTCGTGTACAGAAGGAACGACACGTGCCTGCTCGTTTTGAAACGTTCAAATATTTATCTGCAGTACCACAAGTGGTAAATTTGACACCCGTGTAGACTGTTGTGCATGTTGATACCGACTTCTCTGTAAATTTGAAACTAAATTGTCTTGACGGGCCACACTTTTGTGTTTGTTTAAACGGTTGAAGAATTTAAGAGTTTTATACGTTTATCCTAATTAGCCAGGTATGTCTAAAGTAAGTATTACATCAGGAACATTGAATCAATCGGAAATGAACAAGACTGGTTTAGCTGTTGGGCCAAAAAATAAGCATTTTGGATATTCAAAGGAATAGAAAACCATAAATCTTAAATATTTATTTGTCACAGCTTTTCATGTCGCTCTGATCATAACTATTTAATCTTAATCAAGTTCTTGAAAATTTTGATCATTGAACGAGACCGAACCAAAGCTGTTAGAAAGATGTTAGAAAGAGCATGAGACATAGGCTGTCAAATACAAGCCTTCTCTTGCATATAGCGAAGCCTCTGATTATGACGACAAATACATCATAGGAGGACAATGCTACAACCTAACAAAGAAGAAGAAGTAATCAAGTTCTTCTTTAAGATCCATTTATTGATCGGAACATGAAATATTGCTTATATATTGATGATGTCTCAAAAACTCATCCCAATATCTACAACATGTTCTATATCAATATTAAAGTATCAATATCAAATTATTGCATTTTTTATTTTTTTCCATCATTCATATGTTTAGAATCTATTTATTTGGCACCGATTTAGTGCTATATCTAATAAGGCTACTTATTTATTTGCTATTCTTTATATAAAAAAACTATATAGCAAATGTTAGCAGATATTTCAAATAATATGTAATACATTACAAACTGGACTCAATAATATAAAACCACCATTATCTCAAACTTTTTAAGTTTGGAAACCTATCTGAAAATAATAATTTCTTTCATAAAACCTCCTAGCCCTCGCTTAATACAGCACTTCCGCTAATCCAAAATTTATTGAAAATTCTACCACTCTCCTGATTTAGAGCATTATATTAGCACCAGCATAATTACTCCCTAACTACAGTGGAAACTCTCGTGGAAGTGGATAATGAAATGCTTTGTAGTTGACTGACGGTTTCAGGAACTCCTGCACTAGACCAAGACTTCACTACGGCTGTAGTGCGGAATGTGTAGAGTATAGAAAATGTTGACAATCTTTTTAATTGCCTGTTTGATAGTTAATAGACGGTTCGATTGGAAGTTCGACGTTTTTCATTTTTTATAGAAAATTCAGTATTCGGAAGTTTTACTATAATATTCTCATATTAATCTATTTTTTTATTTGGTAAGTATACACTTTTAAAAGTCTGTTGCATTGTAACTTTTAAAAGCTGTAACTGCCCCGCATGTTTTTTTTACAATAATTGTGGATTGACCATACCGGAATATTTAATTCGGAATGTTAAGGCCGGGGTACATTGATCGTACTCGCAAGTGTAATTTTGATTTTCACTAGCGCATCTGGCGGCTGGTCATCTGGCTGGTGGAAGCTTGTTTTGGTCGTCGGGGGAATGGCCGTGTTGAATCTCAAAATTAATTAGTTTTTTCACCGTTTTTTGAAGCGAAAACTGCTGAAATATTTGCACAACATATTTATCTATCAATTACAAAGCTTTTCCAGTCCAGTTAAAGTAAAAAACATGGAAAAATAACGTATTTTCTGAAGCGGCTCCAAATTGTTTGGCAAAATGCTTCAGTCAGCCGACGCCAGATGCGCTAGTGAAAATCGAAATTACACTTGCGAGTACAATCAATGTAGCCCGGCCTTTAAAATAACCTATTTTACACCATTCAAGCACATTACTTTAGTGCAGGGGTCTCCAAACTAAGGCCCTCGAGAGCCTATTATGCGGCCCGTGGCAACTTTGTGAAGGTTAAAATAAATAGTTAATCATTGTGACTATTTTTAAAGAAAACGTAATTGTTCCTTTTTATAGACGTAGATAAAGCTAAAATAATAGAAAGCTATAGAAGATTTGATTAATATGTTAGTATTTTCTTATAAAGACGAAATTTAAATGTTCGCTTTAAATACAGGCAGCGGAAAAATGGCCCTCAACACCATTATATGTGAAGCAATGCGGCTCGCAAACTGAAAAGTTTGGAGACCCCTGCTTTAGTGTATTGATTGGATATTTTTCAATTAAGCCGAAATATTCCTCAAAATAGGTGCGAAATAAGAAAAGTATCATCGAGTAAAACCAGGTTTCCGTAGTTTTGTTTTCGGGATTTCGTAAAGTTTAGTTTGAATTAGTATTAATCAAAAACTAGGATCATAAAATAAAATAAAATAATCTGATAATACAATTTGATTTTGTTCATCAGACTACCAGCATTAGACTGAGCGTAACATCTGGCGTACGAAAAAAAGATTACATGGAAAAATCAATAAAGCAGAGGTATATAACAAACGTGAAGACGGCTCAGAAATCTTTTAACCATACACTTTAGGTGGCAGGATAACGAAACATTTCAAAAACATCTGCTTTTCACTCAAAATTTGAGCATAAACAAGGTTTCCACGACAGATAAGTGAAGAATCCATACGAAAGCTTTGTACCAGTTTACCATACTGTACCATACCTCATACAAATCGTGCATTATTACCATTTCCGGTGTTCCGAAATAGCGGGTTAACAAAATTTTGTAACAAATTAAGACATACAACGGCGTACATGACAAAGTGAACGATTGCTACTCTGGGTTCTGTAGAGTAGGGTACTTTTTCATATAACGTAAAAAAGCGCGGTGCAAAAAGTGCGCGGAACAACATTTTGCTCCGTCAGATCTGCGGCAGGCCATAAATCGAAAACTAAATGTCGCAGACATGTGTCGTGAAACAATTTTACACTCGGCTAGTCGTCCTACACCCGATTCCGGATAGCCGTTTTTTTTTTACTACATTTTGACCCAATCAAGTTTTCCGTACCTACAGAAATTTGTATGGCCGGGGTACTTAAGCGCGCACGGAACGAGCTGATGAGCTCAATCAGGTCAAAAATGTTTTTTCGATAAACCCTCAAAACGTGTCAGGAACACAGCCTAGATGATGAAAAGTAAAACCAGCTGGGTTTGAAAAGTGAAACCAGCTTAAAATTGTTCCAAAGCATACTATCAAATGCTATTTTTTTAAATTTTCTGATGTCCTAGCTTCGGCTGGACATATACTAAAATTGGAACGATACAGAGAAGATTAGCATGGCCCCTGCGCAAGGATGACACGCAAAATCGTGAAGCGTTCCACATTTTTCTTAAAAGCTAATGGAAAGTGTTATATTACAAATAATGAAAAATGTGAAATACTGAGAGACCATTTTGAAAAAGCTTACAGAACAACGTTTCCTAATCAGAGCCCAATTGAACATCACATCCAAGAGACAAATAGTAGATTCTTCTCCTACCATCAAACTCAACCCAATAACTTCGATCCTATAAACTTTATTAAACCAAAACACATTACAAACATCATTTATAAGTTGAAATCAAAAAAATCTCAAGGGCCAGATCAAATCAATAACCATTCCCTAAAACAGTTGCCTAAAAAAGCCATCGTATATTTAGCGTTTATTTTAAACGCTTGTACCAAAATCCACTATTTTCCTCTTGAATGGAAAATAGGCAAAATCATTCCAATTCCAAAACCCAAAAAATACCATAATGACCCTAAAAGCTATAGACCAATGGATGTCACCGTTTTTAAGCTGGTGCCACTTAACCGCGATGTCCGCACTCTGACTTTCTCTTCGTTTAAAGTCTGTTTGTCGCCGGATTATAAGGAGAAAGCATTATTATGCTCATCGTGGCCGATCGGAACTGTCTTCAAAGAGTTCACGGATCGTAGGAATGCTCCTATTTCTACATTGTCGGCAAATCTCCTAACCACTACCACTACAGCACCAACAAACACACACGTACCTGTCACCACAAACACTGATGTATCTATTCATATGGAAACAAACAACAACATTACTGCCTCCACCAACAACACTGCAGTCTCGACGTCACCTCCTCGATCATCACAGCAGCAATAGCAACACTACTTACACACTCGCACTCTAAATCTCCGTTAAAATTTTACTATCAAAACACTCGCGGTCTCAAAACCAAACTTTCGGATCTTCGCATCTTTCTCGAAGTTGCGAGTTATGATGGCATAATACTAACTGAGACATGGCTTCATTCGATTCCTTCATCCCTCTTCTGTGACCGAAAGTATACCGTCTATCGTTGTGATCGTTCAAGCGCTAACAGTACCTGCTCTCGCGGCGGTGGTGTACTCATTGCCTGTTCCGCTAAGCTCTTGTCGCTGCACATTGAAGTATCCCAATGCTCATTAGAACTTTTATGGATTCAAATTAAACTGAACGGTCACTCACTCTTTGTTGGTGGTGTGTATTTACCTCCAAACCTCAGCTCGAATATTGACACGTTAGACTCATTCTTCAATACAATTACATTAATACAATCTCGCATGAAAGATAGGGATTTGTTTGTCTTATGCGGTGATTTCAATCAACCTGGACTATCGTGGTCTCAAAATGAGGATTATTTCGCACCGCTTGCCGTTAACCCTGCCTCATCCTACTTTATAGACGGATTAGCTGAATTCAATCTGCGTCAACTTTCAGGGGTCGTAAATATTTTTCGGAGGTAACTAGATTTGTTTTTTGTTAATGAGTTAGTGACATATTCATGTTCACCAGTTTCTTGTAGTATTGACCCTATCGTTAAATTAGATCATTATCACCCACCTCTGGAATTCGTAGTAAATGTTCCTTTACCGCATAATGGTAATAATGTTAGAGATAACAAATCTGAGTTGAATTATCGGAAAATGAACTTAGAAAAATTTAGGGAAATCATAACCTCTGATTGGATTTTTTTAGAAATTAGAACCGATTCTCCCTCCACTGTGGGCGTAGCGGTGGAGCAATTTAGTAATATTGTTAAGGCAGCTCTCCCTTTATGTTGTCCTCGTTCTAAACCCTCCTCTCGCCTTCCTTGGTACGATGCTACATTGCGGTCATTAAAGGCGGATAGGACACGTGCCCTCAAAAAACTCGGTTCAACTCCTACTGAGTATAATCGTAGAGTTTTCAAATATGCCGCTTCTGCTTTTCGTATTTATAATCGGGCCAGTTATAGGTTGTATCTTGGAAGGCTTCAATGCATGTTATACCGTAATCCTAAACTTTTTTGGTCTTATGCCAAGAAGCGTCGTAATCCCTCTTCCCTTCCTACTTCCATGTCGCTCGGTTCGGTCACTACGGACAATGCTGCTGACACCTGTTCCCTATTCGCTGAGCATTTCGCCAATGGTCTGTCTAGACCGGAGAGTCAACCTTTGACAGAGTCTGAGGGCATGTGGCCTGGTTTAAACTCCGTCGCATGGGCTGAGGGTATTGTCAATGTTAATACAGTCTCTGAAGCTCTTAAAAAACTTAAGCCATCCTTCTCCCCTGGACCGGATGGAATACCAGCCTCGGTTTTAAAAAAGTCACCTTTTCTATTCGTCCCTCTATTGGTAAAATTGTTTAACCTATCTTTGTCCTCGTCTTCATTCCCTTTATTGTGGAAGCGAGCATGGCTAGTTCCGATTCACAAAAAAGGTAACCCGTCTGTCATTTCCAATTACCGTGGCATCTCAATACAACGCGCAATAACCAAGGTATTTGAGTATATTATCCATACCTATATGTTTAAACTCACCTCTTCTACTATTATCTCTCAGCAACATGGCTTTTTTCCTAACCGTTCAACAACAACTAACCTTATGTCCTTCACCTCTTTCGTATCATCCCAGTTAGAGTCAGTTAAACAAGTTGATACTATTTATACTGACTTCAAATCTGCATTTGATCGTATTCCTCATTCCTTACTTCTAAATAAAATTTCACAACTTGACGTCAATAATCTTTTTGTATCTTGGTTACGTTCTTTTCTATGTGATCGTTCCTATAGTGTTAAATTTAATGATATGTTTTCGACTCCCTTTTCATGTAGTGCAGGCGTACCGCAAGGTAGTGTTCTAAGTCCTTTGCTGTTCATAATTTTTATTAATGATGTCCGTACCACCCTCACGACCTCAAAATCTTTCTCCCAGTTTCGTCTCCTAGTGATTGCATTTCCCTACAAAATATTCTTGATCGTTTTTCGTCTTGGTGTTCTAGTAATTCCCTCACATTATGTCCTGATAAGTGTAACGTCATTTCGTTTAGTCGTTCGCAGTCTCCAATCACTTACTCGTACGTCCTAAATTCTGTACCAGTCAATCGTGTTTGTGTCGTAAAAGACCTCGGTGTCTTGCTTGACAGAGGCCTCACCTTCAGCCACCACATTGACTCAGTTGTCAATCAGGCGCGGAAAACATTGGGTCTCCTAAAGAAAATTGCGTGCGATTTCTCCGACCCAATGTGCCTGAAGACTCTGTTCTGCTCTCTGGTCAGATCGATTTTGGAGTACTGCTCAGTAGTCTGGTCCCCTATAGCTCGAACCCACGTGGAACGTATCGAGCGGGTGCAGCGATCGTTCACCAGGTTTGCTATATGTAAAATCCTGGGTGGATTGTCCTCCCCCATACCTCCTTACGAGGGCAGGTGCCGGCAGCTTGGCCTGAAACTATTGGAAAACCGCCGTTCCCATGCCCAATCCACCTTTATTGCCGCATTACTCCTTGGTAATATTGATTCTCCTTCCCTTCTTTCTTCTATCCCTTTCTACGCCCCTAACCGTGTTCTTCGAAACCGCCCTCCCCTAGTGATCCCTTCCCGCCGAACTGCAGTGGGCCGTAATGACCCCCTTCTTCGTGCAATTCGTCGATTTAACTGTGTATATTCTATGTTTGATTTCAACCTTCCCTTATCCTCTTTCGGATCCCGCATCAGAACCCTCCATAATCCCGTGCTGCCTTAATTTTCAATTTTTAAATTTTAAATTCTAATTTTCTTAAAAATATTTTTTCTCAAATTTTAGATAATTTGTGTTAATTTTTGTTAGGTTAGGAACATAGGTAATAAGTATTATTTAAGTATTTGTGTAACCAAAAGGTAGACAAATAAATTTGAATATGAATATGAATATGAATATGAATAAGTTTACTCAGTTGTCTGGGAAAAAATTTTGAAAAAATTTAACAAAAAACAATTATGAAGCATCTCAATCAACACACCATCATACCTTCTTACCAATACGGTTTTCAACCTGGGCATTCAACTACTAAACAAATTGATAGATTAACCACAAACATCAAAACACAGCGAAATATTAAAAAATCCACTGGTTTTGTGATGCTAGATCTAGAAAAAGCGTTTGATACGGTATGGCACCAAGGGCTTTTGTACAAACTAATTTCTTTCAATTTTCCTCCGAACATCATTCAACTGATTCAGTCATTTTTAGCCGATAGAAGCTGTTTCGTGCAAATAACCTCTTCGAAATCAAATGACATTCACCCACCTGCCGGATTACCCCAAGGCAGCGTGCTGTCACCCGTTCTTTTCAACATATTTACAAGCGACTTGCCTAAAACAAAATCTGTAAAAAAATATTGTTTTGCAGATGACTTTGCCATGAGTAGTTCGGATTCCAATCCAAAATCTATTATTAAAAACCTCAACAATGGAATTAAAAAATATGTGACATTTTGTAAAACTTGGAAATTAAAAATCAACGAGGAAAAATCTGAGGCCATATTTTTTACACGTTGCACTAGCGCATATAAATTACCAGATCGTAATCTAAAAATAAGTGACTGGGATATTGCTTGGAAAGACAATGTAAAGTATTTGGGATTGTTTTTGGATAAAAGGCTTACCTTCAGGAAACATATAGAGGAAAAAGTTATAAGTGGATCAAGACTTATAAAAAGTTTGTATAGCTTCATAAACAAGAATTCTAAATTGAACTTAAAAAACAAACTGTTACTTTATAAAACCGTAATTAGGCCAACAATTCTTTACTCATCTAAAATATGGGCAAATTGTGCAAATGTTCATGTAAATAAGTTACAAGTATTTCAGAATAAGTTCTTGAAAAGAGTGCTAAACCTTCCCCCATGGCATAGCACATATGATATACATAGAATTACTGGTTTAATTACAGGAGTAAGGACTAGTACGTAGGATTATCTTAAGGTAAAACAATCAGAGGGTTTTTTTCTAATTTTTCCCGATCTACTTCAATACAGGTAAAGATGTACAATCCAAATACGCAAAGCGTTATAACAATCAGGTTATTGAGTAGAGGTCAATCCATCGGAACCAATGTATAATTCGTGGAATATTGTTACAAAACAAATCAATAAATTACTTACTTACTTACTTAAATTTTCTGAACGTATTTTTTTCCTCCAAAAAAGACTGTGAAAATGTGTTATTTCTGGATGAAATTCAGCTCAAACTTGATGATTACCATGGGTGGTAACATAGACTCCACTGACACGATAAGCGTAAACGTCCGTTTTTATGTTGTGCCAGAGCTCTTAAGGCCGGGGGACACTGTCCGTACTCGCTAGTGTAATTTCGATTTTCACTAGCGCATCTGGCGGCGGCTGGTGGAAGCTTTTTTGGTCATCGAGGGAATGGTCACTACTTAATTTTGATATCCGGCATGACCATTCCCTCGATGACCAAAAAAAGCTTCCACCAGCCGCCGCCAGATGCGTTTATAGCGATGCACTTATTATAAAGAAAGATTTGTCATTAAAAATAATGCTATTGGAGTTGATCAAAAGGCTTAAAATGTCGAAAAATGAAAAATGCTAGAAAATATTTAGTTTAAACAGTTTCAACCCATAAATAGAATTAGAAACGGCTATAAAAATAAGATAATATCATTACGATCGTGCATTGGATTACTCTAGGCTGGATTTATGACAAACATATTTTGTATAGTTACAAAGTGGTCATCAGGTCAGCATGCTGCGTATGGGGGCACGGTCCATTCGGGGCTTGAACCCATGACGGGCATGTTGTAAAATCGTGCGATTTGACGACTATACCATGGGACATTAGGTATTAAAAGCAACTTTATTGATATAGTATTTCCACAATTATTGCAACAAAAAAAACATGGTGGTGCCATTTTAACTGTGTGCAGTGTATTATACCGCCAAAAGAAAGGTAATGCATTAAATCAGAGATGTCAAACTGATGGCCTGCGACTGATTGAACCATCATTTATTGTTAGAAGCATTTCTGCTTCTATAATGCATGTCAGTCAATTCCGGACTCCTGGAATATGAAGAGATTTTTAACTTTGCATGTGTAGACGTATCATAAATATGAACCTTGGTCAACCTCACCTCAAAATGTATGTATACCTTATCCTTAACTGTCAAAAGGATATGACAACGTCTGTCATTCGAAAACGGAATCACAAATAAACAAGTCGGAAAAACCTTGCTCCGTACAAAACTCGTTTGGAATAAAACCTTAGTTTACACATGTTTCTATATGAATTGTCACACCATGCATCGTCATAAAACCTTGTCAGTTTTTTCTCTACTTCCTCTCTATGCATGTATGCATAAAAACGATAAGAATTGCAAAAACTGTTATAGTCATAAAAGGAAAATCAAACATGGCTATTTTGAGGAAAATGAGCATTCAATTCCGCACAATTGTATTAAAATGGTTAAAAAATCAATGAACATTATGTTATACCCTCTTCCGATGATTATGCAACAAATATTTGATGAACAATTCTTAAAAAAAAAACAATACACGATTTAGTTTCAACCTCATACACAATTGTGAATGTCTTACTCATATTATATAGTTTTAAAACATTACCTTTTTACTGTTAAGCATCATTTGGCATTTGACTTTAAGGTATACTAAAGATAGAACATTTACTTCTACAATACGTTTAGAAATATGATGAACACAGATGTCAGCACAAACACGTGTTACTTTTGATAGGATGTTACAAAAGATCTCAAGTTTTCCATGAGGCACCAAGACCTGACCTTTAGATAAACTACAGGTGGGATTCTTCTATTTGACGTAACGTCCTACGCGAACTTGACGGCCTATATACAGGCTTTCGAGACTTAATCCTTTACCACGCAGTCGTATGGACACAATCTTTGGTACGGGGAGACAGTCCATTATAGACTTGAACCCATGACGGGCATGTTATTGAGTCATTCGAGTTGACGACTGTACCACGGGACCGCCCGACAGGTGGGATTATGGCTCTGATTGTGGTCGTCATACAGGGTTTCCCACGATTTATTACTTGGTTCCCATCAATTTTTGGTTGGTTCCCATATTTTTTTGAAGCGTTCCCACGATTTTTTGGCCGATTCCCAGAATTGTTTGGTTCAATTGTATTGATATCCAACCGGACGATACCAATAAATTATGGGAACGAACCAAAAATCTATGGGATACGATGAATAAATCGTGAGATGAGCCCAAAATAGTATGGGAACTGACCAATGAATCGTGGGAAACCCTGTAATGAATGAAAATTTCTATGGAGATTGGCAGGAAGGGAATAACGAATATGACAATTGAAAATAATCTGCTAAAGCTATTTTTAACTTACTTTCATCAAAGCCAAAAACTTTTGTAATGTAACTATGTAACGGGAACCATCTTCTATAAGTCAACCCAGATCCTGGCATACGCTGATGATATAGATATCATTGGTCTGCGGCTCTGCTATGTAGCAGAAGCCTACCAAGGGATCGAGCAGGTGGCAGAGAACCTCGGATTGCAGATAAACGAGGCAAAGACCAAACTGATGGTTACAACGTCAGCGGGCCTACCAATAAATAATCCAAACCTACGTAGGCGTGACGTACAGATAGGTGAATGCACTTTTGAAGTCGTTCAAGAATTCACCTATCTTGGGTCAAAGGTCAGCAACGACAATAGCATGGTAGCTGAGTTGCGCGCAAGGATGCTGGCTGCCAACCGGTCATTCTATAGCCTGAAAAATCAGTTCATCTCAAAGAACCTGTAACGACGGACGAAGCTGGGACTATATAGTACGCCGCTGGGATATGGACACTGTCCAAATCTGACGAAACCCTCTTAGCCGCGTTCGAGAGGAAAATGCTCAGACCCGTATGTGTGGAAGGACAATGGAGGAGCCGCTATAATGACGAGCTATACGAGATGTACGGCGACCTCACTGTCGTGCAGCGTATCAAGCTCGCCAGGCTCCGGGGGGCTGGCCATGTTGTACGCATAGAAACGGACGACCCAGCCCGTAAAGTCTTTTTAGGCCGTCCACAAGGACGGAGGAGGCGTGGTAGGCCCAAATTGAGGTGGCAAGATGGCGTGGAGGCGTCCGCCATTAAGGCCGGGATAACGGACTGGCAGACCGCGAGCGGTTTCGGACAGTCCTGAGACAGGCCAAGACCGCAAAGCGGCTGTAGCGCCGGATAAGTAAGTAAGTAAGTAATGTAACTATCATCTCACAATGAAAGGCAAGGAATTGCTAACAATCAGATTTTTATATCATATAATATCATGTAAAAGCTAGGCTGAGGCCCGTACTACTATATTCAGTGGCATTTTGGCCCGCGGGGTCAAATGAGTTTGACATCGTTGCATTAAATGTTTCTGTGATGAGGGCTTGATTTTGGGGGAAGAAAATCCAACTCCAAATGAATTGAGCTGACTGTCATAAAAGCACAGCCCGAATCGATTCCGTATGAAAACAGAAAGCTTTTTTTCATCCTTTGCTATCGTGCTAAAATGTACGTTACACATTGCTCCGACTATATTCGTCGCTGCTGGCACTACTATGGCAGCAAATGTGTATGAAGCATTTCGACCATCCAATGCATGGTGTGTGGGAACTACGACCTTGTTGACATGAAGATCCTGTGGGTAGGCAAACAATGGTATTGTATGTATGCAATGCGGTAAAGATACAATCACAGGTATTGTTTGGTAACGTTTCATTGTCTCGATGCATACGCAAAGTAAAACACTGCACTTCAGTAGCAAACGGTTGTAGGCCACCATTCTGAAAACATTACCGTTACATAGAGCTGTTTTGTTGCTGAAAATTCTTTTAAATCTAAGTAAAAAAGAAAAGATTTCATGTTCGGTCAAAGGTCAATACTGTCTGTAAGCATTGATTATTGTCCTTTTTAACGCCATTATCGCGTACACCATTTGGTCGATGAACCCAGGAAGGAGCAAGTAAATTTATGCAGAATGATATCTAAGACAAACAAAACATCAATCGTACACTAATTTGAATGTGCAAATGTATGAAACGACCTTTTTTGTGTTTGCAGAGAACTTTGCGACTCTCTGTTCATTGATCCGTAAGGACTGGGTGGTGGATTTGTAAAGAATGTGGGTATATTAGTGTGTGTGTGCGGTTGGCTGTGGAAACACGTATTGAAATGAATAAACAATATTTTGGAACAAGCACAGTAAAAACAAAATAGTGTATGTCTGTTAGACCCTTTCCTGAAGAGACCCCGAGTGTAAAGGAGCGTAAGGGGCGTAAGGGTAAAATAAATACGAAAAAGAATGGTAAATATAACACGTTATGTTATGCATACATTAAATTCGTACGTTTTCAAAGCATTCAACCGGTGATTGCTTAAGTAGCACAGTACCTTCTGTAATCTGTTACTCATTTTGACCAATCATAGAGTCTCTTGTGTCGAAGCAAGGCTAGAATTTCTGAAGGTCCGTTTTAGAATTCCACCGTTTACCAATCGTGAATTCCGATCCGTTTCATACCTTTCGTGCGTAGTGCTACCAGATTCCTTTTGTGGCACACTTTTCGCACATTGGAGCACATTTTGTCGTGGAAACAATTGTGGAGTAGAATATACTAGTTTCGGGTATTTTGTGCTTTATATTAAAAAAAAAAAACAAACTTTTATGCTTTTCGCAAAGCAACAGAAGATGTTTAAGGCCCAATTATTATTATTATTATTATTATTATTATTATTATTATTATTATTATTATTATTATTATTATTATTATTATTATTATTATTATTATTATTATTATTATTATTGTTATTATTATTATTATTATTATTATTATTATTATTATTATTATTATTATTATTATTATTATTATTGTTATTATTATTATTATTATTATGATTATTATTATTATTATTATTATTATTATTATTATTATTATTATTATTATTATTATTATTATTATTATTATTATTATTATTATTATTATTATTATTATTATTATTATTATTATTATTATTATTATTATTATTATTATTATTATTATTATTATTATTATTATTATTATTATTATTATTATTATTATTATTATTATTATTATTATTATTATTATTATTATTATTATTATTATTATTATTATTATTATTATTATTATTATTATTATTATTATTATTATTATTATTATTATTATTATTATTATTATTATTATTATTATTATTATTATTATTATTATTATTATTATTATTATTATTATTATTATTATTATTATTATTATTATTATTATTATTGTTTATTTTAAATATTTTATATAATTACAAGATAAGAGATTGCGAGATTTAGGGCCATCGCTTTTCATCGCCAAATTCAAATTTGTCAAGAGACAGTTTAGCCTTTCATTTAGGATTAAACAATGTAAGGCTTCTGCCATTAGTTAACTTAATCTAGCTTAACCTAACGAAAAATCAAATTATGAACTATTATTTACATCAAAAAGAGCTCTTAGAAAAAGGAACTCAAACTGTTGGGTTTTTTCTTTGATCCGTTCGGTCATTTCGAAAGGCCCAAATTTGAGATAGCAAGATGGTGTAAGAATGCGTCTGCACCGGGATAACAGATTGGCAGGCGAAAGCGTGAGCAGTTTCAGATTTCTTTAAACAATAAACTTAACACTCGGTCGATCACTATGCAGACCTTTGTTTGGCACCTCCAAAACGGCACGTCCATACGAATAAAAGTGTTTTCATACAAACAAATAAATGTCCAACATTCAATTCAAAGCTATACCCACTATTAAGTGTCCATCTATTGAGCTCTGACTGTGATTTTTTGTTGTTTTCAAATGTACTGGATTTGTTTGGCTATTCAAACAGGATCTAAAAGGATTGGGCATGTCATGGAGAAGATTATCCAGCTATGTACACTGATATGGTGTAAAAGCAAGTGCACCCTGGTAGACTGTCTCTGATTCTCACGAGCTAACACAGCAACATAAGAGGAAAGCGGAGCAAAATGGGCATGTTAAGCAGTTTTCTGAATATTTCTTTAAATATGCCACAAAATACAATTTTTCTTTCATCATTGTATGCCTCCACCCTTTATCTATTTATTAAAATTGCCACATAGAATGAAAACAACTTAAAAACATGGAAATAATGTAAAATAAAAGTTGATATTTTATGAGAAGTTTTTTTGACACTCGGGGTAAAATGGGCTTAGCCCTGGGGCAAAATGGGCATATGCAAACTAACTGTGAAACGTCAAAACACTGGGGCAATATGGACTACAACAACTGCGCTTAGGTAATGGTCTATGTTTTAGCTCACGTTTCGTGAAATATATTTTCGTTCTATCTTTTGTTTTGGTTATCAGGAAAGCCCTTAAATTTTTTCCAAAAATATGTTATCAAAATTAAAACAGTTTTTGCACGTTTAAATCTACAAAATCGAATCTTTTGAAGCTGTGCTTGTTATGATTATTGAGGCGACAAATACAACACCATAGCCTCACCAAGCGCCGTATGTCAAAAGCATCTGCCCATTTTGCCCCAAGCGTAACAGCCCATTTGGCCCCACGTGAAGCATTTTTGTATTTTTTGTTATATCAGTAAAAATGCGCATTCAATCGCCTTGCTTTCTTCAGACAAATTGTAAAGAAATATCATGTCCTTAAAAACATATCATGTAAAACTTCAGCGCATCCCTGTGACAATGGTTTAAGCTTATTTTCGAAGTGGCAAAAATTACATCAATATGCTACTAGACCTTATTTTGCATTTTTATTAGTTATTTGTTATGTAAGGGTTATGAAAACTACATGGTGTTCATAGAACACTCTAATGAATACATTTTGAGCATTGGAAAGTATCTTTGTAGTCAATTTATGCTTAAATAGAGGGTGCCCATTTTGCTCCATATGCCCATTTTGCCCCACTTTCCTTTATATTCTGAATGAGTTCTGCGCGATGACGTTTGAAGTATGTTGGAATGCGAAAGAAATTAATATACTTCCACAATCCTGGTGTTGTGGATCCGTTTGGGGAGGATTAGGGGCTTACCATTCCATCATGGCCCATCTACGTGGAGTATGCTATCAGTGGCAGTACTGCAATGTGCACTAGTTTTTGAATTTCTTTACCGATTGTGATTTACATTTAAATTGGGAATGCTGCAATAAAGCAATAATCTTTCGAGCAGCGGCGGATCTAATGGTAGGCGCACTAGGCGGTCGCCTGGTGCCCCACCGCTTTAGGGGTCCCGTAGATCGATAGTCAATAGCAGGGGCTTGTGTTTAAATTTGATCTTTGATTGAGTACAAAAAATCAAAGCAATTAAGGACATTCACTCAAATCTGTTTTTGATTCATTCACATAAATGCAAAAGTTATTTGTGTGTCGGATTAAAAATCTTCGCTGGCCGTAAGTTTGACAATATTCATGGTTGATTATGAATGTCAAATCAATACCCCTAAGTAATGTGTTTAAAAGGTATCCCATCTTAAGTGTTCAATTTAATGTACTGTACGTCGACCACCTCCTACATGAAACGTAACGCTAATGTTCTATAGACTTAAGTGATATGTTTTAATAAACATTTTGTTTTTTAACATGAAGATTAGTTGAGGATGTATGCTTTTGGATGAAAATTGTATTGCTCAGCGGGAAATTTGAGTGATTGCTTGTAGCAAGTGTGATAGAGATACAGTTGGAGCTCAATAGTTGACAGCTAATCAAACCAAAAAACTGCTTTATATTGCACATTCAGGATGACATGCCGTAAGTAAAACCGTGCGCCCTGACATATCGAGATAATTTCACGCCGTGAAGGGTGAAAAAATAGCCAAAATCAACACTGCTGAAACATATTACGCTAAAATGTATGTACTTCACTGTTTTCCTGTATGGTGCACATAGCTTAAAAATATTTGCCATGAAACAGATTGCTTTTGTATGGATGAATGTCATCGAATGTTATCGATTTCTGCTGCATGCTTTACGGCGTGACGCTATTGATGGCGAAATGTCTGATTGGTTGGTATGGTTAGGTAGAATTAAATGTAAATACATTGTTGACAATTAATTTAAACTTGTTGAATCCTGTAAAATTGATCAATATTTTTGTTTCAGCTTTGGCAATTAAATTTAGTGTTGAAACTGAATTGTGAGCAATAAATAATTATTAATAGCCATCATACTCAAAAATAAATACACATAATCAATAAATAAATGATTGTTCAGAGATTTTTTTCGGATGTACAACTTGACTGATTTTACCCTTTAAAAATACTGATTTTTTTTACATGGTAAAGCTAATTTTACTCAACATGAAACTCACAACAATGTTGAAATATTTATTTCTATTCCTTTTCGTCTCAGTTCGACTGGAAACCACATAAAATTGAAGTCTTATCTTGCTACTTTGTTCGTTTGTTTTGTGTACAAATTGTCAACACAGTGCTATTTTTGTCAGTTTTGTTCCATACTTTGCTTAAGCTCCTCGATGATGTGTTTTTTTGTTTTGCATAACATTCATACCAAAGGTGCACAATACACAAATTGAAAAGCTCATTTCTTGTTACGCTGGTTACATTTCCTGGTTTTATAAGTATGTAAACTGTTTAAGTACTCCATTGTTCGTTCTATATGAAACATATTTCCCGGATGCACAGCAAAATCGAGTTCTGTTTGAATTACATTAGCAACATGTTTTGTAAAAATTATATAAAAGCAGACGGTAAGCATTGTTTTATACCCATATTACTCTTTAGCAAGTAGGCTAAACCTGTCGTAGGCCGTCATGTACTTAATGAAAAAAAATACGTAAAGGATTGAATTAATTAATCTAAATTATTACTAAATTACTGTAAATTACTACAATGGGTAATACACTCAATTATACTAAATTACAATTTATTCTATTAAAATTAACCAACGTGTCACCATTTCATTAAACGTTTCATAAAAGTTACAGTAGGTTTTGTATTTCTCACGATCCAACAGGATGTTCGTTATGGGCTGAAGCCCCTTATAGACCGATTCCATCATACTAACAATAGCCAAGGCCATGAGTGGCTTAAGCAGCCACACACCGACAACGAATGTTATGTCAAAAAAAAGAAAAAGAAGCAGATTTTTTGTTGTATTATTACCGTACGTTTTTGTACTGAATATTATGTATAATTATGTTATCATTATCACAGTCATGTTTTTTGTGTGTTTTTTTTTTTTAAATTAGTTTCGATCATTGGTTGGTCCTGAAAAAACATCAAACAGATAAATGTTCCATACCTTGCTAAAGTGTGTTGCTTTTGTTTTTTTTTTATTTCTTATATTTTTATTCCTTGTGCGTTTGACCAAAAGTAAGTGTCACTGGGGGAATGATGGCAAAATTGGCCAATTATACCTTCAAAACCCACATGGTTTAATTAACGTTCATCAACAGCACATACATATACACCAATACATTTCCATTTCCAACGGTGGGTAGAATGCAATTAGATGCACATGAAGACGTTTGCTTTGTGATTGGAACATGAAACATTGTGTATTGGAATTTGTAGGACGTAAAACACATACATTGCATGTATACACACATGTACACGTCTTTCTTGTTTTTTTTTTTTTTATAGAGACTTTCAACCAATTGACCTTATTCGCCTCTTTACTTTCTTTGTTGTGGTTTGCGGTGGACACAATGGTCTCACTTATTGTTCGCTATGGCCAATCGTATTTGATCACTGGTCGGTGGAAATACGTAGGTCGGTTCAATTTCGTTGAAATCAATGTAAATCTTCTTGTGGGGCTGAAGGTGCTTTGATATCTGCTGAAACGATGGCCGCTCGTTTGGATCCTCACGCCAGCACTGCAACATCAAGTCGTACACATCAACTGTGCAGTTTTCCGGTCGTTCCAATCGCTTCCCTTCCTGCAGGTAGGCAAACAGCTCATGATTGCTTACGGAAGGATACGGATAGCCGCCTGCAAGTAGAGTAAAACATATACATTTTTGTTCATTCATGTGTGATTTGTACTGGTGCAGTAAAAAAATCACAATTCCTGTAAGCCGAGGTTGGAGAATGTATGTTCATAAATTAATTGAAAATAGTTTCAAATCCAATCTGAATTTATTTCAGATTTTATTTCATCCAGCTTAATTGCGTTGGCTTCTACTTGCATATTCTATCAAGTACTGTTCAAAGATGGAAGGACAACTGTTGTTAGAACGTGCATTGCCAACCAACTGTATAAAACCAACCGATAAAAGTCGCGCTAAAATCATTAAATTAAGCGGTCCTAGATAAGTTGCATAACCATATGAAGTTTCGGAATGTTTACAAGTATAATTAAATTTTCGTGCAAATGTTTACGGTTGTCCGTGGCCGCCACGTAAAAAATGTTGACCTTTGTCTTTCAATAACGATTTGTATTCGTTTTCATGCCCTCCCGGCCACTCTCCCTCTCCGGAGTCAAATCCATGGCCTGCAACCGGAAAACAAACACACCACAGTAGCAGGGAAAGTGATCGAAATCTGCAAAATCGTGGAGAAAAAAACTGATCATGCAATGACGCAGCATTGTATGTCCAATTTTAGATTGCCCAATTTATGGGCCGTCTTAGAAACGGATTAGGAAAATTGATGGAAGCTTTAGTTGAAGCATGCCTTCTTCGGGGAATGTAACAGTGAACGAAATAAAGAAGCACAAACACGAATCGCCACATTACTTATGTAAATCGTGCGTTTATCCTTCGCTAAAGAAGCATTGTCTTACCAAGTATTGAGGCTAAGGACTTGCGTCATTTTCGGCAGTTTTAAATGGTTTCTACAAATTTGTATTATCAATGCTAACTTTGTAGAAGAAAACCATGTTGCTAGGGTGGAAAACTGGCAGAATGAGTAATGAATGTAGTTGGTTTAGTTTTTCTTTAAATCAGAGGATATTTTTTGATAACCCAAGAATGAAGAATGGAAAATGCTCGAAAATGCTCGACAATTGCATGGTGAATATTATAAATATAATTGTTTGGGAACCAGTGGACCAGTCATTTCTTTTAGTATAAGCTTTCTCTTCTTTACAGATTATTTGGGCCGATTCTTTTGTCAAGTAAAACGTTTAAATCTGGGTTTAGATCTTGTACGGACTGAGCAAGAAAAAAGGTTTGTTTGTTTTTTGTTGTATAGAACTGAAGTTCTCATCATTATTTTCTGTGACTAAACTTTTGCAAATCTAGATGTTCAACAGAACAAAAACTTTTAGAACAAGGGTTGGCAAACTTTTTACTAAAAAAGGATAACTTGTTGAAATTGTTGAATATGTGGGCCTGCGGGATTTTCAAAACAGTAAAAAAAAACTGCTGGCGGTTGGAATTGATTGGGCAACAGGCATGAAATTTGTTTAAAAAACAGTCTGTGAATTTAATTTTAGGTGGAGAAAAAATATGAATAATGTTAAAAAGTACTGATTTTGTAAATTTAATCAAAAATTCAATCGTTTTTTTAGTATTATTCAGGAGAAACTCCTTTGCGTATTGTTTATCCAATCCAATCCAAAAAATCCAATTATTGCACACTTTCCAATACACTGAAACCGATGAAAAAGAGCCCTGAACTGGATGTTTTTCAATCGAATAGTGTTTAGAATAAAACGCAACGCTGTGTGTGTCACGTGGACACGTGTGTTCTTTGTAAAATAGGTAGAAAACTTGCACCTGCTGCCGCACGCCAATGGTGAACAAAACTCTTTCAAAGTGATGGCACGATGAAAAAGGCAATCTCTTTGTTCCAATTATTAAGGAGGATTGAAATAATTATTTTTATTTTATAAAAGTCAAAAAATTTTGCCACCGAATCGTGAGAATTGACTATATTTGTTTGATTTCAATCAAAATATACAGTTAATTGGTTTACAGGATGAAATAAACGTTATTCGATGAGGCACAATTCTTAGCAATTTTATCTAAAAAATCTAAGAAAGTTTTAATCGAAATCCGTCGAAATCTTTCATTTGCGTAAAAATTCGAAAAATTTAATAATGGAATCCATGACAGAAATGCTCAATGGGGAGACTGTCAGTTTCCATCAAGGTTTTATAAATATTTACAAAAAAAACAACAATTTATACAAAGTGTGCAATGATTGGGTGGTGCGCAACAATTGGCAAATTACTCTAGATATTGTTAATTTGTTTCAAAATAAATAATCCAACGGACAAATTGAACTTTATTGTTTCTACTTATGTTTATGTTTATGTTTATATTTCTAACAGAATTATTGTACGAGGGCAACGGAGTACAACGATAAAAATTACCAATAACAGATGATTAACGGAGTCGTTATACAAGGGCAGTAAGTTTTCAATTGCAATACAATGAAATTTCTCCAGAAAACTTAATTAATGATACACTGTAATTATGTCATTTCATTATACACAATACATTTGTATGATATAACTCCCATCAAAATGAATAGAAATCATGTGCTATTGTTTAAACCAAATCTTCCTGCAATACAATGATGGCAAATCGTATGGCTTCACCACCAAAAAAAAGATTGGAAATTTTTCAAATTTATAATAAAAAAGGTGAAAAAAACATTCACAAAGGTGAATGTGGATGGAGTAACATGGTATTTAATTATCGCATATTGTTGATTAGTAGTGTGCTGGTTTGAAATGAGAGTCTTTGATATTTGCTTTTAACTCAAAGTTTAATTACGATAATTACGATGGTAATTACGAATGGTAGTTTTACAGTGAATCGTAAAAACACCACACATCATTTAAGACTTCAATTGAGTTATATATTTTGATGGAATGGAACATCAAGGCCATCCACCATCAGACGGTTCACAAAGAATTGGATGGTTGGTAAAGAATAACGAGATTAATTTTTGTTTACGTTCAGTAAGCCTATTAAAGATAGCTCAGGAAGAATCCTACAAAGCCTAATTTTTAATCAATCGCTGCTCTGTTTCTGTTTAACAATATCTTTCAACCTAACAATTTTATTAGCATAAGAGGAGATGTAAATTTTAACGTTAAAAAATATGTTGCAAAACTTGACATTTATTTAACAAAAAGCGAACGGTTTATCTGTTAAAGGCGAAGGTTGTTGCGCTAAATAAGAAGAAGAATAAATCTTCTATTTTCCATTACATTCGTTGAAATTAATGTAAATATGATGTAATTAGAAAACTATTGCGATGGTTCCACAACGAGATTTATACACAGCCGTTCGTGGCGTGGACAGGCCTCAGCCTCAGGATGCACTACCGGATAACAAGATATAGAGACTCAAGCCCGGTATCGACTGAGCACACTATATGCAGGACTAACTAGCTATGCTGTTATGGTTAAACAATCAAATCACCAAAATTCGGTTGTTGCGGTTGTTGCATAAATACAGGGTTTTCCACAATTCATTGGTCAGTTCCAATAATTTTTTGGGCTCGTCTACGATTTATTCATCGTATCCCATAGTTTTTTGGTATGGGTATAGTCCAAAAAATTCTGGGAATCGGCCAAAAAATCGTGACAATGCAACAACAAATTATGGGAACCAACCAAAAATTGATGCAAACCAACCAATAAATCGTGGGAAACCCTGTAAGAAAATAATACGCTTGTTTGAGTTACAAAACACGTCGCAGCTGTATACAATTTGTTTGATAAGATGATGATGATGACGATGACGTTGCAAGTTTTCGTTGTTTCGTTTTCGTGTTTTCGTTAAAGTGTAAATGTCATTTCCGTACATAAATACAAAGCCCAATTTAAAGCCTATTATACAATAGTGCTTTTCTTCTTATTCTTTTAAGAAGATTAAAGTATGTCATTACCACAAGCATAATGATTCAATGAAAACAAAAACATAAACTACAAACCACAATGACGATATTATAATTATTGCAAACATAATGCAATATGGCAATTTGTGGATAGTTGCACCGCGGCTACAATGCCGAACAGGATTCGATTCCCGCATGAATACGCAAGTTTTGGTATCCTGTTTTAGGTAAATCTAATAATTGAGTGCCAAGCAGTCTTCTACGAGTAGCTAGACCGTGCGATTGTTTTGCTAAAAGGATTGTAAAAAATACAAGGAATGTAGATATTTTAATTGGTGTAAATAGATAGATGTAAATTGTGTTTTGAGCCGTAAAAATTTAAAGATTTGATTGCCTAAATTAAAACTTTTTTTTTTGTCTCGACAGTATCAACATCACAATTCTTTGGTTTACATGTTCTCTAGTTTCAGGATCACATTAAATCGAAGGATTGAATGAAAATTTCGTAAAAAAATTGAAATTCTCACATTGTTACACTGTAATGAAGAAGCAAAAATCGATCTTTTTTATTCATTCATTCAGCAGGTGGTGTATTATCCTGGCGATTTTCTTAAAGCTGGTTTTGTGTTGTTTCAACATTATTTACTTAACACATTGAGCGCCAAGCCTATCCCTAGAGGCGGTAACTGGACCGTCGGTTCACGTCCGAAGTCCGTAGGGCTCGAAACGGAACAGAAGCATCGTGTTTCTTTTTTAAATTTTACCTTTATAGTCTAAAGTGAACTTGGTTGATGTTTTATATACTACATAAACCATAGTCATAATCATAAAATCCATGAATAATATCAAATCTAGGATAAAACTAAAATACACTCGACTAAAGCGTGAAATTGTGATCCATTTCCCGTCACTCGAATCTTTACCTGCTCCCGATCTATGTAGCCCCGAGGAGGTTGATTCAGTTTTGTAAAACGGATCTAGCTTCCGTTTCCTGAAATTTAAAACCAATTTCAGCTACCCGTGTGATATACTGGTATGTTCAGTTTGTTATGTTTCACATCATCTTTCTGTTTTGATTTTTGGATGCATTCCTTTGTTTTTATCGTTCCCAGAATTCATTGGGGGAAAATTTTGGATAAACGCTTATGTTAATTTGATCATTATTATTAATTTTTATTGGTACAATGCCAACAAAAAACGTGTGAATGATTCACAAAACTATTAGTAATGGTGCAACACATTTTGAGACGAACATGATATTTTTTACATAGAATATCCAGTATTGATATTCGTCTACTTTCTTTTACTTTGATTCTCTAAAATTGCTCCTCTTTTATTTCTTCAAAACCTTTGAGTGCATTTTTCTCTCGTTTATCTTTATAAAGGATCTGGTATGAGAGCCACACAATGTGCATTCGCTAATTAAAATGAAAAGCGTTATAATGTGTTAGTATTACGAAACGATTGACAGGATTACGAAAGGATTGCACATCAAACAAATCAATTATCTCTTCGGCGATCAATTTAAAAGGTTGATTTCACTGTAATTGAAATAGTTGAAATTCGATTTTCCTCGAACTTCAGTTTGTAATTTGTGTGTGTGTGTGATAATAGTGTTGCATCACTGATTTTTGTTTGATTGAAACTGTTTCCAGTGTTTATACAGATATAGCGAATTGAGATGAACAGAAGCTTGTGATAGCGAAACCTATTTCTGGCATTAAATTGTAATAAATATTCGATTTATTGTACATGCTATCCAGACCTATCGGGACATATCTTAACGAATACTTACCTAGAGTGCCTATTTCCCAGAGCACGATTCCAAACGCCCAAACGTCACTCTTGTTGGAGTATAGATTATCACGCATCGCCTCGATAGACAGCCAGCGTAATGGAACCTGGTGTGAAAAAGGGGAACGATATTATCACCCGGATTCAACACAATCACCGTGTAGGTGCGTCAAACGTTGACAGATGCGAAAGTGAGAATCGGTTAACAATTGCCGATCGGTGGTTGGCACTTTGGATTGAATTCGCCGATGAATCAGATCAAAGTACCACAAAACAACAATACCTTTTTGTTTCTGGTGTTGACATAAATCCCGGTGCGGGATAAACCGAAATCCGATATCTTTAGCGTTTTCCGCTCGTCGATCAGAATGTTTCGTGCCGCAAGATCACTGGAAAGTACACAGGATGGAGAGCAAATAGGGCGGGGTGAGAAAAGAAGGGATGATAATGGGTTAACAGGTACGAGATATACTCATATAGAAAAATGAATTTAGGATGAATTTTGTATTGTATTATCATTTTTCTTGTGAGTTTCGCTTTTTTGTTCCTGATATTTTGCTCCCACTTACCGGTGAGTGATATGAAGTCCCTCCAAATGCTCCATACCGAAGGCAATTTGTTTCGCAAAGTTATGCAACTCTTTATGGTCAAGTACATACTCGAGCGAGCAGCTACCGATGGTGGAATTGTTATCCTCATCGCCCATGGTCCCGCTCAGCGCGGTGTAGGTGGCTATTAAGTTCGTGAAACAAAAATTCGGCTGACATTAACTCACTCGATCTCGGAATAATGTTTAGTAACCGAGTTAGCGTTTACATTGAATGTTCGTTTTTTTTCTGTCTGAAACATGCCATTTGGAGTGGTGTGAACATTCTAGTGAAAGACATTTCTGGCGTTATAAGGTAAGCTGTTGAGAGTTGAGATCTTGCTAAATGGATGAAGCCTTCTAATAAAAAGCTAGCCGATTGGAACGACAGGAAAACAAAGAACAAAAAGTGGGACTCTTTTTTTACCCAGAAAAAGATTAACTATTTTTATACAGGCAATTCAATGTAGATTTACTCTTCCTAAAGTGTGGTCGCTCGAGTATTTTAATCTAGTTGCATTTTACCTGGATTACAATCGCTCGAGTATCAAGTCGAAGTGAAGCAATGTGCTTTTTTTGTTTGAATTTTACTGCAACCATTTATGTACGCCGTGTGAAGTTTGTTACTAGCTGTGGCACAACAGTTCAATGTGGATTTTTATTATTTTCCATTTAATATCCTAACATTTATTTTTATTTTCAAGGCTGATATCACTGTATATTAAACAGCCAAAATTAGTTTTTCTGCAAACTTCAATTTGTAAGTTATTTTTTTTTTTCTTACTTTACACAACTATCTGGCTGCTAGAACAACGCAAAGTATCGTAAATCAAATAATGATATTTACCGAAATAATGTTACTTAAATTTTTAGTAATTATGTGCCATAAAATAAACCTCTGTAATAAAATGCCTGTCATGCATAGAGCCGCCCGCATCCGTTGGGTTCAGTTTTCCTTCCTTTGGGTAAACCAATTAGTCAGAGATAACCAAACCCATTAAAGGATAAGGCAGATGTAATGTGAGGCGTGGGAAATGTGGTAAGAATGTTAATCAAATGACAACGTTTCAGATAGCAATGTTGTGTGGCGTTCCAAAATATACGCATACTTACTCTCCGTCACCGAAGGGCGTGTAGTTGTATCGGTTTGCGTAATGTAGGATGCGTCTGAGTTGGAGCTGCTGTTGTAAAGAAAACATGTTGATACATTGGTTTATTGTAGTAAATTTCTCCGTCCCTTTGTCGCTCTTATTAACTTACGATGTGTGCAATAGATCTAAGTATTTCACCATCGGGCCAAATATATTGTTCCCCGGTGCAGTGTTTAGTCCCGAGTTGGCATTCTCCAACTGTGCTCCTATGTCCAGCTGATGAACTTTTGCTAAGTGTTTCGCTCGTATTTTCCGTAGATATTCCAGCTGTGAAGGGTAGTGGGAAGAGGTGAAGTAAAGACTGCATGTTACAAAGCGATTAGTGAGCTAATAACACGGGCGTGTACTGTACCAGATCGCCGCAGCCAACGTATTCCATTATCATTGTAAGCGGCTCTTTGATGGTACAGCAACCGAGCAGCGCAACGATATTCGGATGTTTTCCGACCTTTTTCATCATGGTGATTTCATCAAGAAATTCGTCAAACTCATCGCTGGATGAGCATTCTACAACGGGAATTGGGATATTGGAAAAATATCAAATAACAGTGATCCGAATAAACTGTATTAACTTGTCAAATCCGTACTGTTGGCAGCATGTTCTTAGTATCAATGCACTATTAACAGCAGTTTGAATAAACTTACTTTTCAGCTGTTTAATTGCAACTATTTTTGGTCCACTAAAACCAGGTAATTTAATAGCGCTAGCCATAAACACGCGTCCGAACGCCCCTTTTCCTATCTCGCGCCCAATCCGGAGGCAGGAATGGGGAACTTCCAAATAGTCAGCATCACCTCGTGCTCGGGCATTCTGGCAAATAATGAGTGCAGTATATAATGCGGCTTTAGTACATGTGTTATTAAACATTGGTTGGTAGAAATCGGATTACACAAAATAAAACAAAGCGCTTTAAATAAAGTTCAACTGTAAACAATTATTATATAACGACAGGGGCAGCGGAAGTATAACAACGTATTATCAGGCAATTGTATAAAAAATTGCCTCCTGAATAGTGATCCAACGAGAGGTGTAACTGGAACGATTTCGGGTTTTCAAATACTCATGCAGTGGTATATGGGCCAAGTATTGTACGATTTTGCAATTACTGTTCCAAAAGACTATATAAGCAATAATATAGAACGATGATATTATGACAATAATGACAAAAAATAAGAAAAGGAAGCTATTTTAGCTTACCTGTTGGGTAAGCCACTGCATAACTCGGAAATAAGAAGTAGAAAATACTTCATCGCTATTGTTTTATTTATCCACATACACCCTCATCACGCGACAAATGCAGCAAAACGGAGAACAAAACAACTACACGAGAAATAATCACTGAATGGATTAATACTTCTGTCTTTTAACATTTATCTTCAATTCATCAATTCATCAATTCATTCATCTTCAAAACAATCAAGAGCAACTAAACATTGGACTAAGAAAATACGGTAAATGATAATGCAAATGCAACCTACACAATAATGATGCAAACCCTGAGGTGGTTTTCTTGACAAGATATAAAGCTTCTAGGATGTCAAAATAAATGACTTCAAATATTAATAAACGTCCAACATAAATGGCATCGAATTGTAGACTTGCACATAATAAATCACACACGAATATTAATTTACATTTCTACAGTATATGTTACCAAATGCCAAATGAGCCCTCCTTTCATCTTTCCCTTTCTAGGCCCCTAACCGTGTTCTTCATAAACGTCCTCCTCTATTGACCCAACCCCGCCGAGCAGCAGTGGGCCGTAATGACCCCCTCTTTAGTGCAATTCGTCAATTCAATTGTGTATCCTCTATATTTGTTTTCAACCTTCCCTTATCCTCTTTCCGATCCCGCCTAAGAACCCTCCATAATCCCGTGCTACCTTAATTTTTGCTAGGTAAGGAACATAGGTAATAAGTATTATTTAAGTTTTTGTGTAACCAGAAGAGAGACTAATAAAATGTGAATATGAATATGAGTGTAAAAACTATATTCAACAACAAATTCATAGATTCACCCAAAAAATGTTGATTAGGTTAATACAGTTTTTATGTATTGTATGATTTTTAATGAAGATTTAAAATTACTTACTTACTTACTCATAAACAATATATGGTCAACCAATTTCGTAAAAAATATAACAATATACCATATGCCTTTAGACTATGGAGATTAGTCGGGAGAATAAATGGAAATCGCAAATATATGTATCCTTAATCAAAGAAAATCGATCTGAGCTACTAAACCCTTATAAAATGTCAAGTAAAGTTATAAACAAACGAGAATGAAATAATTAAGTCTGGAAAGCCTGTACAGACCGACATCTCTGCGTATGAGGTATAGGTACGCCAAATACAAGTAAATGTAAAATACTAATAATGCTACAATACGAACCAAGAGTACTCAGCAGTTTAAAGTAAAGAAAAAACAAATGCCTGGTATGAGCTGGACATGGACAAAACGATTCTTTGCTTACTGGCAACGAGCTCTTTTGCTTACTGGTATATTGTATTGTATTCGTCCGCTCGCGCTAACCATATCTTGAATTTGACAGGATATATAGGTGATATCCTTAGTGAGATACTGCTCAAATAATGCTGTTTGTTCCCGAAAAATAGAGTTAAGAGTTAATGTTCAGACAAATCAATACACAAAAATTCACATTTTTTTATATCTACGTGTTGCAAACTATTGCAACAGCACTCTTTCTTTCGCCCGTAGTAGTATTAGGTATTAAGTAACAAGCGTTTTCTTAAGCAGTCTTATAGTATTCTTTTATTGCGACGCCTTAGCCACAATGTTCGGGAGCCTTTGAGCGATCGGGAATATTCGACTCGATCGGTATCGGATGCTTCCCACACTACGCGTTTGTACCGCGCTCTGTCGGGAATCACGGTAGATAACACCCACAGATCGAATCTAACGTTAATTATTATTAACACTACGATAGGCATAAGTAGCAATACAATCACTAATGACAATAGCAATAATGAGGCAGGAAGAAAGAACAAGATGTCAATCTGTGAACGAATGTTACAGTAAGCATTATAATAGTGAGTCTTTAACACTTTGGGCGCTGTGTGGCTCGCTTTGGAATCACAGCTTTGTTCACTCTCCTTCTCTGTGATTGGTCTCTCATCAGCTCTCAGCAGAGCGTATTGCAGCAGGAAGAAAGAGAGAGCGCATATTGCAGAAGCGGCATCGTACGTGAGAATCGGAAAGAGAGTGAACGATCGTAAGCCAATGAACCGCTATCATCGGTCTCTTATCTTGTACTGTTTTCTCCGCAGAAAGCTAATGCAAAATGCCAGCGCCCAGAGAGTTAAGCAATACAGCAAAGCCGTTCTACTGAATAAAAGAGGCAGAGGCCGTTCTGCTAGTGAGAGGCAATTGAAATTACTACATTTTTTTCTATAGCAAAACTTCTGATAATCTTGAATGAAGTAACTGGTTTCCTGCAGCGAAAGCAGCAATAAACTTTTAACTAGGTGATATTTATTGTAACCATTATGAATCCATTTTGTGTATGTCGAAATATACCTTGCTTTTAAAAACCAGTTGTTTATCAGTGGCTCTACAACCTAGCTCGCTAGCGCACTGCCTATCAAAAATATATAGCGAGAAGAACAGGGCAGCAGTTATTTAGATTCCGTATAAGCCCGATAAGTGTTACAAATATGGATTTTTTTCTTCCTCGGGCTACTAGTCTCAAACGACCTTTTTTATTTGTTTTTATGCGAGCGTGCGAATCTTTTTTTGTTGGAACGAAGAGCGGCAACCGTCCGCTCACTAATGGGAGCGAGTGAACCTTATGATTATGAGGAGCCGGTCTCGTAGTACAGAACAATCAATCCCCAAATAGACCGCGCCGCCATACGTAGGACTGACTATCCTGCTATGGGGGGGAAGCAATTAGTCACTGAAAGTCAAGCCCACAAGTGGGTACAGGCAGGCCTTGACCGACATCGGTTGTTGAGCCAAAGAAGAAGAAGAACCTTATGATTTCCCCTGATCTTCCTCATGTTTATTATGAATTACCAGGCTTGCAAGGGAAAGTAGTTTTTATTGGCACATACTTTTAGCAGTTATATCTATAGCAATCTCTACAGGCGTCAACTCGTACGACTTAACAACATGTCCGTCATAGGTTCAAGCCCCGAATGGACCGTGGACTCATACGTAGGACTGACTATCCTGCTGCGGGTAATGAATAAGTCACTGAAAGCCAAGGCCACTAGTGGTACAGGTACAGGTGTTACGTACAGGCTATGACCGCCAATGGTTGTGGTTGTGTTGTCGCCAAAGTAGAAAAGGCTCCACTAGCAGATAGTGTCGTGTTAGTGCGTGCTACCTAAATTCGAAAGGCTATTCGATTAGAAAATTAATGCGGAACGCAAAGCAGCGAATCGCAGCAGCTACAGTGAAAGAAGTGTTACCTTGTAACGTATCGAAGCAAACATCGCGAGTGAAGCTACCGGAAATCAAACTACCCAAATTTGACGGTTCTTTGCAGAATTGGACGACGTTTCGTGATGATTTCCAAACCCTGATAGATGCGGCGCCGGAGCTAAATGAAGTGGATAAGCTTACGTATTTGATTTCATGTCTAACATAAGATTCAAAGCGCGAGATTGAAGTGATAGAAGTTACCACGGCGAATTAAAGCGTTGCCTGGGATTTATTATGCACCAGATATGAGAATAAATATCTAACGCCAGGACTCCACACAGCATAACACGGAGCGCAACATAACAACTGACAGCTGCTAAACGCTTCATAAAACGCTTTATTGCCGGTACCATGTTTCGAATATCCTTAGTAGGCCGCTCATTTTTCGTTGAAAAGCTACCAACCTACTGCGATGACCGATAGTTAATGAAACGCTTAACCTCCTTTCCCAAGCATTTTCTCAAGCGTTTGGCAGCTGTCAGTTGTTATGTTGCGCTCCGTGTTATGCTCTGTGGAGTCCTGGCGTAATAGTGAAATCTCATGTAGACTCTATTTTTGCCATCTCTCCGATCAAAAAAGAATGGCCGGAATCTATCGATCGATGAATTTGAGTGAAATTTGAAAATGGGGCCCTTTTCGTTTTAAGGTCGTAGGCTGAAATTTCAGCCTGTCAGCTGTTTGCATTATATCGCAGTTTTCGAGCAGCTATCGAGCGGGTCGGTCTGGTGGTACAGTCGTCAACTCGAACGACTTAACAACATGCTCGTCATAGGTTCAAGTCCCGAATAGACCGTGCCCCCATCCGTAGGACTGACTATCCTGCTACGGTAACAAAAAGTCACTGAAAACCAAGCCCACTACACTAGTGGGTACAGGCAGGCCTTGACCGGCAGCGGTTGTTGTGCCAAAAAAAAAAGAAAAAAGAAAAGAGATCTAAGTGGGTATAAATATACAGGTGGGCTGTATGAATTTAGAAGGTTGATTTTTATCGCATCTGTTTCTGAATGAAGATTTTAAGAGTGTTTTGTGTATTCGTCAAGCCTCCAGAAAGCCTGTTTGAGCAAAGGTTTCAACCAGCCCTGCAAAATGTCATGAGCATCACGAGATTTTCACCAACGAAAACAATGAACATATCCGTGGTAGCTTGATGCTCATTGCTGATAGTCAATAAAAGAGCGTCATGACATGCAGAACACAACATGTGAATACTTGAGTTCAACGCGATACTCTGACTGACAAGCTTAACTTAATGCCGGCGCAAGCATAATCATGATTTTTTTCTGGCTGCGAACAGTGCTACCAAATGCCACTGTTTCAATCATCAACACTCATGACTGAAACGAAGCTCAAATCAGATCACGTACACAACTGAGATGATCAGGGACGATACTCAAAGGCCGCGGGGCCACGGGTCTTTCTCAAGCTGAGAAAACGTTCTCAAGCACTCATTTAAGTTTCTCAAGCACTCAAAACTTGTTCTCAGACTCAAGCCCGTGGCCGTCGTCAGTTTTTTCTCACCCTGAGAGACTGATATAGACACTCAAGCTTTATTTAGAGCTTTAAATAGAAAAACAGTTTTTAATCGCATATTTTTTTAACGTTTTAAATTATAAACATTGAATACATTTTCCAAAGTGATTTCCGATAAACAAATAGCACAATTCTCTATATTTCAGTTAGCCGATCGCTGCATCGTCAACTTTCTCAAAGATTCTCAAAACCGATTTTGTTCCGATTCGACAATCTCATGAGTGCTTGAGAATCCCCATGGCCCCGCGGCCTAATTTAGCACCCAACTTTTGGTCACTCACTTGGTCACGACATTGTTGTCGACGATAATCGCGACATTCTTGGAATATACTTGGCGCGTGGGCTCTAGCTACAAAATGAGCATGCTTTCTCCCTCTATCTGTTTTGATGGTCTGTCGGGTCAAACAGAGCGAGAAAACATGCTCATTTTGTTTCTTGGAACCACTCACACGCAATGCATATCTCCCGTGACCATCGCGATGATCACCGACTGAAAATGTCGCGACCAAGTGATTGAACACGAGTTGGTTGCACACAATGTCACCAAGCATGCGATGGTCGTACCAACTGTTTGGGGCTCATCTCTGATCTTCGCAGTAGAGCTCGTGATGCTGAGATGATTTTGTTTCAACCAGAATTTGTCATGACTTTGTCAGTGACATTTTGCAAAATTGATCACAGCAAAAAAAAGTCGTGATATAGTGACTGACCAAGCGATGGTCGCAAACATGTCATAAGCATGTATTGGTCACATCAATCGTTCTGAGTATCACCTTTGATTCTCACAACTGAGTACGTGACGCTGAAATGGATTTGGTTTCAGTCAGATTTTTTTTATGACATTGATAGTGACATTTTGCAGCACTGGTTTCAACCGTTCTGTCAAAAAGTGACATTCAAATTTGATTATAAAAAAAACAAGGTATGATTCACGCTAGTTTTTGTGTGTGGTGTTGACATGATTACAGCCGCCAACTGTCAAACTCCATGTAAAAAAGCTGGCTTGTATTGTGACCCTATATCGGATTTGTGTGTGTATTTTTATCATCATATATCAATTGCTTTAAACACGTGGAGAACAGTAATGTCTCATTGTATGTTAATTTACTTACCAAAATGTCCATATCTATGTACAGTCTGTTTTCTTCCATTGCCACTTGTGGATGATGATCACCACTGTAATTAAAATTATCAAAATACGAAAAACATTAACAACCAAGTTCGAAGCTTCATAATCGTAATAATATAGCGGTCTCGAAACGGTTTTCAATGGTTCAAAATAACATGTAGCATTGTTTACACCTTGATTTAAGCTTATTGGTTAAACTTCCTTCACTATTGAAGTTTACATTTTTAGTTCGATCGTCGAGTTCTAGACCTCTCATATAAAATGTTATACATAAAGCAGTCAAGTTACCTGGAACGCACATAAACTCCTCTCCAATTATTTGCTTTCCAACGAAATTTCGTACGACGTTTGTAGTAGATGAATAAAGTGCTTGCCAATACTGTAACAGTAATAACCGCGACTAGCACACATATTACCGGTACCTTTTGAAGAAAGAAGAACCGGAAAACACGTACAAAGGTTACATAACTTTTTGCTGAAAAACTGGGCAGTATCACAAACAACACACCACTCACAACTCACCAATATAGATGTAGAGTTAAGGTTCGGAGGAACTGTAAAACAAAACGATTAGTTTAATGAAATTAAATAATGTGGGACGCATGCTTACTTTTATAGGTAGGTATTATCCGTTCGCAGTAATTATTGCCGTCAATGAAAGAAGCAGTTAGCACAAAACTGGTGCTGCTAGTTGGTACGATCTCATCAACGAAGAATGTGTGGGTATTGGTGGCCATGGGATCTACGGAAACGGAGCAGAGTATTGCTCCGGTAAGCTCTGAACGTATCCTTAGCATGCAACAGAGACAGTGAAACCAAAACATACATCATTAGATCAGAGCGTTGGTGTTTGATTTGACCTTGTAAACCCTTACGCCAGTTGAAGTTGAACGATATCAGTTGACGATGGTTGTCGCCAGGTGACGGGTTTTAAAGTACGCCATGTTACGATTATTTCAGATCCTTCGTGTCGACAGCCAAGCAGAAAATCAGGAAACCTATTCAAACGCTCACAGTTACATACGGTGTCGTTGGTACAGGTTCCTGGAAGCAAGCCACAAGCAATGAGATATTTGTTTTAATTAGCACTCCACTAATAATTGGTCCCATAAGCCATATTAACTGTAGCTGAAGTGTTGCATATTTTCTACAAAATACCTAATAACTGTAAATCGTGTTCTAAAACATTGCTTTTAAGAAACACGACCGTTAACGTTTTAAGTTACGAAAATGTGAAGAGACCAGGCATACACAAGCAATCATTTTACAGAAACTTTGTTGTGTAATGATGAAAAAACAAACAAACAAAGGGGATGAATCTTGTTATAAATAAAAAAGCTTTTCATTCGAAGTTGTTATAACATTTTCTGCTGTTCTGTTATCTGGCTTTACTAAATTGGTGAACAGAGCCGCCCTTTTCTCCTCATATATTTCGTAAAAGATTTTTTAAACTTTGTTTATCAATCTTTCTCATCAACGAGAAACTTTATGAGTATTTTTGTAAAATTAATTTGGCTTTTATGATAACCAAAGCTTGACGTTCACTGGAATATGTCACACGTGTAACCAAACACCAGGCGTCTCCATTAATGAACACAACAAGAAAAACAAACAGAAATGTTGCAAGATTTTAAATTTTGAAAATTAAAAAAAGCGATTTGACGGTTCCATGGCATCAATTCGCATATATTAGCAGCATGTCCTTCGTCAGTTCAAACCCTGGATGGATTGTGCCCCTTATACGTAGGACTGTTTATCATCCTATTATTAGTGGGTTTAAACGGATTCAACGCCCGCGGGGACCCGTCGCTAAAAGGGCCCAAATATAACTTACATTTTAGTGTCAGAGATGGTGGAGGGGGGGGGGGGGGGAGGAGGAGCACATTATTATAACCGGTTAGGGCAAGCTTAATCTATATTTGTTGCACAATGTCTATGTTTAATGGCATAGAGGTTTTAATTTACATAAAGCTGAAGCAAAAACAATGTAAATACCCCATACTATTATACTCTTTGTGGACGGTTTTTGCCATTTAAAGTGGTTCTCATTAACAAGATTTATAAGGATGTAGTAGGCAAATATATCAGCATCAGCTTCGTCTAATCATGTGGGTCGTAAGTAATGAAAACCATAAGCTTACCTTTAGATCCGCCAGTTGCGTTAGGCAGCTAGAACAAAAATGGAAAACAAAAACAGAATCATACAAACAAGAATGTTTTTTTAGGAGATATCACACGATACGATGTTAAACATACCCGCTTTTCGGCATCCGGAAGGGACACTATGTTTCGGACACATCGCATTACCGGAAAAGAGAGTGTTGTTTAATAAACAAATGTATGGGTTACATATGCAAAGAAACTTAATGCGAAGCATTTGCCCTTAGTTCATTACCAAGTATTGGCTGTGCAGTGCGTTCGCAGTCTCTGGTATCTATTACTTTTAGCTGAACAACGAAAATATACTTGCTGCCGATGAAATCGTTAATGTTGAAGCTGTGTGTATTCGATTCCACTGGAAGCATTATTTCTCTCATACTGGAGTGCTGACCACCCCAGGCAAGATCGTTGTTTGTTCCACGTCGGACGCTGCAATTTGTATAAATTTCTGTATTTTTGATGCGATCCGAACCGTTAACCGGAAAATACCTTACCCAAGATATATGGCTTTTAGATTAACATTTTCCGGCAACTCAGTTTTATTGAAAGTACCGAGGGTCCAGCTAACGATGAGCTGATTAGTGGTAATTTTAATAATGGCTGATGTGTTGAGCAGTTCGGGTAAATGCTCAGCGTAGTGGCAGGAGCATAACCCCTCCACACAGTCTGGCACCTCGATCACATCCGTCACTCTGGTGGGTAAGTTTAATGTTTCTACCTGTATCGAATATGTACAGTGCTGTTGGATTGGACACGTGTGTTTAAATACGCCATTCAGATCCGATGGTATTGTAACTTCCGTAGTTTCCTGGCAGAAAACAGTATGTATGTTAAGCATGTCCGTTTAATATTTCCTATGGTAAAGATTTTGCTGAGCATAAGTGTATGTATTCTATTAAAGTAATATTTAACTTAAAGCATTTGATAATGATTAGGGGCAGGTAGGTAAAGACGGACACTACGGGTAAGATGGACACTTCTCATAAATGCATGAAAAAGGTAATTTTCCAATAATTCATCAATGCAGCATACAAATAGAAAGTGAACCAACACGTTTGAGAACATATTTGGCATAATAAATATGCCAAATTGATTAAATTCACGAAAAAAGTGAAATATTTGGTTGCAAACAATAAATGTAAAATGTCGTTATAATATTAAGATTTTTTAAAATATTTGTAGTTCACTGTTTTTTTTTATCATTGACAGTGTCATTTTTAAATAGCATTCGTGCTGCGCGATCTTCTACGTGTTTAATTATTTAAATTAAAGACCTGAGCGATCATTTAAATTAAAGAAATGTTTAATGTCTACCGAGCGCGGTCTTGATGTCACAACGGCTTCTAAAAAATGTATCCCAAACACGAATGACATTGCTTGTTATGCGAGATTTTTCTCGTTAAAAGGAGTATTTGTTGAGCATTTAGGTTTACTCGCTATGCGAAAAACTTATTATAAGAGGTATTTCGCTACTTCGTTATGCGGGGTTCCATTGTAAATGATTTAAGTATTGAAAACTTTATATAGATTTTGGACCTAGATATAACCAGAAACAATTTTTCAAAGTCTTCTGTGTGAAATGTTATTTTGCCGTATTTTTTTACATCGTACTTTAACAGAAACTGATATCTTTTGGTTTAATAGTATAGCTGACATTAATTCAAGTTTAACCAAATATGCGTTAATGCCAGTTACAATAAGGCACAAATTCGATTCAAGGCAAAACTTCTTCTTCTTGATGTTCATTTTCAAGCATCTGTGGTTTTAGAAAAACTATTGTTAGGGTTTTTTTTTGAAATGTATGTAATTATTGTTTTATTTCTTTCAAATATGAAATGAACAGGTTTGCCAAAGCAAGATCGTTCTGAAATTGTTAATTGTATATCAAATTCCACAGTTTTCAATCTATATATATATATATATATATATATATATATATATATATATATATATATATATATATATATATATATATATATATATATACATATACATATATATATATATATATATATATATATATATATATATATATATATATATATATATATATATATATACACATATATATATATATATATATATATATATATATATATATATATATATATATATATATATATATATATATATATATATATGTATATGTATATATATATGTATATATATATATATATATATATATATATATATATATATATATATATATATATATATATATATATATATATATATATATATATATATATATATATATATAGTGCATGGGTTTAGCCAAAAAATTAATGATTCTGACTGCATTGCACAATATTTATCATTTCAAAGTGGCTTTTCAAAAAGGGAATCTATTTTGCATTTCACAATGAATATGCCAAATCAGTGCAATTTGCACTAAGAATTGTTTAATTAAGTAAACTGCGTGTCCCCGATTCCGCGTATAGCAATTACCGTGTATAGCTCAGGGACTATCTGTATATTTATCACAAAAGAATAGAACATTAATAATTGATGCAAAAACATAGTCAGGTTCAGTTTGATTTGATGGTATATAAAAAATGATTTAAAGCTAAAAGTAAGCATACATAGCATTACAAATGCATACCGCACTAACAACGATCGGAGCACATTTGATGTGTTTATGATTTTCAAAGGGGCTGTCCTTGAGCATACATTTTTCGGAATCAATATGCGTTATGGTCACGACGTAATCGGTCGTTTCTGGCAGCGTTGAGTTCCACCAGACGTGCAGCTTGACGTGCTGGTCGCTGCGAAACGGCGTCACTATCAGTCCTGGCAATGGAAAAATGAGAAATGGGGAACGAGTGTTGCTGGCGTAACAAATGAAAATAGAAACAGAAATAATTTACCGTAAAGCTCCTCTGTGGCGCACACCTGGAACGAGGGTGAGAATATTATTATAAGACGACTCAACTTATTATCACTCTTACATTACCTTTCCTACGTTAAGTGCTGTGAAAACCATTAGTAAAAGATTGAAGCTTTTGCTGAAAACCTCCATTAAAATGTCATTTTATGGTGGTGCGACTGAGAGGTCGTGAACAGCAAAGGTAGTAATGTTTTGCGTATCCTATCATACGTACAATCGCTGCTGTTGTAGCTTGCTCATTTCATGCACAACTTATCCAACACGGCACACGACAGGGCACACGCTATGACATGACAAACGATAAACGATAAATATCAAAAGTTGTGATTAGTTTCTGTGTATGACATATCGGTTTGTACCATACCGTTTATGAATTATAAATAAAAACATATTTGCTAGGAAATGTGTTTGGCCGGTCTCGTGGTACAGTCGTCAATTCGTACGACTTAACAACATACCCGCCATGGGTTCAAGCCTCGAATGGACCAAGCCCCCTTACGTAACACTGACTATCCTGCTATGGGTAATCTATAAATTACTCAAATCCAAGCCCACTAGTGTTACAGGCAGGCGTTGACCGACAATGGTTGTTGTGCCAAAGAAGCAGAGGTGTGGTTATTAGGAACTGTGTGATACTTTCTGGAACGCACCTAAGATTCCTATCCGACTGCAACTATTGTTAGACAGATTCCGACTCCGGCAAAATGTAATATATATATATATATATATATATATATATATATAATATATATATATATATAGTGCATGGGTTTAGCCAAAAAATTAATGATTCTGACTGCATTGCACAATATTTATCATTTCAAAGTGGCTTTTCAAAAAGGGAATCTATTTTGCATTTCACAATGAATATGCCAAATCAGTGCAATTTGCACTATGAATTGTTTAATTAAGTAAACTGCGTGTCCCCGATTCCGCGTATAGCAATTACCGTGTATAGCTCAGGGACTATCTGTATATTTATCACAAAAGAATAGAACATTAATAATTGATGCAAAAACATAGTCAGGTTCAGTTTGATTTGATGGTATATAAAAAATGATTTAAAGCTAAAAGTAAGCATACATAGCATTACAAATGCATACCGCACTAACAACGATCGGAGCACATTTGATGTGTTTATGATTTTCAAAGGGGCTGTCCTTGAGCATACATTTTTCGGAATCAATATGCGTTATGGTCACGACGTAATCGGTCGTTTCTGGCAGCGTTGAGTTCCACCAGACGTGCAGCTTGACGTGCTGGTCGCTGCGAAACGGCGTCACTATCAGTCCTGGCAATGGAAAAATGAGAAATGGGGAACGAGTGTTGCTGGCGTAACAAATGAAAATAGAAACAGAAATAATTTACCGTAAAGCTCCTCTGTGGCGCACACCTGGAACGAGGGTGAGAATATTATTATAAGACGACTCAACTTATTATCACTCTTACATTACCTTTCCTACGTTAAGTGCTGTGAAAACCATTAGTAAAAGATTGAAGCTTTTGCTGAAAACCTCCATTAAAATGTCATTTTATGGTGGTGCGACTGAGAGGTCGTGAACAGCAAAGGTAGTAATGTTTTGCGTATCCTATCATACGTACAATCGCTGCTGTTGTAGCTTGCTCATTTCATGCACAACTTATCCAACACGGCACACGACAGGGCACACGCTATGACATGACAAACGATAAACGATAAATATCAAAAGTTGTGATTAGTTTCTGTGTATGACATATCGGTTTGTACCATACCGTTTATGAATTATAAATAAAAACATATTTGCTAGGAAATGTGTTTGGCCGGTCTCGTGGTACAGTCGTCAATTCGTACGACTTAACAACATACCCGCCATGGGTTCAAGCCTCGAATGGACCAAGCCCCCTTACGTAACACTGACTATCCTGCTATGGGTAATCTATAAATTACTCAAATCCAAGCCCACTAGTGTTACAGGCAGGCCTTGACCGACAATGGTTGTTGTGCCAAAGAAGCAGAGGTGTGGTTATTAGGAACTGTGTGATACTTTCTGGAACGCACCTAAGATTCCTATCCGACTGCAACTATTGTTAGACAGATTCCGACTCCGGCAAAATGGGTATCACTAGATCCGTTCGGAGAATGACTCGGAGTCGACACCAGATTTTTGCAAAGGATGCAAAGGATGGCAAAAAGCGTAGTAATTCTGTTCAACGTTTTCCAGTCTTCTTGGTTGTAAGGTCAGTAACGTAAATGATACTCAAACCAGGGAGACGGTCCATTCTTGTCTCGAATCCTCGACGAGCATGTTGTTAAGTCATGCGAGTTGACGACTTTACCACGGGATTGGCTCAGTTCAATTTGTATAATAATAATAATTATGAATATTTATAATAATAATGAAATAATTATAATAAAAAATGATTAACAAGCCTGCTTCGAAACAGAATTAAACAATTAGCCACTATCAGAATCTCGATCGAATTCAGGAAAGATCGTAGCTACTGTCAAAATAACATAAAATGATGGTTTCCCTGGATGTTTTTTTTTACATTTTGCCATTATTTTACGTATAACTGAGCAGGATACTCATGAAATAAATGAAAGCAACCGTTGTATTTAGGCAACTACAAATATCGTTCCTCTTCGAACGAGTTTGGGAAAGAGGCTGAATTTATCACTTCAGTGCGTAGTTAATTTGTTCGTTTTGTTGGGAAATTACCCGAATGTTCAAAAGTATATTTCCACCTCAACAGAAGTGGTTATGCAGAAAGTATGCTTAAGTTCAGAATTTATTTTCAATCACAACAAATAGCTCAAATTTTTTGCAGCTTTTTAAATATAAATAAGATATACAGTCTCCTTCAATGTTTTGTTTCAGGCATCATGGCAATAGAAAATAAAAATACACACAATCTTAAATTTTATGAAGTCACTATAAATAAAATCGTACGATTTATTCTGCCGATAAGTTTACCGCGATGCCTGGTTGTGAAGAGCTTCGTTTAGCAGCCCAACGATCCTCGCAGACCGATCGTTTTCAGGCGCTCAAGGCTCGACAACTGCAGTAAGAGTGGCTTACTCCAGAGAGAAAGCTCGTGAACGGCTGGCTTCATTCCTTCATGATTTCGAAGTTGAAATGATTTACTTATTTGTTATGCCAGCAAGAATCGACAAATCAAAAACACGAATCGACAAAATGTATCAACAAGTAAATCATTTAAACTTTGATTCAAGCAGCTAGTTTATATTTGTATTTTTAAAAACTTTTTGGAGGTTTATTGTGGTACATTTATACAAACATCATCGTTAGATCTTACGATTACGGGATTGATGGTTTTCAGCGTGTCCGTGTAACTTTGTCGAGCGTTAGATATTTACCAGGTGTTCACGAAACAATCTTCGTGTTTCGTTAAACACGATGCAATGCTACCCAGCACAACATGCATCAAGCTATAATATCCTGTAGCAATGTTAGACGTATGCGTGACAAACGTGGACATTACTTCACATGACAGTTTTCAGTATATTGTTTGCATCGTATTTTCTAGCAAATACTACAACGTACACACATAAAGCACACAGCGAATGAAACATTCACGGGATAATTTGATTACTTTGTCACTCCGAGCGACACAGTGACCTTTCCATTTCCTTTAACAAATCAACATAGAACGAAATGGTACCTAGTTTATTCTGCAAATATGTCAATAAGGTAAATTAATTCGCCAACCGTTAACGAGTGTAGAGTGGAAGCAGTTGCATTAAAGTATATAAACACTCCCAGGAAATTGAGGCTTCATATTAGCAGTGCACATAAATTGCACTATACCCAACATATGCTTAGATGCTACGCAGAATTTTAATTCCCCATTGTAATGAGAAGAGCGCCTAGCATATACTGGATTCATTATGCAGTCGTTTGTTGCGACTATACGCTATGACTTGACGCAGATTTCTAGGTATACTGCTCTATAAATTGTCGTAGTCTTTATAGCATGGGTGGTCCATTTTTCTTCTTCTTCTTCTTCTTATTTGGCTCAACAGCTGTTGTCGGCCAAGGCCTGCCTGTAGCACTAATAGGGCTTGGCTCTTAGTAACTTATTGATTATTAACATAGCAGGATAGTCAGTTCTACGTATGGGTGGGAGGAGGCTGGCATAGTCCATACGGGACTTCAACCCAAGATGGATAAGTGGTGCAAGTTGACGACTGTACTACTGCATCGGTCCAATTAATTTACCTGATTCAAATACGAACTTTTGGTATAACGCTTTGTAAAAAATATAATTGATTCGTGGCTTTTTCTTGACCCCGAACATTCAATAGAAATCTAAAAAAACAAACTGTTAATGAATAAGACAATAGAATGGCCAAGTTAAATTTACCAAACGTTACTATCATCTTTCTAATCTGTTTTTCGAGCTTGGTGACTGGGCGAAAAGTGTAATAAAACCTATTTTAAGCATTCGAGCCAAAGTATACCATTTAGCATAAAATTCGAATGAGATAAAATCTGATGAAAAGTAAGATAAAATAGCATGGGATAAAATATAAAGGAATTCTTCTTCTTCTTTGGCACAACAACCGTTGTCGGTCTAGGCTTGCCTGTACCACTACTAGTGTGCTCGGGCTTTCAGTGACTTATTAATTACCATAGCAGGATAGTCAGTCCTACGTACGGGAGCACGGTACATTCGGGTCTTGGACCCATGACGGGCATGTTGTTAAGCCGTACGAGTTGACGACTGTACCATCAGACCGGTCCGTAAAAATATAAAGGAATATAAACCAACAAAGCATTTTATGTAATGTTTGACCTTTTATGGCCGGTCTGGTGGTACAGTCGTCAACTCGTTCGACATAACAACATGCCCGTCATGGGTTCAAGCCCCGAATAGACCGTGTCCCCATACGTAGGACTGACTATCCTGCTATGGTAACAATAAGTCACTGAAAGCCAAGCTCACTTCACTAGTGGGGGTACAGGCAGGCCTTGACCGACAGCGGTTGTTGTGCCAAAGAAGAAGAAGAAGATCTTTTATATTTTAAACGAATTTGTTTCTATCGTACTTTATGGCTCAACCAACGCGAGAATTTCAGTTATTTTGCATGCAATTTTAAGACTTGAGCATAAGGGAGTAGTCGATATAACGACAAGCTAAACGAGTTGTTTGACACTGTTCTGCAACCTATCAAAGGCTCCGGTAGGCTAGTTATGTTATGCGCATGGAACCGGATAACGCACCCCAGCAAGTCCTCTTAGGTCATCTACAAGGCTAGAAGGAGCGTGTTTAACCCAAGTTGATTTGGTAAGATGGCATATATGCGTTCACTATAGACCGGAATAATGAAATGACAGACGAAATGCAGTCGCGAGACCGTGAACGAATACAAAAACTGATGCAGAAGTTTCTCCAAGACCAGGCCAAGATCGCAAAGCGATTGTAGCACTAGAAACGGACTTAAATCAATGATAACATCCAGTAACTCAAATGTAATTTTTAACCAATGAAGTAGGTTTGTACTACCCCTGGGGTCTTCAAACTTTACAGTTCGTGGACCGCATGGCTCCACAAATAACGTTGTCAAGGGCTATTTTAAATTTACTTTCAGAGTGATTGAATGTTGATATCTCGTTTTGATTAGAAAATACTGAACTGAATATATAAAATTTCCACATCTTTCTTTTATTTTCGTCTATAAAAAAAAATGTTTTGATTAATTAGTCGAAAAATAAGCTATTTATTTTAACCTGTACAAAGTCATCGTAGGCCGCATGCGGCCCACGTGCCGTAGTTTGTCCTACCCCCTGTCTTACCCCATGGGTTGGCACGCCAGATCCGTAGGTCAAATGCGGCCCGAGCATTTGCATAAAATTTTATTTGAGGATGTCATTAATATTGAATTCTCAATGTTGGCTTGTGTTCCCTAATTTGGAAATATTTGAAACTAGTTTTCATTTGTGGTAATATTTTTTTTTAATTGAAGAATTATGCCTTGACTTTAATGAACTGAAAAGAAATCCGATGGATGACGCTGCAAATGCTCGTATGTGCCACTGGCAACAACTGAAAGTATGATTTGGGGATTATCAACTGCTCGAAACAAGCCATCTCATTGAATGTAATATTGAGCTCAAACATTTTGGGGCAAAGGTAAATTTCAACTTGCTCAACATCATGCAACTCAACGCAATCTTAATCGCAACGCAATCGAAGACTTGTCTTTCAGTCTTTCAAAGCAGTTTTCAAAGTTCATTTCACCACCAAAAATGAGTACCTGATACAGGGACATGTCTAAGAAATCGTTCATCAAACACTCAGACTAAAAACTTCCAAAACTATTTCATTTCATTGAACTTCTTTACCGATTACCAACCGTATCAGCAACCAAAAGGCTTCACCCGCGGGCAGTATCGATGGCGCACAGCGTTGCTATTTCTGCCGTAATCTATTGTTGCTGTTATTGTTCTCTAAACGTGGCCCAGAAACATAATACACAGCAACTAGCAACCTGCAGCAAAATAAAAAATAGGAGGGTGCGACGGTTTTCTTGACCGACCGACGAATTGACGCAAGATATCGCTACAATCTTATCAACGGGCTCACGACGCCAATTCCGATTGTAAGCATTATCAGTAAACAACTTCAGTGCCGTTCGTTTCAGTAGGACGAGCAGCGTGTTCGTGTAATCGTAGGCAAAAGCTCCCTTAATTTAGCCAGGGGTTTGGTGACAAGGGTACGATTTTTGCGCGCCAATCTGTTAAAGTCAAGCATGTACACTAATGTTCAAACTTCAGCTTCATTATGGTGATGGAATATGGAATAATGGTGATACATGATGAATGAGAAAATAAGCTTACATTTGGCATGAACTAGCCTTACTGTCGGTAAGGTGGTAGATTGGTTAAACTATCTATATATGCTTGATGTTATATCCAACCGTTTCGTCGATTGATGTATACGGTGGTGGCGGTGACGCTCACGTTGAATAAAGGTGAAAAAGACTTCAATTTTACACAAGGTTCCCGTTTTCACAACACATCACTGCACACAATAAAGCACGAATTAGCGCACGATACTTCTTGGATGTTTAATTTCTCATTAGGCGTCACCGGTTAGCACTGGCACGGGAGGTGTCACTAAAGCAAACACCGAATCAATTTATCATTTCGAGCGTGGCCAGAGAAACGGTTGCGACACACTTCTAGCGTGACACTCCCGTCACACTAAACACTAAGATAAGATACGCGTGGTACGATGTACAGAACACTAGAGAACACACACACACACACGCACGAACCGCTGCGAGGTTGGACCCGTCCGTCGAGCTTAAAGTGTCACATGCAACTGGTGCGCTGGAGCGATCAAGTTGAAAACAACCACCGAACGACGATACTCCGACAAAGTGACGCACTCTCCACACTACAGCAGCATATCGGCCGTTCTCTGCAGGATCTCACATTCCGCTCTCTGGACTCGATTGTTTACGGTTGCCTGCGTGTTACTACGTTGCATCCTCATCACCATCGTTCCCCTGGGAAACATTTTGTTCATAGTAGGCGAACAAACGGAATGTGTAAATAAACATACGAACGATGGGTAAAAAGTGCGATTTTCTTCAAGTCCCAAGTCTATGCGTGCCGGTTATTGCTCAGTAAGTGAACGTTACCCAGGCATGTTCATCGGACAATACGTGGCATGAGACAAATTTGCATTGCTTAAACATGTTTGTCCTCGATTTGTTTTAAATCAAATACCATAAGCGTTGGCGTAAAAAAAGAAGAAGAAAACTTCCACAGCTCCATTCGATAACACCCAAACACACAACGACCAGCTGGTTTCCGAAAGAATGGTTCAGCTTCTTTCGCAGACATCATAGCCTACGCCTATCGAAGTTGGTTGCCATGCCATAGTGCCATGTTGAATGTACTACACAGGTATTTGGCGATTGCCACGGGCGTGTGCGATTATTAAAAGTGTGCCAAAAACAATTAGACTCGGCGCTCATGGTTCGCGGCAACAAAATCGTTTAAATTGAAGAGCACTGCTAAAAGCATAACAAACAGCAAGCACCTTTCGCGGCAGATTGGAAAAAAGAACTAGCGAGAGATATTGGTATACGCCCACGGACGATATCGAAGATAAGTGAATTTGTGTGATGGAATTACGCGGATGCGGATGATGGTCTATCATTTTTTTTTTGTTATAGGTTTTTTATCTCTTATTTTTGTAAAGCCTAGAAAGAGACTAGCAAAATCTAACGCCACTTTGAAGAAGAGACACTCGATGAAACAAATGAGCGTTTTTTGGGAAGTTTTACCTTTGTGTCAAATGCCCCAAAGCACTCTTAATTTGATTGCTGATCTTTTATAACGGCTCCAGTTTCTTCAATTGGACTAATGTAGAAGAAATTATAAAACCCAATACAAATTCATTTATGACCTTGAAGCTCAAACGATGCATGTGGATTATATATGGCTTTTATTAAGAAGGTGAGGAGATAGAAACCCAGAAACATTAGGGGGTCGCACGTTACACGAGTTTGTACGATATGAGATGCCAGGCCATAAACGCATTTCCGACCATTAATGGCAATTTCGGCAGAACGTTATGCAAACGAGACGAAATGAAATGAAATTAGGGGAGCAAATAATGTTGGTGCGTGTTTTGGTGGTGCCAAACGCAATTTCACACTTCAACATTCTTTTGATCTTTGGTGTATTGATTCGTAAAAATCTCGCAATGAAAATGTGAAATTAGGCATGCTAATTGTCTGTAAGGTATTGTCTCTAGATGTGTGCTTTAATATTAAAGTGTGCTGTATTATGTGTTATTTGCTGGTACTATGTGCTGTTGTATGTTAAAAACGAAACTATATTTATTTGGATGGAAAATGTCTCAACAGTCAGCGCACCGATCTGATGTCTCAATTCTGCACGATCATATTTTAATGTTTTGATAGTTTTTGTTGGTAAATATTTACGCTCAAAACAAGGAACAGACAGGCAAGAATGATCGCCAGTGCGAGCAACTGCTACCGCTCGACCGAACAGTTCAATCCTAAAGCCGGATGTCTGGAGGCAGAGCTGCAGGGATTGAACACCATCGGCTCGATAAATATATGACCAAACAGATAAATATCCCTCAGCCATTAGTAATGAAATGATTGTTTATGTTTGCTACTGCTCAATCGATCATTCTTAGGGTTACGAGGCCTTTTGTACGTGCATTGCTAGTCATTCTGTAAATATCTAGTGCTGTAAAACTTGAAACATATGGCCCGTGGGAAACCGTTTCTGCTGCTAGCATATCTGCACGCACGCACTGTGTACGCTAAGCCTTTCTGTGTAAATACATTTATTGAACAATAATCAAATCAGAAAACTGGTTGCTTCCTCATCCATGATGAGTATGCTGTGCTTGAATAGTGTTTGAAGACGAAAATATGCTCCCTACCTTAACCTTAAAGCACAATTAAAGCAAAACAGACAGGACAATACTGGTACAGGCGGTCCCCGAGATACACGGTTAATGGGGACCGAAAACGGCCGCAAAATACCGCGTATCTCGAATTTCCGCGTAAGTCGAATCTTGTGATTTCCAGCTAAAATATCACAAATTTTCGTGTAATTTTGCAAGTAGGGGGCGGTTTTAGTCACTTTATGAACTATTTGATATGATTCTGACTGAATATAACTCTTTTAAACCTTTTGAAATAGTTTTGAACATTCGATCAAAACGGAAATTATTTGGCAATTTGCAATTGATGTGTCAAATCAGTACAATTTGCTCAAAGAATTGTCAAATTTAGAAAACCGCGTATCTCCGAATCCGCGTATAAGAGGTACCGTGTATCTCGGGGACCGCCTGTATTTGATTGCACAACAATTATGTACAAACTGGCACACTGAAGAACACAACACGCTCAGAAAGACTGTAAAATGCTCGAATTGCGAATGCTCGATGGAAAATTGTTTAAAAACTTTTTCATCAAATGAAAGAGATTCTAATTGAAGAATGAAAGGTCCCGGAACAGAAATGTTAACAGAAAGTAAAGGACACGCTCATTGTTAAGAAAGCATAAATTGCTATCAGTTAATTACTTTTGGCTTCGGCGAATCGTTGACGTACAGATGCCAGGATAGTTAATTGAGAGCTGAGTACGCACACACTTATGTTATTCCATTGCTTGGACCTGTATCGGTATACTACTCCAACATGGATATTGTGTACGAAAATTTATTGCATTCTCTTTTCGCATTGCATGACAATCATGAGCGTCCAAGATTCCAGGTATTCTTTAATAGACGGCACATATAGGGTATCGCCGTCAAAAGAATGATAATAGTATTAAGTGTGTTTAGTAACAGTTTTACACAAATTTAATGAGGTAAAATTTGAAGCATTACTGAAAACAGTTGAAAACAACTTATTTGCTTTCGGCTATGAAATATTAAATTCCATGATTGGATTACAGTAAAATGACCACCTATACGCATAAGTGGTTTTATCAACGTGCGAACGATACAAAGGAAGTTGAGTATGAGTAAAAGGAGAGACAAGTTCGTGAGTTAATTAATTTATTTATCAAAGAGCTGTTATGCTATTATATGAAAGCAAATTGTTCTTCATTTTAGTAAACTTTCATTTCCATTTTCAGTAGACATATTGGCCATGCGTTATTAAATGTTGTCGAACAAAGAAAAGCGAAAAAAAATAAACCAAAAATTATATGTTTAATTTTATTCACAAAAAAAAAAAATAACGCCACAATTTTCACTTTTTAAATTAAGCTGCTTTGCGCAACCATCACTATAGTGATTATCAAGAATTCAATTCAACTTGTAAATTATTTTTGTTGATGAATGGTTTTTTTTTGCAATATTATTGCACTTTGTCACATTTTTAATTACTACTTTTTAACGATTATAATAATCCCTTTCATGTATACATAAATTCACAGAAAATTCATAGCACATTTTTGTACACCATAAAAATGATTTTGCTGAGCGATACGGCCTTTGCGAACCATTCCTCCTGAATTTAAAAAAAAAAATTTTCCGGGATTTTTTAATTTGGAATGTTGATCACTTGCATTATTCCGTTATTGCAAAATATTATATTTTCAAAATATTTTCTATTTTCAAATACGTGTTACTTTTATAATACGGAACTATTGCCGTATAATGTACACTTAGAACTTTTTCTTTAGCTTCTAAGCTAGTTTACAATCTGAACTGTTTATAGTTCAACCGAACCACCGACTCTGTAATAAGCATCATGTGAACGGTAGCAAACGGGACCTTCTCGAAACGCGTTGATGCTGTATCATCGCCGAACGTAAACTAAAGTGATTTCGTTCGTTCGTATTGCTCATCAGCTGCCGTTAACCCAGAGAACGTTCGTCCGCTTGAGAATCGCATGCTCTCTTTATTGTGCAATATCTCTCTGTTTATCTTTTGAACGAGTATCATTGGTTACGAGGGGTTTGATACTTCTATTTGGAAGATACAACAGTACTTGAACCACGCGGAGTTTCATAGTATACTTTTAAACTGGATCCCGGTTAAAAGGATTTAGAGCTGTGGGGGAGAGAGCAACAGAGAGATATAGAGAGAGAGAGAGTGGAAAATTGTGACAATGATGGTTAGAAAGTTTTTTAAATCGTAAGCCTGCTTTGTGGAGTTTGTCTTCTTACATACTGATGCATTAGAAAAATATGCAAAACGTAAAAGACTAATAAACATTTTTGAAGAATGTTCGCGTAGTGTAAACAAAACATTTTCGTAAACTGTCACTAGACAGCCCATGTTGAAAGTTTAATGGATCATCCTTTTGATAGCTACCGTTAGTTTAGGGCGGAAATGTATATGCAGAGATGATACAGTCAATTTATTGAAGGTGCGAAAATTTTCATCGAATATTTATTTTTACAGGGGGTTTCAGGGGCTCTAATAATTTTTAATTTTAAAAGAAAAGAGAACTTTATTTGACGGGAAGTGAATTCTACGGCACTTTTTATATAACCTCATTGGAAATTCGAATTGGATTCAAAATATGTTTGACAAAAGGGCTGACGTAGAGTCCACTCCCCCTCATACAAGCCCATCACTTACCGTAAGAAAGAATCAAAATCGTGTCCCAAGATGATCAGAACCCCTGAAAAACCCTGTATTGCAGGTCACTGGATTCGAAATTACATTTATGAGAACAGTTACGATAAACTATCAAATGGTACAAAAAAGCTGTTTCTGCAATAGACCTTCAAAATCGGATTCGACATACCAATAAAGAGTGCAATGGAAAAGCATACGGTTCTATGCACAAAATCATCTAAGGTGGCTGTAGAAAGCAGAGCAGCAATCAAATTTTTGGCTAGTTGGCTTTTTTCGTGGAAAAATGGCTGAGGAAAGTGATTTAATGGAGCTTATAAATCGGGCAATATCGTGTGCACACCCACAGGTTTACGGTGCAGTAAATTTAAATCGACTTCGAGAAGTTTTGTGTCTCTTGGTATTGGCCCAAAAGGCCGGCGGGGAAAATCCGTCCAATGCGCATCACTTGAATGAATCAACCGAAAAGGATAACGAAGTTGCAAGAAATCACTCTGGAGTAGATATAACAAGCGATTCATGTCAAAATGTTGATAATCCTCCACCATCGAGCGAACAAAGTGAAAATGAAGAGGAAATCAATGTGAATGATACTCCAACTCGATCGCCCTCGCCAGAAGACAAAGACCAAGCGACTGGAGAACAGTGGCAAAATGTATTGTTTGAAATTGAAAAAATTGCATGTCAGGTAACGAAAATACATGTCCAAAGCACTGTATAACATTCCATTCACTATAACCTTTGCTTGAGTATGTCTTTAAGATGAATGAAATCAGTGAACGTGTCAATAAAATTGAAACCAAGTGGCAACCCATGAAATGTACATGTTTGGCCGAATGTGGTGCTACTGCAGACGATGAGAATATAAGCCCATCGCAGAGTAATGTATCCTTCTCAGAAAACAACCCATCTACTCAAGTGAACGACGCAAACGAACCGATCTTTGAAGTTGGTCAAAAAAAGACAGTGAACGATATTGATGGCTTACCAGCGCCGCGTGAAGCATCACCATCGGAAGCAACAGATGGAAATGAACCTGCCGCACTGCAGTCAACCTCAGATCAGTCGGTCGTGTCTTGCAAAGACGGTAAAAACAACAATTCGCCACTACCGACCACTGATATTGTTATGGAGCAGGATCAGGAAGGTGTAAATTGTATACAGGAAGATGATGAAAAATCGACGCTGCCGGCATCAAATGGCACACAAAACGAGAAAAGAAAAGAGAGAGCTATCTTTTGTGACAACTTTGAACAACTTGTGGCGATTGTTGAATTTTTGCTGGAACGAGAGAAAATGTTCTCCGAACGACTGGGTAAGGTGGAAGCAATGGTTACCTTGTGCACGGACGAGTTACCCAACCGCTTGGAGGAAGAAGATTACAAAATTCCACCGTCTATGGGCTGGGAAGCCAAATCCCCTGTACAGAACTCAATACAGGATCCTTGTACTGTGAAAATTGTTCCCGAAACAGTGGCGGAGCAAAACAATCTCAAAAGAGAAGCAGTGGCATCGAGCATACACACAAAAGTGGACGAAATCGAAAACGAGCTGGGTTTTCTAAAAGCAACATTAAATAATTTGAACATTGCTGCGGGCGGAAAATTAGGTGCCGAAGTTAAAAATCATGTACACTGTATATCCTGCAACTGTGCCGCTGCTATGGAAGTGTTTGAGACACCCATTCCCCAACCGGTTCCCTTTCATGTGAAACGCTGCTTGAAGCCGGTTCTACGCAGACAGCTGGATTCGTTAAGGAAGGAGTTAAAAGATTCGGTCGGTGCTCCAGTGGATATGGAACCATATTGGCAACTTTTAAAGAAACCCAATTCGTTACGATCGAAATGAAATGTAAGCGTTTTTGCACGGAAAACCAAACGAAGAAAGTGAAGTGTGACAAATTAGTCTGAAGTGTGTGCGTTTTGGTGGGATGTGCGTTTCGGTTCTTAAAATTTACGCAATGATAACTGAATCAGTCGAACAAAACGAACAAAATGGATATTTTTTCCACAGAAACTTTTTATGAAGACATGTAGGAAAATATAGTTGGATTCATTTATTTCGGAAATCTGTTAATATTCTTACACATACATGCTTTTTCGTTTTGTTAAACAAATAACAACATAAGCTGCAATGAGCGAATAATATTATTGATTGTTGATGAAAGAGGGAAAGAGCTCTTTCGTAGCTCTAATTTCTTGGAACAACATCATAGTTTTTCGTTACAGCTTTTTTAGATGTTTGAATTATACTTTCTGAAATATGTAGATCAAAGTGTATGGCATAGCCTGTTTGAACGTATGACAGTTTGTATGACCAAATTTGAACGCCACTGTTTTGATAGTATGAGTGAAACTCTGATTAGGCGTGTGTGTTGAGCGGAGGGGAGTGCGGAGCGGAGGGGAGGATGAAATGTTGTATGTAGCTTAACCTAATGGAATTGCTTGCAAATCCGTCACTGATTAATTGTCTTCGGCGTAATCCAACAATTACCTAACACTAAAATTGTAAATTGTTAGTCAGTCTCGTAGTACAGTCGTCAATTCGTACGACTTAACAACATGCTCGTCATGGGTTCAAGCCCCTAATGGACCATACGAAGGACTGACTATCCTGCTATGGGGGAGTAGTAATCCATAGGTCACTGAAAGCCAAGCCCACAAGTAGTGGTACAGGCAGGCCTTGACCGACAACGGTTGTTGAGCCAAATACGACGAAAATTGTAAATATTGGTTCACCTCCTCCATTGGCTTGTTTTGTTGCACAAAATATTTTTTTTTTGGTAATTTGAATATTTTTATTAACTATATTGTGATACTTTCAATTTCTTAGATTTGTAACAAAACAAAATTATTTAACCATTTACATTATTATAAGATGTCCCATATAGCACTGAAATTCAAATAGATCCTCAGCACCGTTTTCACCGTTCAAAAACGGATCCTCAGCACCGTTTGCAATGTTCTTGCATCATCATAGTAGGAAACGTAATACATTCAAGAATTTTCCTACTCCTCCATAAATTTATCCACCTTTCCAGATTTGTTTTTTTTTTTTTGTACTTTGGCTTTAGATATTTTAAGGCTATTATTACATATTAAAATCGAATATTGTTAAGAATCAAGACACATTTCCTTAATTTAAAAAAATCGTATTGTTTTGAATCACGGACACATAAGGCATTCCAAGCATTTAATATTTTGTTACTAATTCAAATTAAATCGGCCAAACCTCTGCACGATTCACTTAACTCAAGCAATCTTTGGAAATCTGAGAAAAATAGATTTACAATAATTTTACTCTAAACATTGCAAAACATCATGGAATTTCAACGATGTTTTGATTCATATTTCGGACAGTTTCGAGCTCATGGTTCAAATTACAGACATTTTGGTTCGAATTCCGTACAGCCTGAAAATTGTATCACCATACTTCACATTCACACATTCACACACACACACTAAACTTTTCTGGTTTGTAATGCAATTTGTGTGGCTAAGATAGCTTTAAACAGCACATAGCTTTAGGAAGCACTTGTGCAGACTAACAACTTTCACAAATCTCCAAGTACAGATAGTCTTCGAGATACGCGGAAACTTATATATGTTTATTTCGACATTCACAGTTTTAAGAATTTAATAGTTCTTTGAATAAATTTTACTGATTTGATACTTTAACAGTTCAGAACAACATGAATTTGTCTAAAATCATTATATTGTGCTTTCATTCACTATAGATAGAATAGATAGAATAGAAGCCATCCAAAAGAAATTTACAAAAATGATGTTTTATCGACTACCTTGGTTCAACAGAGTGGAATGTCTATCATATAAGGTTGGATGTTTATTATTTCGACTGGAAACTCAGTGTGGAATGTCCATCATATAATGTTAGATGTTTATTATTTCGACTGGAAACACTGCAGCAAAAAACGAGGACGGCTCAGTGGTTATTTTTTCACAAGGTAATTACTGGACTTGGCCCCGTATGTGTGGAAGGACAATGGAGGAGCCGCTATAATGACGAGCTATACGAGATGTACGGCGACCTCACTGTCGTACAGCGTATAAAGCTCGCCAGGCTCCGGTGGGCTGGCCATGTTATACGCATGGAAACGGACGACCCAGCCCGTAAAGTACTGGCAGACGAAGGCGCGAGACCGTGAGCGGTTTCGGACACTCCTGAGGCAGGCCAAGACCGCAAAGCGGTTGTAGCGCCGGATAAGTAAGTAAGTAAGTAATTACTGAACTAGTTGACGCCCCTTCCTTAGTTATTAGTTTTGAACTTCTGGTTCTGGTCGCTTGTGATATTCATATTTCAAATGGAATTTACTTCATTAAATCATTTGGGAAATGGTTTAATGACATTTCGGTCAGTATTATGAGAAAATCTGTGATTTTCGGTAGGATAAATTAAAAATCGGTAGTTTTAGGGTGGTCATCTGTGAATCGGTAGGCATATCAAAAATCGATAGGAATACAGATTAATCGGTATTTCTGGTCACTCTGCGTACACGTTCCGCCAAACTCTCCATACGGTTACGCTAGCCCAAAACGTGTAGAGGTCTAATGATAGTCCCACAATTTTTAGAAAATGCACAAACCCGTAATGAAATAATAGCAAAAAGTAAATGAAAGAAAAAATTATCTCCCTCCCCAACGGTTATGGTTTTATCTCCCTCCCACTCTCCCCACCCGACGATTGAATCGAAATAGATAACTCTCACTCGGGCAAAACACTGAATGGGTTAAAGACTGTTTAGCATCTTCAAACGACATGTTAAAATTATGTGGCTTAGCACACTGATAAAGCATTCTATAGACATGTAAAAGTTATAGGAAATGCTTCTTGGGTGAGGTGGTCGCACATTACTTGTTCTGACAAAAAATAAGCGACACGAGCTGCGAACCTTAATTTATGCGCCCGGCGGACCACAGCGCCACGGCTATATTATAACGGACGGATTATAATGACCGAAACAATAGATACTGTGAGCTTAGATATCCTAAAGAATCCTCGTTACTTCTAAAATTTTGCTATGCGTTATGCGTTACAAAGGGAATTGCACGTACATTTTATCAGAAATATGCGAACTACTCGCAACACATTTTGAGGACAGCTTTGTGTCAAACATCGTTCATCCTGATGCTGTGACCCATTCACCAATTAATACGGCTATTGATAATTTCTGTCTTATCCGTCCCGTCGTCAAGTTATAGTTTTGAAAGCAATCGGTCGCCTAAAGTCCTCCTGCTCTCCTGGTTATGATGGTATCCCCGCAACGATTCTCAAACATTGCGCTGTATCAATAGCTCGTGTTTTCTCAAAAAATATTTGCTGAAACGCTGCTATCAGGTAGCTTTTCTGCTCTCTGGAAGGTCTTGTGGCTAACACTTATACATAAAAAGGGATGCAAAAACGACGCAAATATCTTTCGCGGGACTGCATCCTTGAGTCATGCCAAAGTTTTTGAGTTATTTATCTATGGATGTCTATGGATCCCTATTAACATCGACTTGCAACTACATCAGCATTCATCAACACGAGAAGATCCACTACAACAAACCTAATCCAATTTGTGAGCACTAGCCTTAAATCTATTGACAGCGGCGTTCAGGTGGATATTGTATATTAAGGCGACCTTCGCCAGTGTTTCTCACCGCATCCTTCTTGCCAAATTCGACAGGCTCAGACTGCCACCTTCCCTGGTAATGTGGTTTAAATTTTATCTGGCAGATCGATTGTATGCTGTTAGTCTGGGCCCACATATGTTCTTACAATTCAGCGCTTCTTCTGGCGTACCGCAGGGCAGTAACCTGGGGCCCCTGATGTTCCTGCTTTACATCAATCAATCATCAATAATGTGACCTGAATTTTGGCCAACATCAACTGCATCTTATACGCAGATGATGCAACAATCTACTGTGAGATGTGGAATCACGTACGCCTGCACACTTCACCTTTATGCTAAACGGACAAAGCTTCGAAAGAGTGTCCAGTGTCATTGCCCTTGGAGCCTATCTAGATGGAAGGCTCTCCTTTGATGCAGAACTTTATTACGTTCTATCCATAAAGATGTAATCATCTGCTAGGACTAAATGGCAGCATGACGCGTGCGCTCCGTGATCCCCTGTGCATCAAGACGCTATACTGTTCTCCTATTAGATCACCGCTTGAATATGCCTGCATTGTGTGGTAGTCAACATCTACTCAAGCTCGAGTCAATCCAGCGGAAGGCAACACGCCTTGCCCTTCGTGGTTGGTACCGTCGGCTCGGTTATACGACAAGTTGTCTGCTCCTGGGGCTCCCTGAACTCGCAGACCGTAATGGCTTTCGTAGGAATTTCCAACATGTGCATGAAATTTAAATTTGTGAATAAAGTGAATAAAAAAATGGGCCAAATCGGGTTTTTTTTACGAATACGACAGAACATAACATTTTCGTTAAAAAAACGAGACCCGTTAAATACGGTACTTATGGTCATCCTCAACCTAAGAAAATAACAAAAAAATTAGCACAATACCTGTTCTAAGAAAGAGAAAAGGAAGAAGTGTGAATAGAGTGTAAGGATAGAAAACGGAAGGAGGCTAAGGGAGAGTTGAAGTCAAATAAATAATACAAACTGTTGAAAGACAAGAAAGGGATCGTTTGAGCCATATTGAGTGCGCCTCGGAAGACCAGCTTGTGCTCCTAAACAAAGTTATCCGTTTAGTGAGTAATCCGATCCTACAACTGTACCAGCTATGGATATGACTATGTGCTGCGATCAACTACAATCCTACTCAATATTAGGACTTCTGTTCTAGTTGTTTGCATCACACTATTCCTCAACTCGCAGGTCGTTCATGTACCGAATTCCTTATAATTTTCCACACAAATACGCAGTTTTCATATCAAAATGCTTGAGTTAGTACATGCATCCGCAACCAATACTTTTTGACATTCCGATTGAGACTTCAATTTATAAGTGCCTTATCACTTTTCCTTCTCTCAACATGTCCGATTGGGGACAGAAGAGAATGCACTTCGATTTTCTCGACTCGTTCAGATTTGCCAATATCGATGCATTATTCGTCCTCATTCGAAACAACATACCACACTGCCAAATCTTTCATGTGGTCCGTCAACAAACACACGCCATTCTTATCCAGTATTGCCATTATTGTTGGTTTGATGATTTGCTATTTCTGCTCAATTGGCCATTTCTTCCAGTCATGCTTGAAGTGTCCTCTCTCGCAGTGGTAAAAGATTTTTTTTTCCTTTTGATGTTACTACAGTTCTCACCAACGCCTTTTTTCCCTATCATCCTCTAGCTCACGACGACTTTTTTCATCTAGCAGTGCACTCTAGACAAAATTGACTTTTTCAATTTTTTTATTGTTTCAATTCGAAAATCAATTTTTTTTCAGTCAAATATAACCATTCGCGTTACTCTCTTTCTCTTCTCTGGCGCACAATAATCGTTGGCGATCAAGGCCTAGCCCTACCACTAGTGGGTTTGGGTTTGCTTTCAGTGACTTGTTAATTTGCCATAGCAGGATAGTCAGTCCTACGTATGGGGGAACGATTCATTCGGGGCTTGAACCCATGACGGGTATGTTTTTGCGAGTTGACGACTGTACCACGATTAGCAATACACCTTTTCCTTTCATTGTTTCGAACTGCATTGAATCCCCATCCCAAGCGTCACAGATTAAGCTTTAACCAATGAATACATTACAAAAAACGACAAGTACGAAATTTCATAAGTGACGAAAGAGTTCATAAGGACCAAAGATACGAGATTTGATACTGGTTTGCTCAGCTTGCACAGTTTTTACTCATCATTATATTGCCGTCTTTTTCTCGCAATGTGTTTCCTTCAAACCTCCAACCGATCATAGCGTAAATAGTCTTTTACCTTTCCATGTAAATTTAATTACAATGATCGTTGGTCAGTTATACTGATATCAACACCATCGACTATCCCTAATTTCTCGCTTGGTTCAGTACTGTCGTTTTTTATTTGACATGGATAATTAAATCTTTATTACTAACCTACGTGGGGGACGTAGGGTGGGGGATTCACGACTAGCGTTGGCCGTTACGGTCTGAAACTAGTAAAAAGTTCCATTCTTTTTGTAGGCCGTTCCGTTCCGATTCTTCATACAAAATCGTTCCGTTCTGTTCCGTTCATCCCGTTCTTTCCGTTCATTTTATTCTTTCCGTTCATTCCGCTCCGTTCATTTCGTTCTTTCCGTTCATTTCGTTCCGTTCCGGTCTTTGCCGCTTCAATATTGTTAGCAAGGTGTTATCGTTCGTGGGTTCCGTTCTTTTCAAAAAGCCGGTTTGGTCCGGCTGTTGCTTGCTGCATGCAAGATAACTGTTATGCGGCAAATGATCCGATATCAGCAATGGCACGCAGTTTTAATTCATTCTATGCAGGAGTTGATTTTCACACATCTATGTCCACTATTAGTGAAGGTCTGCGCTACATTAATCTATAATAACTTACGATATCTTGTGGGGCCAAGAATTATAAAATAAATAAATAAATAACTGTTCACTCTTTCTCACACGCAGTATGTGTTGCCTGCGCACTTAGTGATGGGTAAAGTTGGCAAAAATCCGGAGTCGACTCCGATCCGACTCCAATAAATCCTGAATCGACTCCGGAGGTAGGTCTGCGCTGCAATATGAGTCGTTCGGAATTGTCCATAATGACCCGGAGTCGTCCGAAGTCGCCCGGAGTCGTCCACAGTTGTCTGGAGTCGACTCCGAACGACTCCAGACGACTCTGAACGACTCCGCATGATTCCGACTCCGGGCGACTCCCAACGACTCCGACACCGGACGACTCCAGACGACTCCGGACGACTCCGGAAGACTCCGAACGACTCCGGGCGACTCCGGACGACTCCTTACGGCTCCGGGCGACTCTGGACGACTCCGAACGACTCCGACTCCGGGCGGATCTAGTGGTTTCATTTTGCCGGAGTTGGATCGGAGTCGTGGGTGTGCTCTTTACAGCACATCACTACTGCGCACTCTCACAAGCTCACATGAACACTCATCGCATCTTCGTCTCATATCTTTTATACAAATCGCGTTAAGCGAAACCAAAAATGTTGTAGCATTATAAAGGCCGGGCTACATTGACCGTACTCGCTAGTGTAATTTTGATTTTCACTAGCGCATCTGGCGGAAGCTGGTGGAAGCTTTTTTTGGTCGTCGAGGGAATGGTCATGCCGGATCTCAAATTTAAGTTGTTTTTTTCATTGTTTTTTGATGCGAAAATGGTTGAAATACTTGCATACCTCATAAATAATGAACTAGTCATACCTTTTAAAAAATTAACTAGTTCCGTTCCTTTTTTTAACGGAATTCCCAACACTACTCACGAAACCAAGCGTAGCGTTACCGCCCTAAATGCACTCCATGTGCCTCTTTCTTCACAACCTCTCGTATCCGCTGGTTAACACATTCAGTGCCGCGACATATGAATTCGTATGACGGCTTTGCTCACCGCTCAGCTTACTATCAGCCGCTCAGTGATTCTCTTGAGAACCAATGAGTTAGGAAAGAGAGAACGAGAACGACATGTGCTACGCCGCTAATCGCAATGAAACAATAGGGTGATAACAGTCGCACGAGAAATTGTCGCATTCATCACTCTCTGGCCATGCGCTACGTGCTCACTTGAAAAACTGTGCCGTAAGACCAGCGGTCAAAGTGTTAAAGCATTAACAGAATTGGGAAAGCAAGGCAAAAAGCCAATCTGCAAACCGTTAAGGCTAAAGTGTACTCCATCGATGTATTTATAAAATCTCTCTTGACTTGACTGCACCGTAACGATACTGAAGAAACATTACCGTGTACCAGATCATGGTCATCGGGTCATCGCCCTTCAACTACCGGCGCCACCAGTGAGGTTTGCCTGACGTGTACTGACTGTGTCCAACGATTCATCAACAATGAATTTCCATTGACCAATACATGGGAAATTGGCAATAATTAGAGTCTGTTTGAGTAACCTCTTGCTCAAGAAACCGAACGCCGGCTATGCGCCTTCCTGCTTGCCCTTCCTTATCCTGGTTTGCAAGACCCGGACGTTGCCTACTCGCCTCCTTATATGTTATCCTCAGCATGTAGGCTGGAACGATAAGCACTCTTCGTCAAGGTAGTCTACCTACATGCAATACTTCCATGCCTGTTTTTCACGCGGAGAGCCCTTGAGCCATCGCATTAAAAAAATAGAGTCTTGGCTTGAACCGTCGATAGTGAGACGCCTACGTTTGGCCCTCCAATCAGCTTCAAGGTGACTGATAATGCCTTTAATGCTTCGAGCAACTACACTCCAAGTGCCTTCGTCAGCATACATGAACAATGCTTTCGACCGAAAAAGATTCATGTCTGAAGCTTTGCTTCCCTTTGATCGTCGAATCGGAGGCAAACTAACACCACATGTTCTGCAGTTTCGGGCAGCTGACATTTCGAGCATCCAGCCGACGGCGTAAGCCGAAATCTACTGAGATGCGCCCTAAAGTAACCATGTCCCGACAGGAGTTGTCAGGTGGAAAACCATCTCCCTGTGTTTTCTCACAAATCATGCTTGGATGTTCGGGATGGGTCGGTAGGTCCATCGACCATTCACGGCACAATCCCATTGTTCCTGCCATTCCCGGATAGTAATGCAGCACTCTTCGGCTCGTATGCGATCGGCACTCAATACACTTCCCTCGCTTCTTCGGGTGTAAACCCGTTCGTCCTCCCTGAGTGTGAGACATATTGGGATCATGCCGGGAGTTATGTAAACTGCAGAAGTACACCCGGATTGTCCAGAGTTCAGAGCATTCCGATTTTTCTGAGTACGTAGTCCTCTCTTCCATGTTGGGTCTCCGTGTTTCAGATGGCTAGTTGAGACACACGTCAAAAGGACCTTCGCTTGCTGCTGTCTGGTGCCTCACCTGTTTGCAAGCATGTGTTGGAGCTTGAACATTGCATCTGACACTTTCTTCCCCGCATACTCAACATGAGCGTTGAGGTGGAGTCGATCGTCGATCGATGGCAAGTCCGTGGCCGCGCATTCACCGCTCAGTGTGCTCCAGCGCCTCAAGTCCGTGGTAGAGAACGTTCCAAAGAACCGGGCCCAGAATGGAGCCTTGAGAGACTTAAACCGAAAACCGACGCTCCACAATGCCTCTGTTGACTTCGAAAAGGAGAATTCTTCCCGTGAAATAGCTCTTGAGGAGCATCCCCAGGTATGGTACTCCCATGGAGTAGACACTTTCGAAATTCATACTGGTTGCTGGAGGGAGGTGTACAGGAACTGTCGATTGAGAATTAGGCGTTCCAGCATCTTCCTTTCCCCGTTCAACTCTGTCGATGGTTTTTGCGAAAATGGAAGTCCCGGAGGCTTTCCCGGCTTCGGTATTAAAACCAGCCGTTGCCTCTTTCAGCAAGCTTGAAATTCACCACTATCAATTCAACCCTGGAAGACGACCTTGAAGATCTCAGAAAATTCTTCAACTGCCTTCATGAACGGAATATTGAGAATTCCTATGGGACCATTCGTAAGTTTCCTAGCTATTGCTTGAATCTCTCCAGTAGTCATCACAGCCTCATCTTCGCTTAAGGAGGAACCCCATAGCGCCTCACCAGGCCAGTACATGGTCGGATGTAGAGTTGTGCCTCAAGTACCAGAACTGTACGATTCATTCAATTCATCCTAAAGAACGAACGACCTACGTTCATCTAATCTACGTTCATCGATTCTTTATAAAGCATAATGTACTGAGTTGGTCATCAATATAACGTCCTAAATAACGCCGCCAAAATAACGAACGTTATAGTACACCAGAACGTTCATTTCTCCCATACAAATATGAATGTGAACCGTATGACCAGGACGTTTACGTAAAGAACGACCTTTCCGTGGAAATAAAGAACGTCCTAGTACGCTAGGTCGTTCATTCCCGTCATACAAATATGAATGTGAACCGTAATACCAGGATGTTCATGAAAAGAACATCCTACCCGTCGAAATGAAGAACCTCCTAGTACGCCAGAACGTTCATTTTCCCCATACAAATATGAACGTGAACCGTATGACCAAGACATTCACGAAAAGAACGACCTATCCGTCTAAATAAAGAACGTCCTAGTACGCTCTTACGCTAGTACGTATCGATGATTTCTAACATTTTCTAAGGTCTGGTACGATTGTTCAATGCAAAAGTTTGACAGCTCTTTTACTTCCAACTTCCAGGTTTTCTGTGATCAATTCTACTTTCCGAAGTTTGAAGAACAAGATAAGATGCCGTAAGACGAAAGTGGATAGGGAACACATATTTCCAGTACTGGTTTGAGCGGACTGTTTCCGACTCGCGGGTTGTATTCGCACCCGCCGGACTCGTCCGTTTTCTCAAAGGCCGAATTCACTCTGATTGCGACTCAAATTCATTCCGGAATAGGATCGATCCAAATCCGGGAAAAATGGGAAGTTTCCCATCACTGCAATTCATTCACAACCCAAGGCTGCTACTTTTTTATGTGCTTTTCGGTTGAGTCAAAAATACTAAAAGTGAACTGACTATCGACCTGGTTTATAACTCATGCTAGCACAAATTTCGACGCCAAAATTTAGATAAAAATTTGACATTTCATCATCGTCGTTGAAATTGAATAGTGTAAGAAGGAGATAAAATATTGCGAGTCTTTAAAAATGGTGGAGATATACAAAAAAGGAGGTCTGACAGTTTCACGTCTTTGTCAAGGTACAGTAGTAAGCGATTCATTTTAGAAATGGCGTTAGTGCTAAACGTATTTTTATTTGAACTATGGGGACAACTTTTGAATCTTATTTTTTAAGAAGTGTCACATTGGCTCGTCGGTGGTATAACTTCAATACGAAATCATCCAACAATACAGGGATTAGGAAAAACCAATCATAGCGATGAAAGCTTCATTGGCTGGCTTTCCTTCAAACAGATGGCGCTACTAATTTTTTGTCGCTATTTTTAAAATGAGTCAGTCGTTCCCTGTCTGCTAAACGGGGTCTTTAAGCATTTCTTTTAGGCTGAGAGCTTGAGTCATCTAACAGGTTGGCTGATAAGTCCCCGGTCTGACACATAGATGGCGCCGCTAGTATTAAATGCATATTAATTTTTAAATAGTACCAATGTTGGAATCTCGCGTTCCAACTACCTGTCATAAACGGGACGTTTTAAAACGAGCGACCAGTACATGAACAAGGCACGAAGCGTAACAGAAAAAAAGCGTTAAAAAGGGCCGCAAGATAGGAACGAGCCCTTTTCATAACCAATCGCGGAAAAACGGACAAATTTTTTGGCGCGTAATATTACCATAATAAATCGTTTTGGCAAGAAATTTAATCCGCCTTGGTTTTAGTTCCCAACATTCCAAAAAATTGGTCTCTTTATTCCGCTGGTTATTTGGTAATAATCTCGCGGATTGTCTTTAGAGCCCTATTTATGCTATTTTGTTGCATATTCTCTCTCTTTTCCTCCTCTATTTTCCTCTTTTCTCTCTTCCTAACGATAATATTGACAGGTCGTTGGAACCATCCTAAACTGCTGTTATAAGGTTCCAACAACCAACATCCAAATGATTCGTGTCAAAATTTGACGTCTGTATGTCAATTAGTTTGTGAGACAGAGCGTCTTTTGTAAAGCAACTTTTGTTATTTTGTTGTTCCACCAAGACAACGCACCGTGCCACAAGTCATTGAGAACGATGGCAAAAATTCATGAATTGGGCTTCGAATTGTTTCTCCACCCACCGTATTCTCCAGATCTGGCCCCCAGCGACTTTTTCTTGTTCTCAGACCTCAAAAGGATGCTCGCAGGGAAAAAATTTGGCTGCAATGAAGAGGTGGTCGCTGAAACTGAGGCTTATTTTGAGGCAAAACCGAAGGAGTACTACCAAAATGGTATCAAAAAATTGGAAGGTCGTTATAATCGTTGTTTCGCTCTTGAAGGGAACTATGTTGAATAATAAAAACGAATTTTGACAAAAAAATGTGTTTTTCTTTGTAAGACCCGGAACTTATCAGCCAACCCGTTAGAATTGTTTTTTTTGAGCCGGTCTCGTAGTACAGTCGTCAACTCGTACGACTTAACAACATGCCCGTCATGGGTTCGATCCTCAAATAGACCGTGCCGCCATACGTAGGATGGACTATCCTGCTATGGGGGGGGGATCAATTAGTCACTGAAAGCCAAAGCCCACTAGTGGTACATGCAGGCCTTGACCGACAACGGTTGTTGAGCCAAAGAAGAAGAAGCCCAAGTGACATTTTCGAGCAGATTGTTAGCGTTTTTCGAGTTGCTGGAAGCTTAAAGAGCAGGCTTAAAATTGGCTTAAAGAGCAAGCGATATTGCAGAGTTTAAGCTTATTATAACAGTTGAAACGTCAGTGTGAAGCGTTTTTTCTGGTGCCATTTTGAGAAATGTCATCACGTTGTGCACAAGCTACCGGCCCAAAACAAAACATGCGTACTGTTCAATCCATATTAAACAACAAGTTTATTATAAAACACTCTTTCATGTTGTTTTGTTATTTTCCCTGCGTTTCTCAGCTATTCTGATGCTCCTGGATAGATCGTTTATTTCTTTTTACTCAGTGTTTTGGCTGTTGAACACCGAGGACGAAACTGCAAGCTTCTTGTTTGTCCGGCTTCTACCGAAGTTCTGACATAAACTTCAACGCTTCAACACATCGTTGTTCACTCACACACCCATGTTTTCAAGCGTTCATATGAGGCAATGGGTTCAATCGAGCTGTTCGCAAGGAGTTTAAGCTAAAAATGTAGAACAGTTGTCACCTGGGAGAAGAGTTAGAATTGTGTTAGGAGTCGTTTAGTGCATTTGTGGCGCTTGGAATGTTTCCATCCAGGAATCAAATTAAACCCAAAATGTGAAAGCTTGCTAAAAAAATATATATTTTCTTGTATGAAATTTTTCAAGAGTTTTATTATTTTTCGATTAACTAGAGTCAGAATTCAATAGTTGAACGCTTTTTAGTTGGCATGCTTTTTAGTTGAACGCTCGATATTTGGCTGACAGTTCAATTAAAAAGCATGCGTTTGTATGGAAAACCCGGTTTTTGAAAAAAATCACAAAAATTCCTAGCGCCACAGATTAAGCTTAAACGACTGGAAAATTGAATATCCATAGAAAAAAAAAAATGAAAGCTCCACAGCTTCATTGGTTTGATCAATAGAGGCGTATTACAACTCATCATTATATTGCTATCCTTTTCTTGCAATGTGTTTCGACAAGTTTCATTTTATCATGAACCTATATAGCCTCCTAACTTTTTGAGCAAAAATCTGTATGAATGGTCGTGTGGTCAGATACGTGGATATCATCACCAACGACCATTACTCAAATCTCACTTGCATCAGTGCTGTTGATTTCCGTTGAAGTTTGGTATTTAAACAATCGTATCGCAGTTCTAGCGATGCATAACTTCAATGCGAAACCAGCCATACAACAGTACAGAGGAAATGAGAAAGCTCTCCTCCAAGCGATGAATCTCAACTGGTTGGGGTATCCCACCAACAGATAGCGCCACCAGCTTTTTTGCTATTTTTAGAATGCATGAGTCGTTTACCGTCTGCTAAACGAAGTATTTCTATATTCCGTTTAGGTAGAGAACTTGAGTCGTTTAGTGGTCGTTTAGTGGATTTGTGGCACTTGGGATCTCATGGTCTGCCGAGAATAATTTCAGATTTTTTTGTATGGAAAAACGTGCCAACTAAAAAGCACATATTCAATAGTTGGCAAGGATTCGAAGTTCAACCAGTGAGTTCAGAGTGTAATTCTAATAGCGGCACACCATGTTACTCAAACCTCCTGTTCGGCACACTAAATCACCTTTGTATAGAGCTGGCATTTCTAAAAAGCACGGATAAACGGACAACCGATTAAAATGTGCCCGGATAAACGGTGCTCCACTGTAATTTCAAACAGCGCGCACGGCATCATGCTATTTGTTGCGTGGGAATTGAAATCTTTTTGACGTTTCCTATACAGTTTGACAGAACAAAGCTTTTCGAATGTCAAAGTATCAAGCTTCATTCCAAACGCTCCGGAAAAAGTTAACGCCAGATAACTGTCTGAGTTCGAGAACGGATCAAATCGTAATTGCATCCTTCCTCCGACAATTTGCAGTAATTTTATTAATAAAAGTAAAGTTTATTAATTTCTGTTACAAAAAATATACGTTTTGCTTACAAGAAAATATTGGAAGAAACCAAACTTAACTTCAACCAGATGCAGTGTTCAAGAATGTATCGATTGGTAACGATTGCAGATCCGTCCGGAATACAGCTTGCAGCTTTGTTGTAAGAGCAAACGCTGAAAAGTACTCGCATTATCAGTTAATCTTTTTTTTACGTAGAAGTGACTCGGTTAATCTAGTTATGCGTACGGCGTTTTGTTGCTTTTTGTCGCCTGCCGTACACTCGCAGTGCCAGTGATGAGTTGGACAATAGCGCCGCGCCGTTCGTTGCCGTTCCCGCGTCAGCATTGCTAGGGCATTGGAATTCGCGTCATTTGTGTTGCTGTTAGTGAATTAATTAATTCTTTCAACGTGAAATTTCACTCCATGCCAGTGGGCGGTCGTTGTTCTTTTGTAAGTCAGTGAAAAAGAAACAACCCATACGTGATTGTTCTATTCGCAGGTGCGCTTGGTTTGTGTTTGTTTTATTGCTATTAGAGAAAGTGACGATTGTGCAAGCGTGCAAGGCATGGTAGATTTACCGGCCCCGAATAGTTTTGTTTGTATTTTGGATACGCATCGAAATAACAGTCGGTGAACAGTGAAGTGAGCAGCAACAGCATCTCGAAGGTTGCATACGCATACTCTGCATAGCTGAAACACACAGCACAGCAGGCGCAGGATGGCACATCATCAAGGGCAAGAAGTCGGCGTACAGGATTTTGTACTGCTGGACGCTGTTACGCAGGACAAATTCATGGACAATCTGAAGCGAAGGTATGTTTTCATATAAATAAACCGCAGATGGGTGTGGGTGTGATACTTAAAAATAGAAATGGAATGCAGAGAAGATGTCTCTAAATCCAGTAGCACTGAAACTTTAACACGCTTAAAGAGACTGTGAAGAAGACTGACCAAGGGTACAAAGCAAAAATCATGACCTTATCGAAAAAAAAGGTTGATTTTAATAGTAAAATTATAAATTTGACAGCAAAACCATTAAATTTAAATGTTTTCTTTGGTTCTGAGAACAGTTAAATTGAAATCGTCTTTTGAAGCCGCCTATGTACAAGCTGTTTCCCATTTTAATGAAACACCGGAAGTGAAAGGATTGCCTTGATCAACCCAATAAGGTGCTGTTTGAAGTAATCTTCAAACGTGCGTTTTTATCGACTCCAATGTGAAGATGCAAGATGTTTGTTTGGATGGATTGATGGTGATTTATAGGCAAAAAGTTAATCGAACACAAAAAGTTAGGTCCCACAAACACCACGCGGCCATGGTGTATAATTATTTATAAAATGTGTCATCTTTCTACCGTGTATGACTAACAAACCGGCCCTATTTGCATATGGCGTGTAGAGCATCGCCGCCCGTGCAATGCTTTTAAAAAACAACAACAGCACATTAGTCATCGATTATTGCAACCAGCGGCAATCACGTCATCACCGTGCAGTTAAACGCCGATTGAATTGACCAAGACGTTTCCCACAGCAACGAGGTTACGAATAAGTTGCCCTTTTGCTGAAAAATAAAACCACTTGCACTGCAAATCACACACATACACACCCGTATGCACAAATACAAATACCGATAAGGTGGCACGCTCGGGGATGTTTGGAAGTTTGAATCGCACAACACCCCGCATGGTCGATTGGGGGTGTTGATAAGAATACTTGAGGAAGTTTTCTTTTGGCCTTCGTGTTTCGCAAATAGACTACAAGTTAAGTGTGAGCAGCGCGAGCTCACAGAAATAAAACTAAAAGAAAGTAAACGCAAAGATCCGTTATGTAATAATCCATTCAACAGCTGTTGCGATTGGGCATTCCAGCGATTGGTCTGAATGTGTGAATCATGGGTGAAAAATGGGATAAAACAGAATCACATATGTATTAGGCTCGAGTAGAGCTCCACTCGCACACGCGGGTTTTATTTTATGTTTTCCAAAATGGTACAATCTTTCCACTGCTTACACACAAATAAAACCCCGCGGTGCGCCTTCACGTTGGCCAAGCGCACGGACCGTTTGAAGAACGCAAGTAAACACGGGCGCTGCTGGAGGATCCATCCTTTGCAACCGCGAACGCGATAGCACGGCGCAACCCGCTGACCGTCCGTTGCAACGTTTGAAGCACACGATGAGCGTTTTCTGACAAAACAATAAAAATATACAGTACACAAAAAACCCCTCCGAAGGAGTTGGGTGCGGATGGGAGTCGGTCGGATGTGGAGGGCAAGAAAACGTGCGGTACTTGAAGTTATTGCAGGATGTTTACCCTTTCAATCGGTGCCAGCTCCAGTATCTTTTTAGCACACCGATTACTCTTTATCATGTGGCCGTTTAATACTAGCAAGATAGCCATGGACAAGCGAACCTACCTAGCCTTCTTTGATTGTTCGATTGGTCTGAAAGCTCTCATCGTTAAACCTAACGGCGCCGGTTGGTGTTTGGAAGGTTTAGAGCTATGGGAGATAACCCATGGCAAAATTCAACCGATTATTGATGATTTATATGTCAATGTTTAGTAACAAATAAATAATTTAATAAATAAATAAGTAAATAAATAAATAAATAATTGTTCCATGCATTGATGAATAATTAATTTCATTCGAATTTACGGATCCATTCTCTATAATGAACCTTTCATGATTCATCATACAAAACCAATAAATGATGTACTGTAAATTGGTCTATTGTCTTGCTTACTCACAAAACTCCAAATATCAAATATATCAGCAAAGCTGAACCGTGGATCGACAAGCGTGGTGCTGTAAAATCGAAAGACATTCCACCGTTGCGTGGTCGAGGGGAATCTTATCATTGGCCGCCCTGCAGATTACACGTGTGATTTGGCAATTGTATGACACAATGCGCGGAATTTGGTGTGGGTAAAGACATCAATATATTTTTTTTAGTACGATATTGATAATGATACGGTTTATGATTGATTGGAATGAACTGCTGACTGTGTATAAACACACAATGTTTCTTCAATCTGTGCCGCTGCTCGTTCAAGTCGCAAGTCGTTGAAGCTTCTCCATTCATTGGTACAAAAGCACGTATGACCAAGGTCTTAGCTGCGAGGCCTGACGACGACGAAGGTGGTGGCGATGATGTCAGCTATACAGACGCCGTCTACGGCGACCTGTGGTGGTGGTGGCGGCAGAGCGCTGACGCTTCGCGGCACAGGGTGTTGTAAAGTTGCTATCCATTTCTGCGTTCTGCCCATATCCCCATCATGTGTACGGCCTTCTTAAGCACCGTGGATTTTGTGCCATTGGTGGTAGTAAGACCACGGCTCTAGCGCGGCACGCGCTTCCTCACATATATAGGCCGAATGGTGACCCCCATCGTGTGTGTCCCCTGGTAAGCGCTGTGGCCATATGTTGCAGACCAATCCATGGGGTTATATGTATGCGAGCGTATTGGTGAACCAAGGTGGAGGGCTCATTCTACGAAAACCTTTTACATTAAGCTTGTAACGCTGCTTTGTATGTGTGACAATCGCCGACAATGATGTACACATGTGTATGGGTCGTAAAACAACTTGAGAAGGTGTGATTAGGATACAATTTTAGCCTTTTTTGTTAGATTCATTGGAAAGCATCATGAACTATTGACTATTAGCTTCACTTTTTTGGACAGCAAAACAAACGACATTTAAATAATTATAAACTCGATGAAGAAACAAAAAAGCCCATTCAATTATTCAATATAAAGCTGTTGGAGACTCGAAAATGCATATGTAATAGCTGTGATGCCACTAAATATTTTTTTACATTTTATCTCAACAATATCTGCAATATGGGTCCGATTCCGCACAGCTGTCATATGCACGGCTTAACACGGATTAGAATGGGCCATGTATTGAAATCTCAAATAAAACTCCTTGCTTCGTCTTCAGGATGGATTAGTGCAGAAAATCAAAATCTGCAAATGAAAAGTATACAACAAAATTTAACAGAAAATTAACACACGTTTTAAATGCACTAAAACAAAAAAAACTTCTTAAAAACGTGACGTTTACAGGGTTTCTCTAGCCAGTTCAATACCATAAACAAACAATTCAATCCCGTAAAATACATTTCAACAATAACTATGGAGACTCGAATGATCTCTCATTGATTGCTTTGTGTACGTTCGACAAACATTTGACAATGTTGAATTGGGATTTTACGGATTGGAAATGAAGCTTACAGTGTTGAGTTGGGTAGAAAAAACCTCCTGTGTGCACATGCCTGTCATGTGTTCAAGCCCGGAATGAACCGAGATCCTCCAATACGTAGAATTGACTTATCTTTACTATGAGTAATCTATAAGTCAGGAAGGCCTTGACCGGTAACGGCTTTTGCGCCATAAAGAAGAAAAAGATGTAAGACCCTCTACGGGGCGTTGGAATGTAGAAAATAGAGTAGATGACCGCTAACTGGGTACTTTTTAACTGGAAGTTCTTGAATCTGTTCGTTCAAGTCAACGCCAATGAAAACAACCAATCTATCGAAACGTCATTTCAGTTAGCGTATATTGGTACGTCGAACTATACAAACATTAAATTCAATGTTTTGTTGTTCTTATTTCACCGAAAATCATTGACAACGGTGCAATTCTGGGAAAGAATTTAATATTTGATAAAATATTGTATAAGAGCCTAGACGATAGTGAATGTAAACTGATAACACCTGTAACTTATCGGTTGTTTTACGATACTTTTGGTAGCATACATTGCCTAGAAAACTTTGAAAAATATAGAAATTTGTTCAAATGATCGTGCGGCTGCTTGGAATTAGTACACTGCGGCTATAACCACACCCCTAAAAACTGGCAATGACTGGGTCAAACTTTGTCATTGATATTAAAATATCATAGATAAAAAAATATTTTTCACGAACATAAAGCCAGTACACGAGCTCGGTTACAAAAATACGATTTAAGGATAAGAAAACTCATTACAATTTTTACAATTCTTACACTGATCCTCACAAAATTTTGATATTAATTCGGTATACAATATTGAAAGAATAATTGTGATAAAGGAGGGTGTATGCAAAAAAATGGCAATTTCTTGATGTAAAATTTGTAAATAAATTTTGTGTCGCAATTTGAACAGCTTATAAGAAGCTCGTCAAAAATATTAAACAATTTCGACAAATGTATACCAATCAGGATTTTCGATGTAATAAAAGTTGCAGAGAATGCAACAAAACATACATTAATGAAAAAAGCTTACGAAATATAAGTAAAATCAACCTTCTACCGTAATTTATTTAATTGCGCTTATAGAAACTAGATGGTCAAAATAACGTAAGTTAGTTATTACTTTAGCTACATGCATGAAAAAAATAATTAAAAATGCGCTAAATTCCTATTTCTCCACAAACAAAAGCCCCATACCCACCGATATCAAATCTTTTAAAGATATAGAAAAAAACACGAAAACTAAGGGTGCGGTTAAACAAACTAGCCGCAGTGTATTACAATATAGCATGCACGGGAAATATAAAAACATTTATGAAAACATGTTGTTCTTTTTGATAAAATGATCCTGATTTTATGTGCTGTTAATTGATGTATGCTTCAAAACAATTGAAAACAAATTTGAATTGACTATTTTTAAGTAAAAAGTCTACGAAGGCCTCTGGATGATATTGCTCTTGAAAATAAAATTTAAGTTCAGTGATGCTTCCAGAGTTGGGATTCATAATTCCCAAACAACTCATGTAAAATAACAACTCATGTTTGCTAATTCAAATTAACTAGAAGGTAACTTCTAGTTAGCTCAACAGCTATTTTCTCAGAATCTTTATGCGTAAATATCTGTACTAAACTGTATTTTTGTTGGTGCTGATGATAATTTAAATAAATGTTTGTCAATGAAATAGATATATCATTACATCTCATGATGTCATGATGTATGCTATGTATTGTGAGTAATCGATGTCGGCTTGTCTTGTGTCGTATGTGTGCTATATTGACAGCGGTTAAACCGAAGGAGTTAAGATGAACAATAACTACGATGTGGATTAAATGAAACGAACTTTTGATGATCGTTCCTCATGTATTGAACGTTTGGTTTTAATTTTACATTGTATATATTAATTTAAAATCAATTCACTTCCCTTCTGAATTAAATTCACTTCAATGATCGTAAGAAACATTGGAGAATCTTTCAGATATCTGCCGCAGCCCCGCAGACCGTAAAATTACTCTAGTCTGCCGCTTTTCTTGAGTTTGTCAACCCCGGCTCTATTCAATTACCAATGAAATTTTAGCGGTAAAGTAAAAATGAAAGAGAAGGGATTTGAAAGAAGACAGACATTTGATTTGATGAACTCTGAAATAAATTTATAGATATATTTTGATACATTTTGTCGAGTTAGATAGCAAAGTTTTTTCATACATGGTTTTACTTTTAGTCTACATAGGAGATAGCAAATTGCTACTTTGTAATTGTGTTGGAAACTTGCCAGTGTTAGACAATATTAGTATATGCTATTGCATTTTGGCGTTCAATACAATGTTTCATTCTACCATTTCGATAATTGGAGTGCATAGTTTGCCGATCAATAATATTAATCCTTTTAATCGGGTGTAATGAATAAAGATTGGTTTGTATTAGAACGTATTCAACGCGGAAACGCGCTGCAGAAATAATGGATTCAACAAAGTGAATAAATATGAACGTATGCTGGACATCGATTTGGTGTTTTAATTGCATTTTTTCATATTTTTGGACAAACATGTTTCACACTATCAGTTAGTAGAGAAAAAAAAGACAAATAAAATAGTGATATTCTTTTTTCTTTTGTTAATAAATGCAGAATAATTGTTAATAATTGAGTTTGGATGCGATGTAAGTTTAGTTGATGAATGTTACATAGCAACAACAAACGATCCTCGAGTTCGTTTTTTGCTATGTAAGTTTGTTCCACGATCCTCGAAAATCGAATTCAAACAGAAGCATCATCAACACGCTGAAATTTAATGCAATTGCAATGCAATGAGTACATATTCAACAGTTTATACGTTTCGATTGCCACAATAAACGATAGTTTTTTTTATTGTTGCATGGATAACAATTTAATTTACATCTACCTTGACACGGTCTTAAAATGCAGGCTCGCTAACGGACCAGTATGGATGGGACGAACAGAGCAAAGCTTTCATCGGTAAAAGTTGCGCAATGTGTTAGCAACCGTGATGAAGCGCTCATCACAGTACATTGCGCCATAAAGCCTAAACAACGCGAACGACGTCACAAGAGACCGCAGACTGTTTGTAATTTGTAATTAACCTCAACGGGTTCCGTTTTCCACCGTACGGTGCTGAGGTGCAGATGAGCACCGATGTTACAGCGGACCCGAACCGATGGGAGTGTATCATCTGTCTGCTTTCATAATCCATAATTGATAACAATTCAACGAAAGTGCGATAGATAATGTTCGCGGCCCACGGTGAAAGAGAAAGGTCAAATTTGTGCATTGATGATGAGCACGAGATGAAATTTTAAAACCGCCCAGTTTTGTTGTGTCTCTACATCCTTCCTTTTCCCGTTTGACGTCACTGGGTAGAGAGGGGACCCGTTTTGTGGGCTGTTGAGAGTGACTAACCGAGATATACTCCATTGGGCTGCAAAGGCACCGGAGGTGCCAAGACAGCCTTTTCCTTAAATGAGTCGGATGGGTCAGAAAATTCGCGGTTTTGTGTTGTTGATATGTACTATTGCTCTAGCAAGTAAGCAGTTCGATAATCAGTAGTTACATGTAATATGTTCTCCTCTGCTTTTCCTTTTCACAGGTTTCAGGCCGGCAAGATCTACACATACATCGGGGAGGTTTGCATCTCGGTGAACCCGTACCGCGAGATGAACATCTACGGGCCGGAGTACGTCAACCGATACAAGGGGCGAGAGCTGTTTGAAAATGCGCCCCACATCTTTGCCATTGCCGATGCTGCCTATCGGGTGCTGAAGCAGCGCAACAACGATACCTGCATCATGATTTCCGGCGAATCGGGTGCAGGCAAGACGGAGGCATCCAAAATCATCATGAAGTACATAGCGGCAGTTACGAATCAGGGAAAGCAGGGTGAAATTGAACGGTAAGCCGGCGGGGACCGGGATCGCATACCAGCACTCTCGATAGTAATGTTTTGCATTGCAAAACTGTTAACCTTCTCCTTCTGCTTAAATGCGCGTAGTTTTGGCTCTCTCATCATGATGATGGTTTACGTTGTGTGTTGTTATACATTGATGGAATTTAGGAGAGCTTTTTACTTCTTCCGAGTTCCGAGCTGCTAATGTGAAGCATTATAATTAAGTAATTTCTCGGCCGCGTAATGTTTATATGAAATTTCAAATTCAATTGCTCTTCTATGTTGTAATACCTCCTTGCGCATTTTTATCCTAGGAAGAATAGGCTTCATAACAAGGTTAAAATATGCTTTTAGTCCTTGTTGTAGGACCTTTAAAGCGTATGGTTTCGCCAGTCGCCGTTAATAAGCGGCAAATTGAAGGTTCCACAGTTAATTGAGTTGTTTTTAAACCACCCAGCAACTTTTTGTGAGTGAAAAGTTGTGCTTACATCACAGCGAAGACGACGCTCCTTAAATGATGGCAGGGACATGCGAAAAGCAATTCCTTATCGCATGGCACAACTTCGGAAGCACAACAAACCTATTTGAGTAATATGTGCGCGGAAAATGAGAGTGATACTTTGTAAAGTTTTAATCCTGCTTCCGGGTATGTTCACTTGTTTCGTTTGATGAGATGAAGCAGTTTCCTGTTTTAATTTCCCATATGTTTTTTTTTACTTGGATTGCTTCTATTAACAAAAAGGCTCCTTTTGCTTTCAACAACGAACACACATTACGATGCCAGTGAATGAAAAACTGTTTACACATTGTTGATTATTTGCCAATTATCGTTAGGCTTTTTTATTGAAAAAAAGCGTAGTTTATTCCAGCATGCCGCTAATTGGCGTGGCAAAATGCTAATTAAACTTTTTTTTCTCCCTCCCATTCTTTTCCATGATGGCTCGCACTTGCAATGTTTCTAGACTTTTGCGTAAAGTTGTTCCACTCAGTAACATTTGAAAGTTTATCGAAATTTGGAGCATGGCTTTATTCTTGGTTTATTCCGGCCGTGTTAAGCGTTAAGCGAGCATGAGCGGGAGTTAAATAAAAAGTTTCAACTGTTGGCCGCGCGAGAACTTTTGATACTTTCAATTTTACGCTCTTTGAACACTTCACAAAACAAATTCTGTCTTTATCGCAGCTGCGTGAATTGGAAAGCCGAGATTTATCAGCATAATGTACTGTTTGCAGAATGTTTCGTTATGGATTGTATTGAAAAGCAAAAAAGATAAACCATATGCTAACGAAAAGGCACAATGGAGGTACCTTCTGTGGTACGATAATTTTCCCCATTGTATTGCTTCATCCCACAAAAAAAAATCAAGTTCTTTGACTAAATCCGAAAAGAATCATTCTCAATCAGGAAAAATGAACAATCACGAGTTTGCATGAAATTTGAATGATTCATAAAAAACGCTGAAAATACTCAACACATCTAAAATGGTTCAACATTATTAAGAGTCCCGGTATTAATTTCGCACATTGTTGCACATTATTCGCTATTTGCAGGGTTAAGAACGTACTGATTAAGAGCAATGCAATTTTGGAGTGTTTTGGAAATGCGAAAACTAACCGCAACGACAATAGCAGCCGTTTTGGGAAATACATGGACATCGAGTTCGATTACAAAGGGGATCCGGTCGGTGGTATTATTACCAACTATTTGCTGGAAAAGTCCCGGGTCATTCAGCAGCAGAGTGGTGAACGAAACTTTCATTGCTTTTACCAGGTATGATTTATCGATACGAGACCAGCCAGCATGATTGGTTGGGCAATTCCTGCCAATATTAATTACAGAGATTCCATAATTGTGTGCCAAACAATCATAATAATATCCATGTACAATTGCAGCTTTTACGTGGCGGTGCTAACAATGAGCTGCAGCAGTACAATCTAGTAAGAGATCCGGCCGCTTATCATTACACAAATCAAGGAAGTACGGAAATCCTGTCGGAAAAATCAGACTATCGAGCGACGACCGGAGGTTTGCAGGCACTTGGATTTAGTGCGGAGGAGATTTCTATGGTATGGCGCACGGTGGCAGCAATTCTGCATTTAGGAAATATTGAATTTAAAAGTAAGCATGCCAATGAATTGTCGCATAGTTTGGGGGAAATTAATAAATGGAATTTGTGTTTTCTTTCTAACTTTCAATCATAGTGAAGGATGAAAAGATTACTATTGCTAACGGTAAGACGCTAGCAAACGTTGCCCAATTGCTGCAGGTGACGGCAGAGGAAATGCGTGCTGCCCTGACGGAGCGAGTGATTGCAGCGCGGGGCGAGATCATGACTAAAAGCCACGACACGAAGCAAGCCGAGTATGGGCGAGATGCACTTGCGAAAGCGATCTACGATCGTATGTTCACTTGGATCATACAACGCATCAACAAGGCCATCGTAGTCCCAGGCAGTACCACGCAGAAGCGGTACAATAAAGTGATCGGCGTGTTGGACATCTATGGGTTTGAAATATTTGACCGCAACAGCTTTGAGCAGTTTTGCATCAACTATTGCAACGAAAAACTGCAGCAGCTGTTCATTGAGCTGGTGTTAAAGCAGGAACAGGAAGAGTACAACCGGGAAGGAATTGAGTGGACCAATATTGAGTATTTCAACAATCAGGTATGTTCGCGTGCGTGTGCGCTTTCGAGCTCATGATTGTTAATTGGAATGTAAGGTTAATCGGGTATTCATTTTTTTCCTAGATCATTTGTGCCTTGGTAGAACAAGCTGACAAGGGTGTTATCGCAATCATGAACGAGGCGTGCTTGAATGTTGGCAAAATTACGGACGAAATGCTATTGGGCGACATGGACAAAAAGCTCTCCCATCATCCGCATTATAGCAGCCGCCAGCTGAAACCGATGGACAAGGAATTGCGCCACAAAGAAGACTTCCGCATAACGCATTACGCCGGCGATGTAATCTATTCGATTAGTGGGTTCATCGAGAAAAACCGCGACACTTTGTTCCAAGATTTCAAGCGTCTGCTTTACGGTTCGCATGACAAGGTGATCAGCTCGATGTGGCCCGAAGGTGCACAGGATATTGCGAAAACTACAAAGCGCCCGCTGACCGCAGGAACGCTGTTCCAGAAATCGATGGCAGAGCTGGTGGCCACACTTTTGCGCAAAGAGCCGCTGTACGTACGGTGCGTTAAGCCGAACGACATCAAGAGTCCGACCGTGTTCGATGATGTGCGTGTGGAGCACCAGGTCCGATACTTGGGCCTGTTGGAGAATGTGCGTGTACGAAGGGCCGGCTTTGTGCACCGTCAGCGGTACGACAAATTTCTGCTCCGCTACAAAATGATTTCCCAGTACACCTGGCCAAACTTCCGCGGTGGCAACGATCGGGACGGCGTGAAGGTGCTGATGAACGAGAAAAACTTTGGCCACGATGTGCGGTTTGGTAAGACGAAAATATTCATCCGTTCGCCGCAAACGCTGTTTGCGCTGGAGCAGCAACGGAACGACATGATACCGCACATCGTAACGCTGCTGCAGAAGCAGGTGCGCGGTTGGATCGCGCGCCAGAAGTACAAGAAGATGAAGGCGGCCCTGGTCATCATGCGCCACTATCGGAAGTACAAGCTGAAGAGCTACGTGCAGGATTTGGCCGTGCGGTTCCGCAATGCACGTACGCTGCGTGACTACGGCAAGGGTATACAGTGGCCCCAGCCTCCGCTTGTCGGTCGGCAAGCGGAACGGCAGCTGCGGATGCTGTACTCTCGCTGGCGCGCCGCAATGATCCTACGCAAGTATCCGCGGGAAGAGTGGCCCCAGCTGCGGCTGCAGATAATTGCTGCCAGTGCGTTCCGCAAACGGAGAAAGTGCTGGGGCCACGATCGCCGCTGGCTAGGCAACTACTTGTCCATTGTGGCCGAAAACAGTAACTACTCGTCGTACAATGCGAGCGTCCGTAATATAAAGAATGTGGACAACTTTGATACGATCGTGTTTTCGGCGTTTGTGAAAAAGTTTAACAAATGCAACAAATCGGCAGACCGTGCGATCATAGTGACGGACGGAACTATCTACAAACTGGACGGTCCGAAGAACAAATTCCGTAACATGAAGCGAACGGTTGCTATTAGAGAGGTAAGATCATCATCATGGGATCTTTGCACACAACATAAACTAACGATAAATTGATCTTTCCTCCAACAAGATCACATCGATCAGCGTTAGCCCGGGACGCGATCAGCTTGCAGTATTTCATTCACATCATAATAACGACCTGATCGTATCGTTGCAAGGCGAACATCAACCGTTGAAGGAAGATCGCATCGGAGAGTTGGTGGCACATGTCATTAGGCGATACTTTGCGTAAGATTACTCGCATTTTATTTTTGTATATCAGACGATAGAGAAGATTAACGTCCATTTTTTCATTCTCTGTGAATAATTTTAGCATCTGCCAGCAAGAACTACCAGTGAATGTGGCGTCAACGATTCCGCTGCGGCTAGGCAACAAATCTCGCTCTTTGAGTATCGAGGCTGCCGCCGGTCAAGATATGCCAGAATTTACCCATGCCGGTACATTCATCATCTTTAAAGTGCCTGCAGCATATGCCAGTGCCCAGGAAACGACCGAAACTTCGCCCAACACGTTACCACAGCGATACTAAATAGAATGATAAGAGAGAATAGAGTGGAGAGAGAGAGAGTGAAAAAAACAACCGACAAGCAGAAGTGCCATTAATTAATAGTGAAGCGACGATAATCCAGTATCCATCCTTTCCAAGTATTGACAACAGCATCAACTAAATTGACACACATATGTTTGTAATGGTGCATTCCACACATTTGACTTTGACGGCAACGAAAACGGATGAACCGATTGTGATATTGGAGTTGTGCTTGGTTACCGCGCTATGACTTTTACATGGATCATTGAACGGCATTTTGATGTTACTTATACCATACATACACAAACCACTCCGACAGCCGGCGGCAGGAAGGAAGTAAAGTGATCGAAGGAACAAATCAACGTTTGCGGGGCACCCATTTTCATGGCTTAACGTAGTTTTCAATTTTTAATCTTTTTTTGATTTTTAGCATGTAAGATGTTCTTAAAGAATGCTTAGGAAGCTGTATTTCGTTTTTTTACAACTATTGCTGTACTTATTAGCTTACAGGGCGGCACATACTTGGTCTGTGCTGTTTCTGCAGATACCGCAATTTGTGCCTTTTTAAAACGTTTCCAGAATGTTGGAATGGCAATAAAAATATAGCATTAAGTGATATGTATTTCCCCCCACGTCAATTAGAGATCCTTGAGCGTGTCTGATGCCGGAAGCGGATACATGTTTTTACACGAACCGACAAAAATAAATCATGATTTTAACAAAGCAGAATGTGGTTTTTGCTTATTGTGCGGAAATAATTTGCAATCGGCATTAAATATTACACCATTTATACAATAGTTCATACTTTTTAGAGTATGTTTATTACAAAATATACTTCATAACAACACAGTGGCAATGCGAACGATAATCATGCCCGTTGCAGCAACTCAATTAGTGCCGGTCGATCCGAAACCTCCCGCTCCACGCTCCGTATCGGTAAGCGTTGGAAGCTCTTCCAAATCCGGATAAGCTATTTTCTCGCAAATAAACTGTGCGATGCGATCACCTTTCTTAACTTCAAAGTTTGTCTCGGAATGATTGAACAGTACAACTCCGACGTTACCCCGGTAGTCCTCGTCGACGACACCGGCGCCCACATCGATGAAGTTTTTCACGGCCAAACCGGAACGTGGAGCTACCCGGCCATAGCATCCTTCCGGCACCTGGACCTGGATATCGGTCATCACGAGCTGTTTGCCCCGAGCAGGGACCGTGTAATCGTAAGCGCTGAAAACGATACGAAGAGTGGTTTCTCTCATTAGATCGATTGATGGGATGCGTTGTTGATCGTTTCATTACCTTCGGAGATCGTAGCCCGCTGCCTTGGCGGAACCTCTCGTTGGCGCAAAAGCGTTTTCGGTGAGTTTAGCAAACTTGAGCACGCACTTTTGTTCTGGCATTTTTGATTGGGAATGTACTGCTGCAGCGGTTGTAAAAATGAACTGGCGTGAAACACAGATGCGTGACTATTGGCGCGAAAGCAGTGGATTGGTTTGACAAGCTTGAAAAGCCACATAGTGCTACGACCGGACATTGTTGAGGAATGAAAAAAAAAATTACAAGGGTCATATCTCGATTGGTGCAAAATGTGTTCAAAACTCAAAACTTTAAAAAATACACAATAAAAAAATCATGTCAGTGTTTTTATAATAGTGATAAGTACGCCGGATTGAATGAAAACTGATTTAATGCATATTGACTCTATGACCAATTCCATGTACAATACGCAATCATAGTGCAATGCTCGAGTTTTTAAAGAAAACAACTGTACAATTTATGTTTTCAAGCAAAACTACACGATTGGCAAGATGTTTAAATTGGCCGTTCAGATTTGAATAGTCGAGTAGTTCAACGGGCAGACTATTCTTATGAAAATGCTATCATGTGTAGTTTAACCACCGACGGTTTAACTACGCGGAAAGTGCGCGTAAAAATGTATTTGTGTAATTTGGAGCACCGTAACTTGCATTTGCGCAATCTACTAAACGATGTTAACTAAGAGTATGAATTATAATTCCGAAGTTAATAAAAAGTTCCTTCCTTTCTGTTGTTTTATGTTTTTATAAACAAATCGATATTTTTGTTTTGTTTTACGAGAGCATTTTGAAACATACTTTATTTTTTCAATTGCAGTTGGAAAACGGTGCACCCTGCATTGTTGCAATGACACAATCGTTAAACAATTCGATATTCGAACAGCCAATGGCAATACTTCTTCTAAGAAATACTGAATATTTTTTGCCAGGCTAAAAGTATTAAATCAAAGAGCATAATGTTGATAATAAATATTAAGAAGGAAATTTCATCGTAATTATGAAAGGATATTTAATTAGTCCACATATTTTATTTTAATTGTTGTTGATTGTTGAGGAAATAATATATATTGTATCGCCTTTAAATCATCTATTATTTCTACTTTTATCATGTGAGCTTGGGATTATTCTTTTTGTTTGAAGTTAACTCATAGTTTCTCTTTCATATTCAGTGGGCTGCTGGCTTTTTTTTATTCGATCGATTACTCGGAATCGTATTCACCGACTGGTCCCTTTAATGATCGTGCATATGCAATACGGGTTGTCGGACAGCATTTGTGAATGTGATTTAAAAACGAACGTGTACGTCTTTTTGTTTGCTTGTTTTTTTATTTAATATAACACATGGAATTCTTCAAATTATCCTAATGATTTTCAGTTTTGTTTAATAACACATCTGGAGGTGTCTTTTATTTTGGAGATTCGCAAATCATGTGTCTGGTACGTTACCTACGTGTTATGTATGTAATATTTGACTGCAGTTTTGCTGTAGTAGTAGTGGATGTAGTAATAGTAGTAATAGTAGGTTTAAATTATTGGTTTTGTACATGCAGTTTATGTTAACTTTCCTCATTATTTTTTTATATTTTTCTTTTGGCATTGTCTCATTGTATCTTTAGATAATTCCTTGTCTTTTCTATTATCTAGAGCAGTGATCGGCAAAGTCGCCGCAGTGTTCAATCTGGCCTACGAAAATATTTGCGCGATTTTGAAAGAAGAGGAAGAACCATAACATAACATGGATTGGCGGACTAATCAATATGGTCAAACTGGAGGAGAAATTTCCCGTATGTATTACTAACTAAGTACTTCTGCATGGCTATACTCATCTCCATTTGAAAATAGGAACGAATATTTAAAACAAAAACCCTGATTGTTGTTTTTACGAGAACAACGGACGGTTACATACTGTTGCTTTTTATGAGTAGAACAATTTTCTATGAGCTTTTTTTTAATAAATGCGCTATCAATTTATCTGACATGGCATTACTTGTCCGTAAGGCTTTAGAATAGTAACTGAAAATACGTTTGTCTCGATATTTTATCAGCCGTTAATGCTTTTGTATAATTCCCATAATATCCTCAATAAGTTTTGCAGCATCGGAGAAGGGGTTCATTAAGAGCGATATTGTTCTAGCTTTGTTGTTTGGTATATTTAATCATTTTTATTCACTATGTTGCTAACTCTTAACTGAAGAATCTTTTCAATGAATTTTAATAATTGCAATTTAATAATATTAATTTGAGCCTTGATATAATAATTTAATTAGGAATAATAATTAAAGAAAAAATAAAATGTAAACAATCGTATTGCTTAATACCACAAACCAGTTATTTTCTTTCTAAACTGTAATAATATAATCATTTATATGTAAAAGGAAAAAATCTGCATTCTCCTGGCCTGCGGCACTCGATCATTTAGGAGCGGCTTGAGCGGCCGCGGTGTCCTCGACTTAAAATTCGATAGTTTAATAGGGTTTTGAATAGAAATGTATACCTGTAAATGTAAAAATATTAACTTACTTCTTCTTCTTCTTTGGCTCAACAACCGATGTCGTTCAAGGCCTGCCTGTACCCACTTGTGGGCTTGGCTTTCAGTGTCTAATTGATTCCCCCCCATAGCAGGATAGTCAGTCCTACGTATGGCGGCGCGGTCTATTTGGGGATTGAACCCATGACGGGCATGTTGTTAAGTCGTACGAATTGACGACTGTACTACGAAACTGGCTCAACTATTAACTTTCGTTGATTGGTAATTTTTATAATTTTGAAAATTCGAAACATCGAATGTCTTGATTTCTTATCATCAACTTAAAATAGTTACAAAGATTGGAGGTTAAATTGCAGCAAAGAAAATTGTTAGAAAAAGCTATACTTAGCGTTATCATTCGCGCAAATCTTCAATTTGATTTTATATTTGTGTACTTTTAATGATTCCTAATGTAGTTTGGGTATCAGCCTATATCAGCAATCGGCAAAGTACGGCTCGCGAGCCGCGTGTGACTCTTTACTGTTTAGGTGGCGACATACGAACCTTTTTTATAAGATTTTGTTTTTTTGGTCGCAAATTTTGAATATAAAAAAGATTTAATAAATAGTTTTAATAAATTGGCTAGATAATTCACCAAAACATGAGTTCATTGTATATAATTTATTTTTATTATTATAGATAACTTTTTTGAAGTTATTATTTAAATTTGAAGTCATTTTAATTTTTACGATGAAAACGATAAAACGATTATCATCGAATAATGTCATGGGTGTAGCTTGGCAATTAAAAAAACAACAACATCTTACATGATAGCATAATGTATCGCTCCACAAACATCTACGTCACGGCCAACGGCCGCACAGGGTTGGCATGGTTGGTGCGCCTTAAAATAATCCGTTAACAGTGCTGCACCGCAAAAAGCGCAGCTAAGAAGGGATCAGTTCATCGGCACCTGCTCCACGTCAAACGGTAGCCCTCATTGATTCCTTGAGCGGAACTAGAGACACCTAACCCATCATCTCGCGCAGGGGTGTTACTTCCTTCTCGCTGCACCCGATACCGATGCTGGTGGAGGTGGCGTTTGCGGTGGCGAACGGAATTGCAATTGCAACACGTACTCCGCCGCTCCGCCGTTCGCTTCTAAGCGCAGCCTCCTGTTCGCCGCAGTCGCAGCCCGCCGGGAGCACGGTGGCCACGGTGGAGTGCATTTCAAAATTAACATAGGAAGCACTGCTCGCTCCAGCTGTACGCCCCAATCGGCCAGCAAGCCAGCCAGCCAACCAGCCAGCCCTTCGGGACCAGCAGAAGGAAGCCTATCGAAATCGAACGGCGAAATGGCTTGGTGCCGGCCGAGTTAGGCATGCCAGCTGCACAGCCTAGGCTAATTAATTGAAGGGAAAGGGGAGCGTAATTTTCATGTTATAAAAATAATAAGCGAAACGGATGCAGTTGACCTGCGAAAAGATCAGTACGCTCACTGCGTGGTCCGTACGATCGGGCGGCAGAAGCAAGCGGCGGCGCGTTAGGATGGGCCGGGCGCGCGATGCTTCGCTGACTCGATGGGCACTGGCGGCGTGGGGTGGTGCAAATTTCTCCACCCTTTGGGCCACCGCGTTTTGGGGGATGAACGATGGCATTGGTTGCGATTTGCGGGCCAGACCGAACCGGAGCAGGCAGCCCTTGCAAGCAGCCCCTTGCACATAGTGATCGTTTCGATACGCTCCTTTGAATCCGTTCACTGCAGGGCCTAGGAACCAGGGAATGGGAAGCCGAAGGTGAATATGAATGCTATAATGCACCAACGCAGGCAGGCAGTGGAAGGTGAGCATGATGCATTCTTTTTTCCCTTCCCACCAAACGCTCCCTCCCAGCTGCAGCGCTTTCCCTTCCAGCGCAAGACTAGATCGTGGCCATGTAGGGCAATTGTAGGGGAAAATGAGATCGCGGCAGGAAAGGCCTTTGGAGGTGGCGGTTGGTGTTTGCAGATGACTCCTGGTTTTTGTGCCGGAGAGTATGGACGCACGCTGCCAGCCCAACACCTACCACCCTATAGCCTATCATCGTTGCCGGTGCAGTCGTATGCAACGGAGCTTAATTAATAGAAGATAAGCATTATGAGGCGTACACAGGTGGCTTATGTGAAGTTGCGGTGGTTGATTTGCTGGAGGCAAACCGAAACTGTTGCGACCGGATGCACCGGAAGACACGTAAGGGTAACACACAGGCATAGAACATTGGCTGGGATGAGCAAAACTGTGTAATGAGTCCGAGCTATGCGACGGAGTGCAAAAAAATCACAAAATAAAACAATACAAAAACAAAAGAAAAAGATGAGGTGAATGATCTGGGACGCTTTCGATGGAAGGGCTTATTTGATGAATGCAGAAACGGTAGACAAAAAAAAACTATTTTATATTCCATTACACTTACCAACGTTGGTTGCATGTACAAAGAATGTAAATGCATGAAAGATAGCTCTTCTTCTATCTATGTTCTACAATTTGTTGAAATACTGCCAAAACGGGATGAACGATGCGGATGGGAAACAATTCACAGTACAATTTTGCTAAGACGTAGCAGAGTTTTTCAGTGGGAACTTAATGTGATGCGAATTGGACATTTACAGCACCCTTTTGGACAGACTCAGTTGTAATCCAATAGAATGTGTGCGTATTAAGGTGGCTGTCGCAAAAGGATGCCGTAGAGAGCCGTCAAGAAAGTGTCCAAAGACGTTCTTATATGATAACCCTATAAGAATGCCATTACATCATTAACCATTATAGAAATACTAGTTTTAGAAAATAGTATAAAATACAACTTGTACAATGCAAGTTTCACTCATTATACTGTTTTCAATATTTTTTAAACACGATCACCCCACAAATCGGCACAAATCATGCACAGCATTGTTTAAACAACATCTTACTGGTGACCTAACGTTACCTGAAGATTATTGATTGGCGTTTAGGAGCGCACCAACGGCTCCGTAGCCGGCTCCGGACTAACGGCTCTGCACTCACAGTTCCGTTCCAACAGCTCCGGAGCCGGCGACGAATCAACGGCTCCGGACTAACGGTTCAATAGAGACATCATTGTATGATAGCGTAATAAAAAAACGAATTTATATTTCTCGCACGTGTGGAAGCTAACACACGATGTGATTGCAGTATTGACATGCATGACGTTGTGTAGCATTCGTTGGTCTCGTCTTTCTTAACAATATTCAAAACTAATCGATGTTTTTTTTTTGATAAATTCTTTTAAACATACTCCTTTAGACCTACTCCGCTATTTACGGATTTCCTCGATTGAAACTTCATAGAAAAAGTTCTTTTGATCCCTTGTGTTAAAACCGGATCCAGAGCCGTTGGAGCGGAGCCGTTGGTGCGCAGCCGGCTCCGAAATTGTCTGGAGCCGGTCGGAGCCGGCTTCGGAGCCGTTTTGGCCATCACTACTGAAGATGTAGTTCTTTTGAATGAAGATATAGAATTTGACCACCATGACTAAATTGTCTATTTTAATGATGTACAACACACGTTTTTGAGGTGTGTTCTATGTTCTACACATTTCTTTATTATTATGAATGTTTGTTACTTGAGTTCAGTTACAGGGTTTACCAGCATAATAAACAACTGTTCATTTATTTATAACAATAGTCGTTTTGAATAGACACCGCTGTCTACCACTTACTCACACGTCAGATGGTGTAAGCTACTCTGTCCAATTCAATAACACAATTTTCGCCTTCGATTGCACAACGGTTGGATTCGGCACGGTTTCTTGTGGTTGTTGTATAATTAACAAAATTAATGTTTTGATTTATTGTAATGTATGGTTTATACTGCATATTTCTTGAATAAAAGAAACGTATTTGAAAATGTTTTGTTTTTGCAAAATTTGTCAAAACAAAACAAACTGTGCCGAATCTGACAGTTGCTTATCGAAGGCGAAAATTGTGTTATTGAAATGGACAGAGTAGCTTACACCATCTGACGTGTGAGCAAGTGGTAGACAGCGGTGTCTATTCAAAACGACTATTGTTATAAACAAGTGAACAGTTGTTTATTATGTTGGTAAACCCTGTACTTTGATTAAAATAAGTACCTAATTAAATGATATTATTTGTAAATACTTAGTAAATACTTGAATCATACTTAGAACAAATAATGGTAAGTGTTTAAGTCAATGACTAACATGCCCGTCATCGGTTCAAGCCTAGAATGGACAGTGCCCCCCGTAGCAAGGTTTGACTATCCGGCTGCGTGGTAATGAATTAAGTCTCGAAAGCCTGTATAGGCCGGCATGTCTGCGTAGGACGTTACGCCAAATAGAAGAAGAAGTTTAAGGTAAAAATATGTGACAGTTGATTAAAAAAACACAAATATTATACTACAAGAATGTCAAGTTACAAATTATTATAATTTTGTCGACACAACAATCAAATTACGAAAACTAGTAATAATCATTTTTACACCAATCGACATTTTATTACACGGCACTTTGGCAAGTCCTGATTGTTGATTAAGTGGATTATTCATAAAAAATAACTATTCTTTAACCCTAGTAAAGTAAAAATCAATAAAAATTTCGTTATAGCGAAATAAAAATGGGCTAGAATATAAATGTTTCGTTATTTTTTATTGAACAAATTTTGTACGAAACACTTGTTAAAATCTTTCACTACACGATCAAAGGGATTGTGGGTCACGATAGTCTAATTGTTCGACAACATCCTAAATATGCCTCTACGCGCACATACAAGAGCTACAATTAACTAAGCCGTAGCCGGGCAGATTCAATGCTCTGGTTGCGTTTGCACTATGATGCACGCCAGGGAAGTGCATCGTACGCGGGCGGTGTAAGTAGGAGTGGCAAACTTGCAAACGATTGCATTCACCCCTTGGTGGGTGCGGTTGGTTGTCTTCTTCACTCCCAGAAGCATACATCGGTTCGCCCCTGCAACGCACACCATGCTCCCTGGACGGTGCTTATTAACAGTAAAAGACGCCGAAGATAAATCGTAAGGCGAATGAATGTGATTACCTACGCTGCCGATTACTCCTGCAAGCACTAGGCAACCCACCATCGCCGCCGTGGCCGCCGCCACCGTCGTCGCTACGTGATCTTGAACCGTTGACATCGTGGGACCTGGTCAATGGGAGCCGACGATGACCACTTCACTTACAACACCGGAAATACGCATTGATGCGCGCGCCATCGTCGGTCCGGGCTGGGCAGCGCATGTTCCCATAGGGCACAGGGACGGTGTGGCTTAGCGAGATCCATTAGCCATCTAGCTGAGATGGCAAAGGTCTATCTGGGACCTGGGACGGGAACGGATCGGGATGGATGCATCGGCGCAGAGGGAGGGCGGGGTCAGGTGAAATACTTTTTTTGCATTCCTAGTTGGCTTGGTGAAGCGATGGATATGAACAGGAGCAAACTGACCCATGACGAGATGCCGCCGTGCGCCGCAATCGACCACACCAAACCGCTGGCTCTGTGCCGTCCACGTTTATGCGCTTTGTAGCAGCCACTGGCTGGTTGACCACATAATTGCATTCCGTAGGTAACAATCTCGCTTAAGTTCACCATCATCTTGTGTGTATGTGTCCGCGCCTGGTCTTACCTTTTTTCCCCTGTCCACTCGAGTTCCTTCTTCTCTGTTCGCTTCACTCTATTAATCCTTTGCTTGCTTGATGTCTCGACATCGTTCTGTCTTTTGAGCTTTGTTTTACAATTTGTGGTACTTGACCGCAAACCTTGCCTTGCGCTGTATGTCTTATTTAAGCGAGATGATTTTTTTCTTCTTTCGGTTATGTTTTACATTAAACGACAATGGGGGCATGACCTGAGAGCTATGAACTTCGTGTGGATGGATATCGTTTGTTCAATAAAGTAATCTAACACTGCGCGGTGTGAAATTGTATAACATTATTGACGCGTGTCAAAAAACGATTATCACAGTAGTGAATGTTGAAGCTTTAAATCATTCGATTTTTAGTTCGAAGTTTTAGTTTGGAAGATCTTGTTGTTAGGATCATCTTTTTTTAACTTGATCTATAAAATTACCCCTGATCCAGACAATTGCAGTCAAATATTACAAACATGTTTTATAGCAGAATTCAGCGGAATTGTCAGGTTGATAAAGCTATTGTATTGTTAGATATTTTGTCTTTAATAAAAAAACTAATTAAACAAATATTTTAGTGTAAAATCTGACTACGACACGGTAATTCGCAACTTTATACAGGGTACTGGACAATTTACATGCAGCACACATATCAGCATTTACATCATTTGGCCGACCCCTACAACATTCTGTCTATCTTAATTTTGTCTTTTTATGTCCTACCATTTCTTTTTATTTCTAACTTCAGGACGTTAAAAAGAGGATCCATTCCACATGCAAATAATACCAAAATGGGTGAATTTTGCTGAACTCCTCGTTCCTCATATTGACGATAACGACTTACGTGGTCATGCGGGGCTTATACAAACTATGCTACCTGCAAGTCAATCAGTCCTTGCCTCGAGCAGTTTCCTGATGGAAAACGAACCTGCCCTGCCTTGTAAGATCCAGTACATCTATCAAATAGATTGCCTAAACTATCGAACAGATTATGCCTTCGCGGTGATATTAAGCACGAGAACGAACGCTTAGTGAAACGTTTAGTTTACAGATAAATATCATTGGCAAACAGCTGAAGTGAGTACTACACCATTGACTCTGTTATAACTAAATAAATAAGCAAAGTTAATGCTATTCTTCATACAATGCGAATAAGTTGGTTCCACTATCCACAACTATACTTAAATTGTAATTACTCCTAATTTTATAGAGGATAAACATTCATGAACAACAGAGGTTTAAAACATATTTTTGTCTTTTTGATCCAAAAGGAACTAATTTGTTTTCTCTCCAAATTTAAAAAAAATGTTCAAACTTATCATTGCGCGTCTTTCCAACGAAATTATTTTTGTCTGTCGATAGTAGTTCATAGAAGGTAGCAAGGATGCAAAAAGACGGAAATTATTTAGCTGTAGACATTGAAGTGATACATTTTTCCATAATTTTCCTGTGGTGATCAGAGCAATTCCGTTACGATAATATGGGTTTTTCAGGGATTCGCTTTATTTTGGGACACTGTCCTGACACTTGATTTTTCCTATAAGAAGTCAACTTTATATAACAACAAACACATTTGAAATTCCTTTCGAACAAACACATTTGAAATTCCTATTGGGTTCACAATAGGCATCTATTATGATAACATTGTGTATGATAAACAGATGGTCGACGAATGGTCGATGCTGGGACTTGTATGTTGATACTATTAATTTTGCAGCTCATATTAATCCGTAGCAGCTTTCGCCTACTTAAACATAGATATGCATGTACATATTTCAAAACATGTCTTAACTGAAGTAGCACTAACCACCCTCTGTGCCAAACGGGCTAAACATTTCAACCACCAAATGTTGGCACCGTTCCGCTTAGTTCTTATATTCCAACTTGATCTGGCTGACATTTCGGCGTTGTAATCGATGGTTTATAAACCAACTTCAAACAAGTATCGACCATGCCCGGTCGTTCTGTGTATGCAAGCGACGTGTCGGAGCAGGTCCACAAAGTGATACGCGTGCTGGAGCGATCGAGCTGGCGATCTCGCTGTGTTCTCGCTGAAGCCGGGCGCAAGCAACCGGCTCAGAACAAGGCAAAGGAGACCGACTGGTCGCGAATACCTTCACCTTCATAGTCACCTAAGATGCGAAGAGTACGATACACCCCAGGTATGACCGTGACTTGTAGATATTATATTGACTCCGCCGTACTACCGTGCTGCACACAGTGCTTCTGTTTTTGACGTACTTTTATTTCCCTGTCCTCCGTCCAGCATCATTCTGCTCTGGTCAAAATCCGGGCCAGGGGCGACCCTAGTTCCGTCACTAAAACACTCCGCGCCGTTGTTGCCTGCCTGTCGCTTGTTTTGTTCGCCCCTCTTCATGTGCACCACCAACCCATTTCGCGAACTGCTCTCATTTCGGGCTCTCGCCTTCGATCTGCTAGCTTGATTTACGTTCTTTTTCGTGCCCGCCACTCCACCACTTACGGTTGCCCTTCTCGTTCACAGTTGTTTGCACATAAGGTGGGTGGTTTGGGGCGCGAGTTTGCCCGTTTGCTGCCCGAGACTGCCCAAAGACAACGAGACCCGGAAATCGAACTTTTAAGCGGAAAAAATTGACCTTTTAATTAGATTGTCCATTCCGCAATCGCTCGCCAACGCCGTGCGTCTGTGTGCAACCAGTTGGCCTGGGGCTTCTGTTCCCTTCCCTAGCCGCGTCTCCGTGCTGCTCATTGACCGTGCACTCTCGTGCGCAAATGATCACCTTTAAACTAACGTCGCTCAACGGCGACGAACAGGGTTTGGTAAATGAGTCCGGACGGACGGCGGGGACGATGGTCGTTACCGGCAAGACTTCTGTGCGAGTTCTTGCACAGATGAAAGTGGATTCTGGTTGGCATTTCTATATTTATTGGCAGTCTTATGGGTGTCGTCGTGTGCAGGTAGTTTGATTGGTGGAAAAACGTAAACGATAGAATTGTTGATGCCTTTGTCTGGTAGGGGATGATATGAGTGAAAAATGGTGATACAGAATTTTATGAGATCGGGTAGCTGCAAAGATTTAGCCCCATACAATTGAACAAAACTGTAAAATAATTGTTCCACAGTTATAAATTGAGGGGACAATACTCTTGATACAAATGCTCCTGATATTGTTTTTTATAATTTAATAGCTAATTAACTCTTCATGTCTTAAAAGCTGAAAAGATATTTCTACTCGGAAAGCCCTTTGCCAACGGAGATCATCAAGCAGCTTCTATTTTTTACCAATGTTTTGACCGATCGGATAGGTCACAATTGGAACATGGAGCAAAAAATCAACAAGTTTAGGGATCGGTGCTTTCGTTCTACGCCTTTAACGTCGGCACCGTCATCATCATCATCATCTTTTCCGTCGTTGTCGTCGTCGTCGTTGTCGGTTGTATAACCGCAAGGCATGTTAGCTCTAGCCGTCTCACAGTTTGTTGAGCTCGTTCTCCCGTACCAGAGACCTGAGCGATCTTCAACCTTTCGACCTACACAAACACCTCCGTAGCAGGGCAACAACATTCCACTTATTCTGCTTCTTCTCGCATCGCGTCCAACCCGGGTGCCGCGACTTTCGGCTTTTCGGATCTTTTCCCTTTTGCTACGGTCCTACTAGGAAGTACGGTTGACCTGATCGTGGGGACCCAAGGGATTGTGCTGAGGAAAGGGTGCGCCCGAACGGCAAGTGGGTTTTACTTTACCGGGGGTGTCATTTCGGCGGGTGAGCGGGAGCACGCAAAAGGCACAAACTCGGGGTTGCGAAACGGTTCGCGGGTTCACAGTGCGCCAGTGTTGCGTTGCGCGTCGCTGGCAAATCGCAGAACGAAACCATTTCTTTGCCTTTTTTTCTGGTGATGCTGGTTTTTGCCGCTCCTTCAAATAGAATCTATATTTAAAATAGGTTACTCATAAAAACCGACCAACTCAACCGACCCGTCGACCGCTCTGCCGACCTGATACGACCGCGCACAGCTTGAACTGTGCGAGTGACCCTCCCCTGATGGGGTGAGGCCAGTTTCTCTTCCCCACATCCGTGCTCCGTGCTGCCATATGACTGGCGACACAATCTGGCCGGGTGACCGCAACTTTGGCGTCTAATTGTATGACGTGATATCTGCTCGATTCGTAAATCTGCTGATGGTGCGCGATTCTGCGACTGGCAAAGCAACTCGTAATCGATTTTGGTTTTTCTGTTATACTTCAAACAGCATTTCAACAAACAACTGTGTTCATGCAACCAGTTGGGTTACGTGAACCTGAGCTTGCAATAATCGATACTTCTTGGCCTTGAAATATTGTTGAAAATATAAATTTAATACTCTGCCCACAGTATTTTATGTGTTAAATACTTACATACTTATCCGGCGCTACAACTGCTTGGCGGTCTTGCCCTGCTTCAGTAGTATCCGAAAACGCTCACGGTCTCACGCCATGTTATGGCTATGGATTAACAAAAAACTGAAGTAACGAAAATAAATACTTCTTTGTATTTTCTAACTTAATTAATAATTCATAAAGATATTTAAATTAATTTAGATTGCTAACAACGTATATAATCGTTTTAATTTAGTGAAATTTAATATCTATGTTACTTTTATTTATAGCTTCATTGCACTCTGTACTATGTTACAATGTTGAAAAATAGAAAAAAAATATTTATAGTAAATAAAAAATTAGCTTACCATTTCCATCCAACCGACTCAAACGCTAGGCCAAGCTAAGATAAGAAGCAAAGCTACGAAAGAATATGGGAAATAAAATCAACCCATCCTAGCTGTTTGTGTACGGCTAGAATGTAGAAATAATTAACATAATTAACACCAACGTCCAGCGATCGAAAAGTGATTTGCTCGTAAACTCGTCCCAGCGCAAGATCGCGGGCCAAACTTACACTACACTAGACCTGTGGCAGTGTCAGTGTATGTGCGCGAACGGGCGGTATCATCCGCCCAGAGGGAGAGCTATGGGGCCGTCTCGAGACGGTAACATTTGGCCCGAAAAGTTCACCACCGGTAAATGTTTGCACATGGCATTTGGCATCGCAGGGCACCGACCACCGGTGCTGCCCACCGCGCGCTCTTCACCGATCGATCCCATCTGCTCGCAGTGCTAAATGCCGTACACTCAATTCAACGAGCCGACTCTCTGGCCCGGTGTGTTTGCGAGAGAGCGTCAACGCTTCAATGATTTTTACAATTCGCAACAACTTCTCTTGCCTTCTAATGCATTCAATCGCGGCTCCGAAAGAAAGGCACCGATTCTCTCATCACAGGGGGCACAGTACGTTCGGGGTCTGAAAACGTGATTGCGTTTCCAAAACATTGCCACTGCCATTACTGTGCCAACTTTTACCTCAGTCCCTTGTTTTCGGGGACCGGGAATACAAAAAGTACACACAAATACACAACAAAGAATTACATGAATTGAGATTTTTGAAGTGTATATTGGTCTGACTCGTCTGGTCTGACTGGTTTGCTCATAGCACGCTTGCTGCTATCTGCTTTTTAATTTGGATACAGTACAACTAATACATTAATAAATAATGTCGATCACAACACGGATCACACCGCTCTAGATCTGATCAATATTGTGAAATTCTCACCCGGGAATAATGCAGCAAAAAGCTGTTTAAAATTCATCACATCCAACCCCGACGTAGAAGAGAATGAATGGAAATAAACCTCAAAAGGATGGGGCAATTGCCAAAGAACTCCTCGCTGATAGCCCCATGAGCTAAGCTTGTAAACAAATCAAGAGAGTGAATTAAATCCGGTGCGCCACGTGAGACACTTAGTGTGTGTATGTTTTTTTCTTCCTAACCTCGTTCGACACCGTTTCGACGCGATGAGAAAGAGCGGAGATGAACCGCCACGGCCCACCACGCGGAAGAGAAGATAACTCGCAGTATAAACTCGCCGCTGGCTTAAGCTTAGCCGCGCGAGAGCGAGAGCCAGCGCCTGCAAAGCGAAACAGAGCAACGGAGAGAAAGATAAGGCCTGCTACGAGCGAACGCGAGAGCTGAGAACGCGAGCGCGGTGAACGCGAGCAAAAGGCACCAGAGGCCGAGAAAAACAAAGCAATCGCGCGCTTTGGAACCGTTTCCATCGTGGCAAGTGAATCAATTGCGTGCGGCTAGCGAAAGACGGAAGGGCACGTTCTGTGTGTTGCCTCCGCCAGGTTCCCGGTTTTTTCTTTCTTTTTTTTGATTCGGCGTGCGTTCGTTTGTCGTCGCAGTGTGGACCGCGAGGTATCCGGCCGTTCTTTCAATTCCCCTGCTCGTGGCCGCCCTGGAGTTCTGGACTATTAGGAGGTTGGAAAATGATCAGTGAATCCATCAGTGCGACTGTGCGACATCTTAGATTCAATCCATTCTATATTGCACGTGTTCGATGACTATCTGCTAACGTCCTTCTGCGTTACGCAAAATGCGCAAGTAAGTGATTGAGTGTGTGAAGGGTTTGGGCGTCTTATCTACAAATCGTTCCCAGTGTAAACCGAAGTGTGAAGTGCTAAAGAACGTGTGTTGCTGGTGCATAATTAGTGCTATCAAGTGTTGTCCTCGGTTCCTTCAAACCAGAAGAAACAGTAACGGTGCAATCGACACTGGATGGCTTTGCGTCCTTCTGTGTGGTGTATGGGAAAAGGTGTCAAGACATGCTGATAACACGCTGTATGGGTGTGTGTTTGTGCGTGTGTGTTCGTACCGCAAACACGTGTAAAGTTATCAAGGCGAGTATGTTTTGAAAGCTGCGACGAGCGGGTGTGCATGAAGACATCATCATCCGGTGTTAGAATTGATTGAAGAGACATCGCGAACCAAACCAAAAAGTTACCCATTTACGAGGTGAGAATACGTTTGCGATATTTATGCCATTAGAATCGTTTGTCTGCGATCACGGGAGCACATGATCGTTTCGTTTGTGTGAGCGTTGCCATGCGTCGAACAGCAGGCCGCGGCCCACCACGGGGAGATGTATATGACGTTTGTGTTGCGCGGGAGGTTCCGTCAACCGAGAAGGGGTTGTGAAATATCTGAGTATTTGTATGTTTATGTGTGCGTATGTGTGTGTATTTGTGTGTATTTGTACGAGGAAGGGAGGCAGAGCTCACCGTAACGTGACCTTTTGTGCTTCGGAACGAACCCGCGGTCTGCCCTCGCCGGTTGAGCACGATTAGCCGCACCGTTGCGCTCGTGGGGTGGACAAGGAAACACCATCGCCACCAGTGAGAGAGTCCGGTGGGAGGCAACAGCAGCAACACAGCCGTACGCTCCGGTTTTTATTTATGAGCTTGAAATATTTCTAATGACAATTATTATTCCGTCCGAAGCTCGCGCGGCCTGCTGTCCGCCCGCGTGCGCGCTCCCGGACGCCCCCGTTCTGCCGCTGCTGCTGCTTCTTCCGGAGATGATCTTCCAACGTCCAATTGTCAATTCACGATCACCACGATCCGCGGGCCCGCGGTACGCGTTCTGGCGCGTTGGACGAATGTTTCTGTATTTGTTGTTTATTTACTTCTCGCAGCTCGTTCGCTCTCTCGGCGGTATGGCCGACTGGCTGGCTCTCCACTGGCACTCGCACCCTGGCACGGCGACACCTTCCCGTTGCGTGTTTCGAGGCGCATTCTTCGTGTTCATGGGGGTGGGGGAGGGGTGTTTTTTTGTGTTCTTCGTTTGTCCCTTCCAACCCCCTTCCTCTTCAAATCCGTCATAATGCGTCGCGGCGCAGTGCCTGAAGTTCTAAAGTTCTAAAGCGAAACCGATCCTACCCGATTCCGTTTCAACGTTCACCTTCACCTCCTGCTGGCCGAAAACCGTGGAGTAGCGCCCATATGCTCTGTGTACGGTGAGGGCCGGTTTGACATTCTTGGCTTGAACTACTTGAAATGTCAAATCATTAATAGAGAGACTTAAACGTTATTCTGCAACGGCGGCTGCCGCGAGCGATCATACGGGCGTTCGGGGGATGGAGGGAAGCTTGAGAGGGTGGTGGGTGGTGGGTATGATACAGAAACCTGTGCAAATCTGTTCCGCGTGCCCTGCTTTTTGAACCTTAATCACTCGCTCTCAGCCTGCCGGGCGATCGGGAGATCAGCATTGATTGATTTGCTCGAAACCTGCGGCTATAGCGTTGACGTGTAGTGGTCGTTAAAAAGTACTGGTCGGCGCTACCTTAAAGGCGCTGTCAAAATTTACCATCGGCATTACTACTCCTACAGTCTGGTGAATTTTACATCTTCGTACGACATTTCCTGCAATTTAGTTTTTGGCAAACAATCATGCAAACATTCTATTTGCAAAGATGTACTATATAACATCAGCTATAATCCCAATTGTTGGACGCCACAGCTGGTGGTATTTTTCTCGTGAAGGGGTCATGTTACGGTCATTGGATTTCGTCACAGACCGATGATCGACCAATAATGGGTTCCATATTGATACGAATTTCATGTCTAAGGGATAAGATTTTCGTTAAATAGTCAAAGTGAATGATTTATTGGAGGGATAGTCTAGCGATAACGATTTTACAACAAAATAGACGTTTTTGTGTGTGTGTAAATAAAGTATTTTAGCTCGGAAGATGTTGAATTAAATCAAATTCAATTTACACATTTCAATAATTACTCAAAATTTTACAGTTAAATCTTTTTGGGTGGCATGTTTTGAAGGCTACACGCTACATTTTTCTTTGGAGTATTCTCTCGAGGAAACTATTACCAACACACTGCGTAAGTACAGTAGTTCTTGTGTTTGCACCAACGTGTTTTATTTTCATCCTGATAATTTGCCAAGGTCAACTCAACCGGCTGAGGAAACGACATCACAAGGTGTAGTCATTTTTAGCGCCCGCTCAATGTCGATAACTTTCCCGAATACTTGTCCAATTTGTCCGACGGAGACAGGTCGTTGGGACAGCGTGTTGAATTGATACAACCGCGACCGGATGTGGCCGGCTAAGGTGGACTTGGTGGTGTGCATTAACAAAAAAGCATGACGAGACAATACAAAATGTAAGTGCAACAGGGTGCGTGCAAGTAATGGTGAGCCGAGTTGGCACCGCGTGTTGGAGTTGTACAAAAAAGGCAAACGGTTGAACTAAACGAACTCGCGTGGCGGGGTAAGCTAAAGGGCACCGGGGACGTATGGATCTTTAACGAATGAATGGAAGATTCTGGCGGGGTTGGCCCGGTTGGACGCGCGTGGAGAAAGAAGCAAATCATTATGAAGAAAGGTGTCATAAAGAAGCGAAGAACCGGGGAAGAAGCGACGCCTCAAATGGGCGTACGGCCGACGGTTTGTACATGGCTGTGGCATGAGGGAAGTGCGGCGGTGCCCGGGAGCACCGGGAGGGCCTGTGCACGGGGAAGGAAAAGTTCATGAGTCAACAGACAAGTGAACCCAGGTGACTCTTTGGTGACCGTCCGAGGGGTGAGTGAGCCCGCCTCGGTTAGAACTGCGCAGAACGCAGCGAATTGAGCGCGTTGGCTTCACTTCCTTCGCTGTGGTCGCGCATACCACGACATCGTCGCCGCGGTCGTTTACGACCGACACGTCAGTGTGTGCGCATTGGTTAGTATTTGGACGGCGTCTTTAAGTGTATGTATCTGGGGTGCTGTGCGCCGCCGGCCGATGACGATTAAGGTGACGATGAGGTGGACCACGACGACGGCGACGACGACGACGACGACGACAACTGCGCGAAGATGACTCTCACGACCTACGCGGTCAAAGTGTGGACACAGCCGCCACCGCACCATTCTCCCGCCGCCGGGCACGGCCAGAACGATGGAACGAATTGAGCGCGATCGTCAAACTCATCGGCCGTTGTTTCGTTCCGCGCGATTTCCAACACAACGCGCGCGCCATGCGTCTGGAACGAAGGGGATAGGGGACGTCTGCGGAGGGAGGCTACCGGGTTGGACCGGTAGAGAGTGGTGCGTTTGAAACAGTCAGTTCGAATGTCGAATTCTCTCGCTCTGCGTCCGACGTCGGGAGCGTTAATCTCCGCCATCAAGAATGAGCAAGCAGCGAACGACCGGAAAGGTTATGACATTCTTACGACTTTAAAGGTACAGCGTCAGCACACGATATAGAAAAACAATCTCGCGGGGGGTTTTCGATGCCATTAATACATATTAGCACGAGTTGGCCGTGTGGTCCGCGATCGTGCACGGTCGATTAATCAAACGCGCCGAAAGTGACGTGCGACAAAGATGTTCGACTTTTGGGCAATCATGCTGCCGTGCCAAGCCCGCGGTACTTGTGGCCACCGCTGTTTTGTAGGGTTAGAAAGTTTAGTGCACGCTAATACAACCACTTCGCGCTGAGGGCGAATCTGCCGCGGGTTGGTTGGTCCACCGCAAAAGTATGTATGACAGAGAGAGAGAGAGAGAGAGCGTTTGCATTATCTCCTGCCATTTGATGCACTTTGCCACGGATTGCCCTTTTGGGTTCCTGTTTATGTGCGCTGCACACATACGCTGTGTGTCGTAGCGACAAGCATCACGCGAGCTAGGGCACCGTCGATGTCAAGATTCCTCCGCCAGACCCGGGCCAGGGGGCGATGCAATAATGGACTTTGCGACACACATACATAAGACGGGCGTAAGCGAAAGGGGAAACCAAGCGGGACAGCGGCAGGCACGTTAGAAACTGTGTGCTATCTCCTTCGCGCGCTCCTGTTATTTTAGTCACGGGGGTCATGCTCTCGCCCCGATGGGCCACAGTAGCAGAGGCGATCGGTATGAGCATACACATGTATTCCAGCCTCCAGCCGCAGGCACGGCAACGAGCAATCGAAGTGTACGCTTGATCGCCCGACCTTTGACCACTAACCGAAGGAGGAGAGCTCGATTTCGCTAAATGGTTATGGTTGCCCACGGCACAAAAGCAATTGGCAGTATTTGTGCAATGTGTAACAGTCGCCAGCAACAAAGTTTAGCAAAACTACACTTCTACTTCTGGGCAGATGGGAAATGGCGAATGGGCAAATTACTGTATTAATCTATGCTCGCACTAGATGCTCCTCTCAACTATGACGTTCTGTGGCAAGGTAACAGTGAGAAACTGGGTCACCGATAAACAAAAAAAAAACTCGCTTTGGAGCAGCCAACCAGGATCCGATAACGCACTTTGCTCCGGTCTATTATGGTACACCCAGCTCCAGATAATAAACGGAGGAGACTTATCACGCAGCGCCGATTGTTGCAGCGTGGACAGGTGCACGATGGACCTCACGTATTGTCCTCACGCGCCTCCACTCTCCCAGCTCTCCAGTGCAGCCATGACATTTCATGGCCAAACTGGGGAGACGCGACATGGGACCAACCCTATTGAGAAGAGATAACTTGATGGCTGTCACTCTCCGTTCCATCCGCTCATTCGTATCACACTCTAGCTGTCTTGTTCCGTAGGGGTTGGCCAGTTTAATGGGGGAGTTAGTTTGCAGAAAGTGTTGTGGTTGAATATTCTAGCGTGTTGCAGTACGACTCAACAGAATGCTGTTAAAATGGCAAAGAAATGCATGTTTTTTTTTGTCATTTTCCTTCAAAATAAAATATTCCCCAAAATCAATACAAACAGTTGTAGTACCTCCCTGTAATGGTTGGATACAAAGCTAACATCTCGTAGTCCTAGGGATGGAACACATCGGAGAAAAATGAACCATCACCTCTATTCCATATTCGCCTCGAATCAGCGCTAGTCTTTCATTGTTGTCTTCCTTTCCTTATCGTTTCAGAACGTTCGTGGAGCCGTGAATCACCGTCGGCACGGCCACACGGGAAAAACATTCGTCTTCGGTAAAGGCGTGAAGTAGCAGCGATAAGTCGCGACAAGTAGTGGTAATAAACACACTGTGCCTTGCGCGTCGGCGGTTTGAACCGCGACTTGAGCAAAACGAATACCAAGCCGCGCAAAAGGGGTGTAATATCTCCCGCAGGTCATAACCGCGCAGTGCAGTGGTAGCAGTGGAGTGTGTTGGTGACCGACAGGGATAGGGCTAATGTGTGTAGGTTGAATGCGGGCGTGACAGAGAGAACAGAACCTTCGGACGATCACGAGTGTGCTCGAAGAGACAGGGTAGTATCACCTCTAGCGAAATTGATGTGCTGTTTGCGGTCGCGTACTTACACGATTGGGCAAGCGATTGCCCTGCGTCGATTGATTTCCGAGGGCTTGCAAAAAATAATAATAATAATAAAAGTGTCGAACACATATTGGAGCAAACATATCGGAGCGGAAATCTAGTGCTGGTGTGATTTTGTTTGCAGCACGCGTAAATTGTCGGTTGTAATGTGTATTTGTGCGGCGGATACGCTTCCAAAAAGCTTCGAATAATTTAACCTTTTGCGAGCCATCGACGGGTATTTCATTCCGATGAGTAATAGCATGAGCTACGCGATACTAATTGCCAAGGTTTGAAATTTGTCAAAAGTGTCACGTATCAGGTCGCCTGACGGACACTTACCGACCGCGTGGCGTAAGCTTCGCCCCCAAACGCTCAGTCTAATCGCGCCGAGGTGTGTAGTTTTTAGCGTTACGGCGTTGACTGTGTGCGCGATCGCGCAGTGTATTGGTTGTGTCTGTGTGATATCTAACTCTAAGCGACCGATTGTGAAATCTACGTGCGTGCGAGGGTGTGTCTGTGTGAGTACCAGTGTGCGAGTGTGTGAGAGTGCCTGCCGAGGGCTCAGACGGCAGTACGGCCGGTAAAGTGTCGCGTGTTCGTGGTCGTTATCTCTAGGGCTAGTTTTGCCATTGACCGTCCTAGTGCGCCCTAACCTCTACCCTTCCTTGGTCGGTGACTCCCGCCCCGAAGGGTTGACGAAGGGTGGTGTGTGAGGTGCTGTTGTTAAGGGACGGGCGGTTTATTTAGGGGAACGGTCGCACAGGGCTATCCCGCTATCGGCAGCAATGAACGATCGCGATTGTCGCCGTGAATGAGATCATGAGGGAAGTGGACACTTCGGAAACATCCGTCGTATGGCCTGCATGGTGTTACTCAGGTAAGTTCGATAAGCGAATCATTGGGCTGAGGATGGGTTGGGATTGGATTGGGGGGAGGGGGACACAGTGTAGAAATCAACATGTAACACACGCACGCCTATGTACATCCCCGATAAAACCAGCACCTGGAAAGTTTACACTCGGTCGGCGTTTCAAACTAATCCCGGATTGAAACTATTTCGAGCGTTTAAAGTAATTCTATCCTCTTACAATTAGCCTCCGAATGTCAAACGGCTGTTATCGTAGTTCGTTTTGTTGGATTTTTTAAACATTTTTCCTAAACTCACCTGCAAGATATTTAAAACTTGTAAGGATTCAACACGTTGGCGGCGTTATTGGTAGGGTTTTTTCGTTTCTTTTCTGAACGTCGGTGTCATCGTCCAATCGTGGAAACATTCGTCATAGAAATAGTAAAATGTGAAAACAAATAAAAATTGCGTACACTTCTACCACATGCCAAGTGCGTCCGTCCCGCACAGGTGTATTACTGTGACGTCCTAGTTTTGGGGGCTCCCGATGCTCAATTTAATTACCTTTGCGGCCGCAAAGTTTTCCCATTTTCCTACTATTTTGGTCAAGCGTGAGAGGATTTCACGGAGCGCTGAGCGTTGCTTGTGTGTGTGGGGAAGTTATGTTTGGATTTCCTTGCCGCACTGCACGAGATTCCTTGCGAGGGCTGCTTTTCAATAAGAGCCGACGCGTATAGGACTTCAAACTATAATACCGCAGCTTAGATGCAACGTGTGTCAGCCATGTGTTGGCGTCTGTGGTGTGACCAGTGTGGCGCAGTGAAAGGCATTCTGTAGGAAATTAAGCTGCGGAAAGCATTCCTGGAAGCTAGCGTGACATAAGCTAACGATTAGTGCAGGTCAAAGATCACAAGCAAAATGGGATCGTTTGTGTTGCTTTTGTTCAGTGTATTGTATACCAAGCACACTTTTTACATAACGGTATTGTTCTGTACAAATAACCAAATGCCTTTCCTAGAGTAATCTATATTTCGTAGGATTATTTCCTCTTTGTATGAAACGTTCAGTGCTGACGTTTGACAGTAGTAGTTCGACTGTTGATAAATCAGTAAGCCTGACCGCTGTAGGTATCCACATGCATTCAAATGGTGTGAAATTTTCCGATAAGGTCACGGCCCAAAGCGGTATGCAGATTTGCATACGACATAACAAAGGTCAAACTCGTTTGTGTCATTGGGGTGATTTCGTTTGACATAATCCAGGATAGATAGCACGGAATGGTAACCTTTACCCATGAGCTATAAGTTGGCCAGTTTGGTTCGTTTGAATTTGATTGGTTACACAAACTACTTTACAAAAGTCCTTTAATATTTCGCCGGTTGACAAAAAACAGCTACAGCTAAGTTTTCTGTGCCGAAAAAATAAATCATTGTAATCGTGTAAAGCTGCCTTCAACGTGATGCTGGTATACGTTTTCACTTGGATTTATACATTTTTTGCAGTAAGTAGTCATCAGTCATGCCAGGCTGCTGGTGTGTGCCTTTATTGCGCTTGGTTGTGCGACTCGGTCAGGTCACATTTATTGACATTTGGAGCGCTGCTGTTCGTTTGAAGGAAGGTACCGCCATTTAACAACGATGCTCCCGCGAGTTAACCTCTCGGTGTGTCCATGAGCCGGTGTCTTGCGCTTCGCTGCTTTAGGATGGTCGCTGAACATGGGTCACGATTTGCAAAAGCAATTACAATTACTTGCCCCTCGCCCTGCGTCTGATGACCACAAAACCTGGTCACCCTGGGCAGCTCGTGCAATCCTAAAGTTTTGCTCCAAATAAAGCTACTGAAGACGAGCAGCAGCCTCGACATTAGTCTCAGCGTAGATACAAGACAAGTGAAGATAGCAACATTTGTCCGCGTGCTCGTTTGTTGATGTGGGAAAATATCAATTTTGGTGATTTTGCGAATTAGCTTATTTTGCAGAGAAATTGTATGTGCTGTTGGATATTAATATTATTACCTAGTACAGTTCATTAGCGCGACGGTCAAATGTTCCGTTTCGTAGTTAATGACCGTCTACTATCTTATCTCGAATATATCGACTAAGAAGATAAACAAAAATTTTGCTTATTACTACTATACTATTTTGTAAAATGCAAATGTAAGATAAACAAAATAAGTTATTTGTAAACTTAACATTACCTGACTTGTTGTGAAAATTGTATATCATTCTACAGTGATATACAATTGATGGATTAAGCATGTACGGAAAAGACTCGCTTATGATGATAAATGCATAAATATCAGATTCTGATTCGGTGCTCCCATGGAAAAAAGGCAAAAAAGGGCAGAAAATGATCATAAATGGATAAAATTAAAGCCTTTTGTTATAGTGCCACCGAGATGCTTCCGAATAACTGTACCATGTGCTCAAAAATACGAATAATGTCTTGATATTGTGCCGATGTATCTCGTGCTCTCAACGTTTGCTTTAGCATACACACCATTGTCATGGCTCATTTGTTCGCGGGCTTTCTTTTTAACGTACCAATATGGTGGTACATAATAAAAATATCTTTTCTCATTATTGATTGGACCGGCTTTCGTGGCGCTACATTTGGATGGATCCCGTTTGTTTTGAAAAAATCTGTCCCACCGTTCGCGAGCCACATGTTGCCGATAGGATGATGCCGGTCGATATCGGCTGGGGTAGCGGGAATGTTGGTTCACCTGTTTACTGCGGTGATATCTGTGCCGTGCGTGATTAGCCCAGGGTAGCATTCCGGTCTGATGCTAAGCGTTACCATACGTGTCATAAAAAAGCGTCCCGGTCAAACTTTCTTCCAAAATACTCACGCTACCCGCTAGTCGATGGGAGCAATCGGACGAAGGACTCACAGAGGAAAATGGTGTGAACCACCGTTTTTTTTTTAATCAAAGATCCAACCAATTGAAACGAGATCAACAAAGCTCGTCAGAAATAATAAGTGACAATAAAAAAGAATACCCTTTATCTGAATCGGCTGTCTGATGATCATGTCCGTTTTGTTGCGGGATCTTTCCCGAAGCGGTACCCAGCGTTGAAACCGCAATCGTTTAGGAGAGGATTCGCTCGCTGGTAAGCAGCAGAAGCGGCAGGAAATCGGGAAAATTGAAATGAAACAAACTTGACACTGGTTTTGGGGCGATTGGACTGCGGCCCGGCACTGTGATCCAATCGACTGACGAAAAGGCGACAAACAAGTTCGAACGTAACGTGTGGTAATAAAATCACAGCTCGATCGATCGTCTGCGGGTCGATGCTCAGAACGACGCCATCGTTCGAGGCGATTCTGGTGCGCTGGAGCCTAATTTAAGATCGCATTCTTTTTTTTACGATTTAAATGTTTTCATCTGGGGCGACTTCCTCAACCTGTTAGTCAGTGTTCAGTAGAAGGGTGCTAGAGTACCACCGATAGGTGTTTTTGTATGTTCACCAAAAGATAAAACAGCTAACCATAAGATGCATATGAGCAAGATGTTTGAAGCGATCAAGATCGTTTTATTACACGGCCTGATCTCCACAAAAGGGCGATTTTGTATAACAAAAAGGCGTAGAGGAGGACAGTTGATTGTAAATCTTGTCGCTGTGGGAATCCCAACCAATTATAGCGGCGTATCAAGGCAGAAGGGATGCTTCTTCAGAAACGGTTTAAAAATTAGAATAAGAATAGCTTACGCTGAAAGTAGTTTCGGTTTAAATTTGGAAATTTCGCTCTTCAACCTACGAGACAGAGATGTTGAAAGGTCAGTTTAATAACGCCCATAGGCCAAATTCAGCTCTTAATCCCACCGTTGTTCTGAGACCGGTTCCGTTTATCTTCGTAGCAAAACGAACACCACTGGCTGGTTTTGAGCGTTGTTTCACTGTTACCCGACAGGTCGAGAAATGACTGTTTTTATGGTTTGGGGGCACTAGGGTCCAAGGATCACCTTGGTCCCGACATGAATATGAAACAGCGCTTAACATTCTGGACACTGGATCAATCGCTCAAGCAAACAAGCTTCATACACTTCATGATTGAAAAGTGATCGCGAACGGAGGACTCTCTGCGTTCGGTGGAATGTGTTCTGGATTAAATTGAAGCCAAACAACAATAACAACAACAAACTCATTAAAGAATGCGTCATTAACCAAACCAGACTGGGGGAGGCGATCTTTAAAAGTTTTTATTTTTCTCGTTCGGTCTCGCTCCTCGTTCGATGAGGACGAATGCATCTGCACAAAATGACCGAGTAAAAAGCACGACATTCACACATTTAGTAAGCATGTTGGTTTGGTCCTGTCCCTTTTTGCACGGCGACACTGTAACGCTGTCCTGTTGTTTTATTTTTGGTTGTTGTCATCCAACAGGAATCGTGAGATTCCTTTTACTTTTCTTCTCCTGAAAGCACAGAGGGTTACGTCAATTGGACGAAGGGCAAAAGTGAATGTTGTTTGGCTGTTGGCGACTTGGCACCTTCGTCGACAAAGGTTCACCCGGGATCGAACCAGGGCTGGGAAGGGGCGTCCTTTCTGACGGAGGATATTAAATTATAATTCGGATATGGTTTGCAAATTGGCTGATTAATTGCTTGATGCAGTGTCTGATACACTCTACCCATGTGTGATCGATAACGATAAATTTTATGACAAAACTCCATACCTTTGCACCAGAAACAAACAAGTCAGTAAAAAACAACACATAGCTACGAAACTGCAATTTATATCAGATGCGTTTGTTTTGTTCCTGCTAATCCAAGTAATTGTGTCGAGCGTAAAACAAACATCAGTAGTGAAAGGATCAACAATATGAGCGTGAAACAATGAATCTGAAAAGAAAATGTGTGAAGTAATGCTGGAAATCCGAGCACAAAAGATGATTAAATACCCATAAGACTGGCAATGTCAAACTGTCAGATAACAGTGACAGCGTTGCTCGTCATACATCTAAATTAAAGGTCCGCAAGATTGTGAAAGATGATGATGATGTTCGGAATGCTGCCAAAATGCCGACGCAAGCTTCGAGATTCATCATAAGTTGTTATAAAAGTTTCTTGTTCTCGTTATGGCACTTTCCTCCATTCGTGGAGCCGGGCCAACCCGCTATCCTTAAATTAATGAGGGAGCATTAAAACTGGAGTGTGATCATGCGCTGCGCAGTAAAGGGTCTCTTTCATTACAATTGCCAAGAGGTTAAGAATGTCGAGCGGGGAGTGAATGAGACTCGCCAGTTGCTACAGTTTCATCGATAATAATGCGAGAAGTAAAACTAAAATCAGAGAAAAGTGCGCTTGAGCGAGACTGGAGACACCTTTCGCCGTATCGGGGCTGGGTGGAATAAAACGGGCAAAAACAAAAGTAATTTGAAGGTTTCGGCAAAAGCCAAAAAGATGTAGTAACGCGCATGCGCATACTGGCAGATTACAAAACCAGCTAGACGGTGAAAGGTGCATCCCTGCTCACCCCTCGACCGCAGGGGTCCCGGGGTGAGATGGAGATGAAAAGTGCAACTGCATCCGCGAACAACAAAACGACGATTCCACGAAAGTAAGCGGGCGCCCCGAAACGCCTTGTTCCAGATCGCTGGCAGACTTTTGGTAAAAGTCACGTACAGCCGGAGATTGAAAAACAAGAACGTAAAAACAACTTCACACATACATGATCTTGACAAAAAAAATCACATTCAGCGAAACAAGAAAGGATCGCCCGACGACTCACCCACTGAAATGGAAAATCCCGGGAACGGAAGCATCAAAGCGCTGCTGGTGCGGGTTCAGGTTTGTTCTGTGGTAATTCGTAACAAAACTGACTTTACCACAAAACGGGTGTCCGTTTTATTGCTCCATTCGCGTCCCTTTTTGCTGCAGTGCACAGGAGATTGTGCAACGTTAGCACCGTTCCTTGACCATTCGGCTTGAACTATCCTTGTGCTTTGGGGGCGAGCTGAACGAAGCTGAACCCGGCGGTAGTAAGATGCCTCAGTGCAGCCTTCTTTTCGGCAGGTGAAATAACCGCCAAGAGAAAGGAACTCGATCAGCACAAGGTGTGGATATCCAGCTCACGAATATAGAACGTATCAAGCGAAGGGCAGGAGAAAGGAGACCCTCCTCGAAGAGTGAGTGGCGGTCCCGGGGGGTAGAAAAGACGATCCGGTGCAGGGTTGCGGCAGACAGGGTGGGATACGGTTCCCTTGAACCGAAAACTACTTTTCACTGGCCAAATACGCCAAATCATCCAGTTTGCTCGCGTTCCGAACGGCGGCACAATCGACCACCAATGCAGAAGCGCCTTTCGAATGTCCTGCTCGCCTATCGCTTGGGCAGTATGCGCAAGCACGGGGAGAAGGTTGTGCCGATCCCAAACGGGGACAGGATTGTTGCTGATGTGATGAGGCCGATGGCAGGACACACTGGTCCGGTGGACAGTTGGAAAGGAAATGACACGTTTTGCGCAACGGCGAAGAGAAAGGAACCCAAACTTGATACTTTTGCTGGCGGAATGATGACGCCTTAAGTTTTGTCCGAGCTGATGACCCGTGATCGACGGATCGGCGATCGTCGGTTAATTTGCTGCGGAAGGTCGGAATGTTTCGCAATTCCATAAAAGATATCTTTCTTCAATGGGCTGACATATTTATAAACGAGTTGGAGTTAACATAATGTAAATATATTCAAAAACATATTCATAAACATGCAATTACATGATATACAAAGTTGATGACTCACATAATAATTTTATTAAAATTGACAAGTTTGGTAAAAGATATTTGTTACTTTCATAACTTTAACTTGTATAAATTACAATGACAAAGCATGTTCAATTATACATAAAAGACTGGCATCAACGAACGAAGTATTCTAATACCGTTTGAAGGGACGACTTTCGTTTCTAATAAACCAAATCGCATTCGTTAGGGTCGAAGGTACAAAAGATCTCTTTTCGGCTTGATTCGATTGCAGTAGTGGTATTGTAAATTGATCGAGAGAATAACACGAAAAAGCATAAATCGCAAATTTCTACCGGCCATTGCACTAGCCTATGCTGTATGCAAAAGAAGAGAAAAAAACAATAGTTGTTCGGCACAGTGCGGCAGTAACCTTTCGTCAAGGGGTTTTGTGTGAGAAACGGTTCGCATCCCGATAAACACACCGCCGGCTTCATAAGCCCATACAAAAAAGGCCGCCAGCAGGGATAGATGGAAGGAGAAAATACAAATAAAAAAACAAACACTAAGACGAAGTAAATGCCTCAATGGAAATAGAAGGAAAATAGAAAGAAACAGAAAGAGGAAACATGAAACTTAATTTTATAATTAAATTGTTTCGCTCGTATTAGAAAATTAGGTATTCCGATGCGGTTCGATATAACTGTACCAGTTTTGTGGCGGGTTGATTTACTTTCATTTTTTACTGTTTCTACTTGGTATTTGTTTTGCAGGTTGAAAATAAAACAAACCCAACTCGCGGCCTGTGGCACGGTGAGCAAGAATAGGGCATTTGTGGGAACACTAGTTCGTCTGATGGGAGGAAGAATTCTTCTGTTTCTTGAAAGATGTGAACACAAACTGTATTAGTATTGTTTTTCGTACTTGCTGTCGTTAGACTCAACTTCACTGGGAAATCGTATAATCTCATGCCAATCAGTGTGCAGAGAACGTGAATGTAATGACATAAAATGGGCTTGATTTTTATTGACTGGATAATAGGGGCGTTGATTTTACGAGATCTACTCGATATTTCCGGTAAGATGTTTCACTCACATGATCATCGCATGGAGCACTAGCAGCCTGAAAGACCGTAACTGATCAACAGGGTGACTTATTTGTAGTGACAGCCTAGTGCAATCGGACACTGATTGAATGTATAAGGACGCGAAAGCTATTTCACAATGCAAAGAATTGAGCGGAACGTGCAAAAACAAACGCAAAGATTGAGCCGATGATCTTGCGCTACGTTTCCAGCAGCATCCCAGTTAGTGCCACAATTAATCTAAAGAACTGGCCGTTTCCCGTTGGCACTGTTGGCAAACAAACGCGGGTTTTCTCTTTGCTAGCACGGTAGGCGTTTAACGTTGGGCAGATGACTCCACCTCAAATCAACGCCGGTGGCATCGGGCCGAACGCGAGCACATAGCGTGAAAGCTCGATTTGTAAGATTTGTTGTTCGCTGTCGGCTACGCAGCGCTCCTGAATACATTCAATTGGCCAAAATTGCGTTTCAGTAGGTTCCTCACAGTTGGGCGGGTAGAAGCTGCTGCTTTTCCATTGGCAGCTATTACGGATATTGAGTGGCGTTGTTGCTCACACTCTCGCGGTAAAGGGTTTTCCGTTGGGTTCCCCGGAGCTTTCGCGGCAGTCGGGTGTTCTGCTTGCTCAGCTAGCCAGCCGGTGCTGGGTTTGGCCACGGAAGGAAATTAATTGAAAAATTGATTAAAACATTTGCCGTCATCTGCACTGGCAAGCTGTTTGAGTAGCCGATAATGGTTGTTCCGATTTCAATGTGAACTGTACCGGGTCTTGGGAGCAATTTGTCCATCTGGACAGAGACGATGGGAACGTAGCATATACGGCGATCGCTAAAGTATTGCTCGATTACTTTGAGTATAAGAAAAATCAACGTTGCCAAAAGAAAATACCCTCGAGCATGTGCCCTGAACTTCAAATGAAATAGAAAAAAATCATGCTGCTGGCAGGTGACTGTACGGAAATGGTTATTTTCGTTGATATTGGTGAGAATATTGATTCTCATTGGTGTAAACTAGCTTGGTCCCTCCAGTAAAATAGCAATGCTTTTGTAATTATTTTGGACTGAACAGAGAATTAGAATGAGAAATTGCTTTGATTGCCTTTGATTTGTTTACTTGTAGCTATTTATGTGAAAAGTAGGAAAAATATAAATTCCTTGCAAATATTTCATCAGAAGATGTTGAATAATCCTGTAAACTTGTGTAAATAGCCATCCTTTCCGATGCTGATGATTTGTAGCAGAACAACAAAAACAAGGGCGATTTTTACGAGAAACTAATTACATAGGATATAGAATAAACAGTTATACGCAACAAAGAGTTACGGCTACCTTCGGGAGAAATCAATCGTAGAACCGGCGATTGGAGTGTAACAGGTGTTTAGCCTTGTAAATTTCGAACCTGGTGATGTACTGCCCGTACCGTTGCAAGCTTCCGGAGAAAAGAGATATTCTGACCTCTTGGAAGATAATGAGCAAATAAGGCAAGCAAAATCCTCATTAAATGTAAAGTGTTGAAAGCATGATTACCTGCTGTGCGCCTCCTCCCTGCACAGCGAACTACATGCGTTTGGATTGTTTCGCTATCTTTTCCTCATGAAAACAAGGTGTTTAGGGAAATTTCATAATTGCCTTAAAGCATTTGTCTGAATAGGCTTGAAGCGTTGGAATAGATGAAAGTTCTTTCAACATCCAGTGTGTGTGTGTGTGTGGGTGAGCTTTTGATAGATGCATGACGAGATCGATTTAAAATGAGATCTTTCCCTGAACCGTTAAAAATGCATTTTTTATACATACTTTGAAGTAAAAATGCAATGAACTTTTTAATTGGACAAAACAATATGAAACAATCAACGTCTCGGCAGTTGAATCGCATTGCAAAGAGAAAAAGGTTTCTGCGCCAAACGACGTGTGCTGGAATAGGGTAATGCTTCTAAAACGTTCCTTCTTTGACTCTGGTGTTGACTCTGGTTCGTGTTGCAACGACGCGTTCGAAGCACTACCGAGCAAACGCCCTTCTTCCGTGGCGGATCATCGTTCGGATGATCATGATGATCATGATAATGATAAATATGTTATTATGTGCCTACCTTTTATCGTAGAAGCGTTCGCGTTGAGCATGCTGCATGGCTGTTGGGAAGGCAAGAAGCACCAAACGTTGCATTTCTTGTGCTCTCTTCCGATTCTCTGGTTTCCTTTCCTTTTTGGTTTTTCTTTTCAAGCGCAAGAAAACCTGCACACTCATTGATTGCCACCGAAAGGCAGCGTGGCGGATGGTGGAAACGGCGACCGTCAGCTGAATCGCAATATTGCGCTGATCGTAACTGTTTATGATCTATTGATACATGATTCTACTGATTCATATCTTTGATGCAAATGTAATCGTTTATCCGGACGGAAGAGATTGGGCAGACTGTCGGTTGTATTTTCCTACTGCTTAAAGTTTGCTACTCGGATGGCTTTTGCAGGTCTTTTTGGGCTATCATGAGAGAGATACATTATGTGGTGACTTTTATCGTTGATTGATGTGATACGTCTGCTAAAAAATCTATTCACCAATCTAAAGGTGTATGCACATTCCAGTAGTCTCAGAAATGATTGCTGCGACATTTTAAATATTTATAGTAAATTTCTGACGTATTTGAAAGTAAACTTTCACTATTTTCTAGTAATCACGAGTTTAATAACAAAGTCTTTTGGTTTATTATGTGACGCAAATGACCCGATCGGGGGCCAATATTGCAGCCAATGTGGTGGAAGTCAGCTGTGCGAACGATCGATAAGCTGTAGACAAGAAGCGAGGCAAGCAAAGGCGCGGGACAGGCAAGCGAAACAAGGCTCAAGAGAATTGGTGAATGCGCCCTGGTTCAGGCGTGCACATGAAGGAAGCATTGATCACCTCGGTCAAACGGCAGCAACAGCAGCGGCAGCATTGTCTCTATCACAGAAGCCCGCCTACATCTTCTACACTTGGTGCTAACGCAAGAACCGCGCGGCTAGTGCAGAAGCAACGACTAACCGTTTTGTTACAGATCCCTAGAGGCAAACTGTATCATTTTTTTACGATCGAAGGCTGGATTGCTCGACAGCGCACGAGCATGGCAATAGCTTTTCCAGCGGGCGCAACATGATTTCCCGATGCTTCCTCCGCGTTGTTCGCGTCCAAGGCGGAAGAACGGCTGACCAAGTGCAGCGAGAGACCGGCGAGTAACGATTCGACTGCTGGAGGGTGTAATTTATTATTTAATGTGCCGCGTGCGCGCGCTCACACTCCCGGCTTTATGTCCAGATGATCGCGTTGCAATCCAGCAGCCACACCATAACGAGAAGCTCCGGTGCGCAATGTGCAGAAGGTCCTTAGCTCCGCATGGTGTGGAGGTCGGTTTTGCCGCGGTCTGCAGATTTTCAACCCGCGTGCACAGCACAGTCATCGATAGAAGGAGGTGGGAGGAGGGGAGGGTAGGAGAAGAGTTACCACGGCAAGGGCCATTCTGCAGCCCGGGGCCGAAGATTAACGATTGACGAAGTCGCGACTGGGCAGAATTTACAGTACAGGGGCTTTACGTTGGGTCGTGGCGTCGTTCGATGAAAGGAGCGGAGAGAATGTACCATACTGTGCCGCAATGTCGGCGTCGATCGGTGGCAGCAGTAGGCTCGTGGAATTGAATTGAAATAATTTTGATTAATTGCTGATTCAGCGAAATGCAATTAACGATAAATACGGTAGGGAAAGGTGGAATTATTGACCTTTAGGTGCCTCTCGTCAGGACGCCGATGCGATGTTGTGTACAAAGTGTGTGTGTGTGTATGTGTGTCTATACATTTGAGGTACCGAGACAGTGTGAGGGAGACAGATAAACGAGGAACATTAAACAAGAAGAGAGAATGAGATGTAAAGAGTGTCGAGATGTTGGCAAGTGATCTTACAAACACTCGCAGCCGCGCTGCTATGCACATTGCCATCCATCCAAACATGACCGTCCTTGCGACGATAGAAAGGCAGTAGCGGAGTGGTGATCGATACCGGAAGAATGGAAAAGTGCAGCTGTACAAGTGGGAGCGGGTGGGGGGAACATTCGATGCATCATCTATTGGTATTTACGGAACCGTTAGAGTAAAGGGCTTCAAGCGGTTGCAGTGAGAAAAGTGCATGGTGGCATTCTTCTTACGTTCAGCGAGACGATTGATGGACGACGATGAACGAACGTTTTGTTCGTTGGTTCGCTTGGCGGATAAATCGCTGCAGGGGCATTGATTGGTTCCGGCGAAGGAGAAATGGCTAGGTCGTTTGTCGCGGGAAAATTGGCTTTGTGGTGTCGCATTGTCGCTAGCCCCTGGAAGGGTGGCTTTGCAGTTGAAGTTGGCAAATTGTTCGCTTCTATCGTGAGATTTTGTTCGACATATGTACAGTTACTGTGTTCAGCTAGACACTATGTATAGCTATGTGAGCAAATCAGAATGAAACGATTTGTTATTATTGTCATCTAGAAATCTGTGGATAATACTTTGAAAATGTTTCGTTGAATAAGCAAGGAACGGTTTATTTGAGACATTAGTTTAAAACGACTCAATAAAATATTATAAAAGCTTTGCAAAAAAACCTTGACAAAACTGAGAAGTGTAAGTTTCAATGTTAAGCCTATAGTGAAACATAATCAATTAATCAAATCCCTCCCGTGACAAAAATTGCCATATCGTTTTCATTTGCTGGGGGAGCATAATTTTTCGAACGTTTATTGCCACCGAGGCATTTTGTTGTCTGTGGAGCGTGGAGCAGTTAGCAGGATAATCTTACCATGTTGTCACCTGCAAAAACGTAAAAAGCGTGTCTCGAAGTTCACGCTCCAACAAGTTGTCGGTCTCCTGCAGGTTTATAAAGTCATCGTGTCATTCTGGAGGTCTCCCGCCGCCACTCGATTCCGTGCCCGGGGAAGGTGTGGAGTGGTTTTTGATAAAACGATCGAGCAATCGATCGTGGCAAATGCGTCTCGCATTCGTTTCTTTATATGCCACCAGCAGACGAATGAAGCGTTTCTCCCTCTCCTCGGTGTCGTTTGTGTGTCTCTGTGAAGTCAATTTCGACGTTCGCTGAGGAGGAATCATTGAAGGTGGGTTCCGTTGGTGGTAATTTATTCCAAAATTGATCGGTCATTCAGGCGCGTACGTGACGCTATGCGCAAGCACTACGCCATGCGATGGAGGATACGTTGCGTATTTCGAATAACAGCAGGGCGACGTTGAGGATGCGCTACGCATGATGCAGTAGGGTTGATGGGTGAGTATCGATTCGACCCCGAGTCGGGCATATGTGGGTGCTGTCTTCGACGCAAGCGATACAGGAAAAGGAGAAACACAGAAGTGAAGACCTTCACTTAAATATGCCAGTTTGGATTCGGCGATTGTTGACCGGGGATGACACGAAGGCATTGATGTCGACTGGATTGAAAGCAGATATGTACGCAAATATCTTTCACGAAGCTTAATACATCCTGCAAAAGCTTTCGCCTGTGGAAGGGCAAAGTCATCAGAATAGGGGTACACGGATCGGTGACTTTATAGCAGAAGCAGGGATTGTTTTCGTTCTTCTTATTTAACGAGAAAGGGTTTATCCCCCTATGTTCTATGAGACGTAGGTTCGATTTCGCATACTCAGAGGCTTACTTTCTTTTTTATAAGCTTTGCTCATTTGCTTTGTGATTGTTTTTAAATAACCTTTAGGCAGTAGACGTAAATGAGCTAGAGTCATTTGCTATAATTAAGTTAAAAAAGGGGCCGTATATCTGCCTCCATATTTCGCATAACGCTTGTATGTAAGTGCTAACTCACCAACACGAACTCAACTGTTGCTCCAATGACTCACATTTCCCCATACAGCCATAGCTCAGCTCATGGCTCATGTCAATTTCGAACGAGCTAACGACCTGCAACGTGAACGGAATGATAAAATTCTCTTTGTTCTGTTTGGATTGCGAGCTTTCCAATCGTTTCTCGGGATAAAGTTGATCGCCCATACCCGCATTTGCGAGAGCTGCTTGCGTTAAAATGAGACACACGGAGACACATTACCTTTGCGAAGAGTTCAGAAGCTTAAGTTACAGCGAGATGCCTTGTTGAATTCTTATGGCGGCACACATAACTACCGACGATACGTCTTGATGAAGCTGTCTTATTATAGATGATTTATGTGTTGTCTCTATTTTTAACTGCCAATAACCTTGACGAGATATGATTTTTAATTTAATTATTCAACATTGTTATAAGGACAGTTGTTGCATATTCCGATTGAATCTCCTGACGCAAAATGACACAATTCAAGGCATAATGTATGGGGATTCTATTTGCAAGTGAAATGGACCTTGCAAAAACAAACCGTTAATAGATAACGTAGTACGATAGGGTGCATGTTCAAACTAGATTGTTTGCAAAGTACAGCGATACAGTGTTTAATATTTTACAATCATCAAGATCTAACGGCTGGATATTGCACTTTTGTTTGAAATACAGAGTGTGTGAAACAGCTTGGCTAGTAAGTTTAAGCAAAGCTTATCATATAGCATATAGTATCACATCTATACATCTCTAGTAAATGTTTCTGCATTTTGCAGTAGCCACTCTAAAACCGAAGAAAAATGTGTGGAATGCTAGCCGTAATCGATTAGATGCAATCCATAGGCTATCGAGTCACTCCTCTTCAAAATGGAAAATACAGACCCCGAAAAGTAGGTTCGATTACTTTTCAATTACTATAGTGGTGGCGTCGAGCATGTTTCCCCACATTCCGAGCATATTTCCTTGGCACGGCACGGTGCGCAACAGAACTAGAAGCATCATTCAGCCGAAACCCTTCCAAGTGCGATCGTGCCTTCAAATTTCATGCGGTTTAAAGTAGATGAAATATTTGGGCTCCTGTCGGTTCGTCCCACTTGGCACGGTAATCGATGATACCGGCGTGCCAGTACCCCTTCTCTTCGCGAGAGCCACTTTATGGAGTGATCACAATGACGTACCAGTAATAACGTTGATGCCCGGCGTGTTTGTGGGAATGACTTGCAACTCGCCCGCTGCTCTGGCCGATTGTCCGCGGTTGAACAACGCTGTTGAACCGCAGATCTCCGGAACGAACGCGCAATGTAAACAATGTAGCACCGGAGCTCTACCGGAACAGGTTGGAAGAGGTGGTTTCATGTGGGCCATTCGGGAAATTGGAGAGTGACCATAAGCACCTGCGAAGACAACCTCCGGCGCAAGCGGCGGGCGATGGTGCCGAGAAAGAGACGAGAAAAACTGAAACGGAGCTCCATTATGCTTATGATTATCAAATGAAATTGAGCTATGCTTCCGTCGAATCTGTTTGCGGGTTGAGTATACGAGACTGGCAAGGGTGCATTGCGGATCGCTTGTGTGTCTGTGGTAGAAGGAGCGGAAGGAAGAAAAAGCGGGGTAGCGAAAAATTGTGATTTACGGTTGTTTTTTTCCTTGCGGGCTACCGCAGCACCCTGCACGTTTGCTCTTGGTACACCCTTGATTTCCCTGGAGTCGATCGACGATCAGGAAATTACTTTCTCACACCTTTTAATTTTTCGATAAAGATCCAATCCATTTGCCACACATCGCAGCCACCGTGCAAGAGCCACGGCCATAATGAAGTGATCTAGTGAGATTCGAGCACCGGCATCGCGGGGAGGAAGTTGGGGCGTCGCTTGGCGATCAGGCGTAGTACAGGTGTTTAGGTGTCCGCATGGATTTCAAGTGAAATTTTTCAAACGGATCCTGGAAGGTGTTACAGTACGTGTAGGCAGCTTGGTGCGAGGTGCGTGCGTCAGTTTGAGCCATACTTCCGGCTGGGGCGGCGGGATATTACGGAGCTCTTCCAACCGCTGCGCTAAGCGTTCTTGATGGCTACGGTCTGGATCGCCGTAATTTAGACCGGATCGGGCCGTCACTGAAATGAGCTAGCGGCGAATAATTGGATCTACGGACGGTAGTGTCCGGGTTCGGCAAGCATCGAACAGTGGGTTGGAAAGTGAACCCCCGATACCTTTTCCCTTCCGGAAAAGCCAATCGAGCAGCGACGGCGAGAAGCGTTATTAGAGAAAGCTGTCTAACAAACCAACGATGACTATCTGGTGGCGGTAAATTGACTCGATTGGGGCACGCCAAGCACCGTAAAATCAACGGTATGAAATACGGCAACACGAAATGCCCTGACAGTACCAAAGCTTTTAATGACAATTTACGGATTTTTGTCGATCTCGATTTGATCAAGCCCGTAGAGCCGCTAGTGCGCTATTGCGAATGCTGGTATGCTGATGGCCGTGCTTCCGCCAGCTGTAGCTGTATATCTTGCTAAAGAACAGTGGTCTGAAGTAGAGCATACCAAATGTATGGTAATGCAATACATTTATCTATGTGAGTATGTTTTAAATATGTGTATGGTATTTGAATGGTACCAAATTTTGTAGACTTTCCTGCAATAATGTTGTTTTCTTTTCTTTGATGATTTTTTAAAAATCACATTACAAAATAATTGAATTTGCATTTATACATGAATAGATGTTGGAGATATTTTTTATTAATAAATGTCACCGTTTTGTCTTATTTTGTATTGTGACGGAAATGATCAACAACGGAAGTCCATTGTGCGATCTTCAAACACTAGTGCGCTCTACGTACGCGCCCGTACGTGTGCGGGTGGAATGCGCGAAGATGCAAATGTTGCACTTGCACAAACGAGTCCAACGTCTAGATATGGCGTAGTGTAAAGCGACACCATCTACAGTGCCCCTGGCGCACCACAAAATGCATGACATCTTAGTGAAGTTTTCGCTCACGTATTCGACTAGCAAGAAAACCGAGCACGCTCTCTCCCACACCAGATCCTATCGTGGGGCTCGCCACAAACAAACACAGGCCACCGCTGCACTGCACAACTGCACCGAACCAATAACACGGACTATGAGCAAAGATTGTATTAAATAAAATTAGCATTATCGAGAAATTTAATCTGCATTACGCTGAACTTTAGGTCGCGCAGTCCTTTCCCCGTACGGAATTCGTCGGCTAGGAGGGTTTTAGGAGTATCGGGCGACCAACTAGCGAAATAAAGTTGTATACACATAGCCATGCACCGTTGCTGCAAGTTCCGCATCTAGCAACGCTTAGCAACGTGTCGGATGCATAATAATATGCAAACGAAGCTGCATCGATGGCGGTGTTGTGCTTCGAATCCGAAAGTCCGCCCGCATCGGTCGGACATCCGATAGAGTGACTGTGGTAGCTCTTCTGACTTTCGTTACGCTTACTTTACTGTAATCTGTGTGTGCTCTGTCTCTTACCGCTGTTGACCCTGACTGGGTGTCAACTCATGTTTTACTCTGTTGCTTGACTGCTCATAGTTCCATGGACGTAGGAGTTTCGGTGGAAACAATGTTGTCCAAAAAATGTTTTTCAACTACAGGGTTCAAGAGATTACATGGCCTTAATGCATGGTTAGATTAATGCTTGTCAGTGCAGTTCAAGCATGGGTGTATGGCAGTACATTAGCGCGGCAATGAAATCTTCTATCTATCTTTTGATCCGTACAACACATACAGCAATGCAATCCATTCTCACTAGGGTAATGATTGATTGTACAAAATGTTAGGAATGACACAAGACAGGGCATATATTTTTTGTTTAAATGAATGCAATCATTTACTTGATTTGTTCAGTTTTGTTCATCGTTGAAAAATCGGTGTGATTTATTTATCCTTGCAGTGAGATTTACGAGCAAGATGTAGTATTTGATACGAATTTTTTTTTATTTAATAGCTGAAAATATATTAAGGTTTACAGATCTATGGAAATGCTCACACACAATATATCAATAGCATTTCTCACATAAACACAACTGCCCTCTAAATGTGGGACGAAACAGAAGCCTCATAAATGTGTACATTTGATCGGTAAAAGCAAAGTGTACCGTTGGAGATTGCGTATTCTGCGGTTAAACTGCATTTCACTCAATCTAAGATCACTCATTTAACGGTTTGTGTGTGTTTGTGTGTGTCGATGCATTGCACGGTATTTGATGCGCGCTTTCTGCATTGAATGTTGTGCACTGAACTATTTTTCAATCTTGTATACCTATGCTGTCTACCTTTTTTCTCAATACGTCCATGTCTAACTGGCCTATTCAAAGCATAGTTTTTCGATAATCTTCGGAACGCTGCAAAGTTTCATCATTTACGATCGTTTGTTTGCTAGCCAAATTGTTTAATCGTCGCGGTCACAAAGGTGGGAAAAATCCTTTTTGCTATTGAAGACGAACCCAAAACGCTTCGGCCCTGATGGGTACTGCTTCGAATCGAATTGATTGTTCACTGTTAGGGAAAGCGATCGATGACGGTGATTACAGCGCCCGTACGTACACAAAGCTATCGACGATCGAAGATGAAGGTGGTGTTTGATCGTTGCTGGTACGGGATGCATCAGCGCCGTGGTGCAAATAGTGCAGCGCAACTAGCAACAAACATAAATCGATCTAATTTGGTATTTTCTCTATTTCTCTTTCTACTTCTCCCGCCTATTACTTGTGCTTGCCTTCCTCCCCCCGCGGCCATCCGATCGCGAACCACGCAATGCAGGAGAAACAACGGTTAATGAAGATTTACCACAACGACTGGTGGCGGCCGCAGCAGCAGCAGCAGCAGCAACGGCCGTTACGCCTTCCCCGATAGTGCTACTGGCGCAGCAAGAAGAACGTCAACGGCAGAACTCACGACATCAGAAGGATCGCCAGCACCACCACCATCACCACCACCAGCAAGCGTCATCAAATCAATCTCGGTCGTCATCGGCTTCATCAGCATCAGTGTCATCGTCACCGTCCTCGCCGGCGACATCACCTCACTCTCGCGCAGCCACCCTGTCCCAGCAGGAAAGACGGCGGGTGAAACGAAAATCAATCACCAGTACGTTGCTGTTCAACCAATCACCGGTAGCCGGGCTGGCAAGCAGCGCCATTGCGGCTGCACTCGAAGCCGGTTCCGTGGTCGTACCTGCTAGCCCTCCTGGTGGACTTTTAGGGCTTTCGCCACACCGGCGGGTTGCAGAGGCGCTTTACGATGGTCGGCCATTCGTAGGTGGCAATGGTGCACCGTTGCTGAGCAATCATCACGACCGCAACACCGAAAACCGCCAGAACGAAGCCACTAGTGACGAGGAGGAAGACCACGAGGAGGAGCACGAGGATAACACACTTGCAAAAGTGAACGCAAATCGCGTGAACAGCAATCATTTCGGTGTTATCAATACACGGCTTCTGCAGGAACGCGTTCAAGAGCGTCAAACAAAACTTCACACCCTCGACAAGATGCTCAGCGAAAGAATTTACGATCGGAAGAAGTATCTGAACTCTCCCACCGGCAGTGGTGGGGCCAGCACGGTTGGCAGTTCCACTGCAGCTAGCGCGTTTTACGAAAAGTATCGCAACGGCGGGGACTCCGGCGAGTCTCAGCTGAACCTGATCAAAAACGGTGCAGCCAGTGGGGGCTCTATCGGGAGCCTGAACGGCGTTAGCTCGAGTGCCCATCTCAGTGCAATAGCGGCAAGCATTATAGGTAGCAGTAATGGTAGCAATAATGGTAGCAACACTAACAATAATAACGAAGGAAACGGCACACTGTCTCTGCATAGCGGCGGCAATAGCAATAGTAACCAAATTAGCAGCAACAAAAACGGAAACGGTGGCAACAACAACAACAACAACAACAGCAATACAAACAATAACAACATCAGCAGTGGAAGCATCGGCAGTATCAACAACAGCAACACCAGCAGCATCAAAAGCGAGCGGTTCAGTCCACCCAACAACGATGCACAATCGATGGCTTCGAGGTGAGTAAAGCCTGTTGATAGATAATACTAGGGTCGTTGTATGTTATGCCTATTTGATTAGCATTACTACGCTCATTGAGCATAGTGCACGTTGTGCAGATGAAGTGGAGATGACTTTCTTCAAGCTATTTAATGATCTTAGTGAGCTTACTCATGATTTCTTAAGATGAGCATCGGAAAAATAACATAAAAATAGGAATACTCTGAATGTTCTTCAGTTTTATACATGTTTGTTCTTTACACCTCGAGGTTCATGTAACAATCTACAGATCAACAGAGCAACTCAAGGTGAAGGAATCCGCTGGCTTGCACGTGGTGCGAAAGCAAGGTAGCACAAACCAGTGCATGTGCTCAGTACAGATTTATTCTCTCCTCATACCGACGGGCTATAAATGCGCCTGTCTTAGCTGTCCACGACCGGAATCAACTTTCCTGGCCTAGTCAGTTGATGGGGGTTCATACGCAGTGCGCGCTCTAACCTGCACTGTCCGGGCCCGGGCATGTGCTCCTGCAGCAGCCGGAGCTTATGTCGCTCGGAAGCAGCTCAATGGTGCTTTCTGTTAACTGAGTTACGCTCCTCCTCCCGCTCTTCTCACTTTCTTCCGCACGCGTGTACTAACTGCTGGTGCACCGGGTCCGGTGCGACGACAGTAACATCATTTGTCAGCAAAACGTGTGGTCTGGTGATCGTGTCCGCCTCCCGGATCCCGGTTCAACCCAGTGTGGCGCGGTCCGTACGGTGCTTTGAGACTGTTAAATTTATGACTAATTTGATTTACAAGTTTGACACGGACATGCGTGAAACGACCTTTCCGGTGGTGTGGAGAGCGCACAGAACACGGGCTGCTGGCTGGGCCGGTAGCTACCGTGCGGTGCGGCTAGTCGTCGTCCCGGCGTCGTCAGCGATGGTCATGTTTGATTACTTTTACCTTTCCCTCAGCATTTTACTGTAAATTCTCTACACCGGCAATGCTTGACTTTGGCACGCGAGAGGCAGGTTCATTAGAGGGAAAAGCTCAAGCTTGTTTTATCTGTGAGCTGATTTGAAGTGGCCAGTGAATCGGTACACATTCTGCATGAAGTGGAAGCCGTATGCGTGATGGTAGGCCGGCTCATCTGTCTGTTGGCAGAATGATTTGCTTGTAGAATGAAAGCCGTATAAAATGCATTTATACACTTTACTAGCTCCTTTGATTTGTTATTTCGAATAATGTGGACATCAATTGTAGGTCGAGGAAGAATTCTTTATACATTTTAGCGTTGTTCATGGGACACGAATATTATTTGTTAAAGAAGATTTTTTTTTTCATTAGCTCATAGCAATAATACTGGTGAAAATGTTAAATGCATAAGTATCATACATTGCTCCAAAAAGATTGGACAAGCACAATTGCTATCCACGCCTAGTTTGCACAGTCAGTTTTACACAACCAAGAGAAAGGTAGACCAGGAGCGTTCGCCTGTAAAAGAAAGGAAAAAAATAATTAGTCTTCGAGCCCATTGAGGCGTGAAGTGAACATCCGGGGATCCGGGTATAACATCCGCCATAGACACTGGCCTTCGCGACAATCAAATAGGGACGGTATAATTTACGAAATAGTCACGATGATTGATCCATTTTGAACCGTTAGATCTGGCGCTGTTTTTTTGTTCCTCTACATTCTAATTGGCCTACGGTTTGTCTCTTATTTGTGGTACTAAATGAGGTTCATCGGGTAAAGAGGTCTGCGGCTAGCAGCAATCGTCATGTTAATGGGTATTAGGTTGTCCGGTGGATTAGTAAATTTGTCATAAACATCGTACCAGCGGTCGTATAATCACGTTTTATAGCGCGAAACCTCGCGCGGCTGCTGGACCAAAGAGGCATTTGAAGCGCGGTAGTGGGGTAGGGAAGTGTGCGGCTTTATGATTTGATCATTCGTTTTATGGCGGTGACCTTTCATGCGTTGCTCTAAGCGATGCTGGTATGTTTTCTTAGATTTTAATGAAATTCGTTTATTGCTGCTTACAGTTTGATTGAAGCTGTATGCGCAGTGGCAAAAGTGCCATAGTTTTCGTGTTGTAGTAAATGTATAGAGCAATAAATAAAAGTGGCTTTGTCGTTGGCTTATTTGTTGACACATTATCAAAAAAATATTAAAACTTTTCAGTAATACTTTTGCGGTCGGTGGTCGACATTGTCTACGAAATGAAATTTTAATATATCACGCGCGGCACGAATAACCAGAGCTACAATTTGTAGTAGGTGAGGTGTGAAATTTAGCGCCATTTTTCCTACGCCACGAAAGCATCAGAAAGCCCTAGCATGGGACGTTGTCACACTAACCGTAACGGAGCAGAACGCAGGTTGACACGTAATTAAAAGCCTATCAGACCTCCTTTGGCGGAGAAACGCGATGACGCTGCTTCTCATCGAATCGTATCGCACGGTGTCACATTCGCTCATCAGTCTCGGTTATTGAACCTGAGTGGTTGATCGTTAATTTCATTAAGCTGTTTGCTCGGGGCTGAGAAAGAGCTTTGTTCAGGAAATATGGTGGGAGACCCCAGACCAGAACGGCTAAGAATGATGCCAGCTGCTTCGGCCAATCATTGTTGATGAAAGCTGTAGTTTATTATATTTTTTTGTTTTTTTGGTTTAGCAAATTGACACAAGAAAAGGTTTCCGCCCAGGGTATGATCGCTCCATATGGTGAGGAGGACGCTGTTTATTACGCCACGGGGGCAAAATTAATTTCCTTCATCTCGTCTTGGCACGCTGTCCCACTCATTCCAGCTCGCAACCCTAAGGCCCTATCAATTTGTTTACCGTTTTCGATCGTTGCTTGTTTTTAACATGATCGTTGCCCGTAGTTGCTTGGCAGAGTCCGCGTGGTCTGCAGATGTAATTAGTCAAACAATTCATACTTCTTTAGCTCATTCGACCATTACAACCCGTTTCCTTTCTGTTGTTTTTCTTTGCATGCCACACACCAAAGGTCGCGAAGTGTGACACCGTCGTCCTTCTCCGGGACGCCACCCCAGACGATGCACGCGAGCGATGTCGGCTTCTCTAGCAGTATTTCTACCGGTGGGCTACTTCCGTCCCCGAACTCATCCTCCGGTGCGGGGAATTCCGTTGGACGATCCGAATTTCAGACGCGAAATTATTCCGATTTCATGCGCAGCCTGGCGGCCAAGTACAACAACAATAACAACACTAATGAGTAAGTTTAACCCCATATTCGGTATCCAGCCGGAGCGGTATGGAATTAAGCAGCAATTAAGCGAGGTTTACATTCTATTGGCTTTTGAAGCTTTCAGTCGATTTCAAATCCACACTAGTGTGGTAAGAGCAATGTAAAATTTCAAATACTCAACACACAATACTCGCAGAACGAAGCGATAGCATGTTGAGAAAGGTTCAAACGCAAAAACCAAAAAAAACTCATTTAATTCTGCAATACTTACACATGTTCTTTCCTTCTCGTCCATCCACAGTATATCGAATATCAAAAATTCTTTTCTTGAACCAAAAATGCGCCTCACTCAGCCGAAATCTTACATCGAGAGCTCGTTGAGTAGTAAGAAAGGCAGCCCTCTTACCTCCACTCAAGTAAGTGCCTCACGGTGGAATGTGCGTTCGGTCGTTCTTCGAATCGTTCCGTATCTAATTTTGACCGTTGATTTTACTCCCTCTAGGTACCTAATCCAAGTATTATGACGTCACTGTTTTCGGGTCTTCCATTCCAATCGGCCGTCTTTCCACCGCTGATCGATATGAGCAGCACGCAAGCGTTGGTTACGCTGGTAAGTACCAAGGGGTGCAGTTACAAGTAAAGGCTTAAACGTGCAATATTAAACGTTACATTAGACATACAAGATAGGAGCCATTGGTGCTAACACATATGTTGTGTTCTTTTTTATAACTTTTAAAAATAGGCTAGAGCGGCAAAAGATTCGGAAGTTCACAACATTCTCAAAGTGGATACGGGAGGTGGTCTGAAGAAACCGTCCTCACTGTCGCGTGGCTCGTCGCCGCCACCGTCCTCCGCTCTTGGGAGTCATCATTTTTCTTCCCCCTTCGGTACGGGGTATTTGCCGGGGTTACTCCCTAACCATCATCATTTGGCCAGCTTCCCCTCGCAGTCTCCCTCGCTAGCAACTAGCGGGCCTCTGAAGTCTCCTTCCCGAGCACCCGAACCGACTGCCCTTGTGTCCACCTTTCCACTTGACCTGAGCGCCACGACGCCGTCTGGCAGCAAGAGGATAAAGCTCTCGCCAACCCCTAGTCGTCATCAGGAAACATCTCCAGCGCCCAGCTCCACCAACAGCCAACCGTCCGCGGACTCGCTCGATCTCAAATCGACCCGGAAGTGCCACGCACGCGTGGAAGAAATCAGTGCCTGGACGGTGGACAACGTGTGCGACTTTGTTGCCAGCATCGATATCTGCGCCGAGTATGTACAGGTAAGCGAACAGTGTCATCGAACCTCTCGATCGGTTGCATCGCGCGACCTAACGGGGATCTTCATCGCGCTCACCAATACCAACAGCGAATGGTTGTCGCGATGAAGCAATAAAACTAGTTAGTCAATTAGCTCACGATTGAAGTCTGGGCAAGGGCTTGCCGATCGTCTCGCGTAGCCCGTATAAGGCAGGCCCGTTCCCGGGTGCAGCGCTAGTACATTCTTCTACTGCATCGACCTATCCCGAGATGCGCACCTGTCTTGGAATGACTTGCGCCGACAGGTTTATTTGGCATTTTTATGGGTCTCATTTAAAGCTGCTTAAGACGTTTCTTGACACCTTTTGGCTACAACCGCACAAAACGTTGAACGCTTGTTCTTGAGATCTCGCCCGATGCCTGTGCTGATCGTTGTAGTAGAGGGTAAAAGACAAAAAAACGAAGCTACAAAATACCCTTGTACTAAGCAAGCAGCGAACGTTTTCCGGCTTGTGCTACGATTGAAGTCTTTTATTACCATTCGGAAGCCGTTCATAAAATGCCGAATATTGTGGTGTTGCTGCGACACTTGCTATCGGTGTGGAAACCGCGATCTAATGCCACAAGAAATTAAACGTGACACAAATGCGCAATCTTGAGAAATTGTTCGTGATTTAGGCCAATCCCTTGCTCGATGTACGGTCTGCAGCTTGTTTACGAATGAGAGGCATGCAGCGGTTTGTTATTTAGCTTTGTTTGATGTTTAGCTGTTGCTCATTCTCATTCATTCTCATACAGATTCAAAGATGCACCGTTTCAATGCACGGATTCTGCAACAATTGCACTCGTTTTAGCGCCATTCAGTTGGGTAATCAATACCTGATGTTTTGCAAATTAGTAGATATATGTTGACACTGTACACGTTGTTGCTTATGACGCAATAAACTCGACGATCGCAATAATTGTTCAAAGCATTACAAAGAGTAAAAAAGTTTTAAATATCGTAAAATATACTAAAAAAATCAAAAGAGAGTCTAACGAGTTAAATTGTTCATCGACTTATACGTTCACCAGCTTCCCGTACGACTGTATCGGTTGTGTCTCTTTCCTTCTTACTTCCTCCCTCATGATCGTGTAAGTCGATGGTACAAACGGCTAACATCACTTTATAACTTCATCTGCTTAGTGTCGGTTGATTCGACAGGAGCTGAAATGCTGTTCCTTTGCCCGCTTATGCACCTTCGTTTCGATTGCAACCCTCAAAGCGTTTCACCCTTTTTACGATCGTAACAGTATTATTACCATTATACTCTCATTCGTACCGCATTTATTATCGATTTGTAAGATTAACATTCGCCGGAGCGAACGAAACCAAGACTGCAGGAGACGCTCGTGCGTGAGAAACGCACGGAAGCGAAGTGAAGGACGTAGGAAAACAAATATACTTTTCCACTTTGCCCCGGCTCTTGTTCGGTTAATCTCTCAATTTAAATTGTATTTTAATGCTTCTGGTTTGGTGCCAGCCGGGTAGATTTCCATATGAGCTACGCAGGTTAGGCCGGTCTAGTGGTCACTGCAACAGGGTAGGTGCCTAACCAATTACATGCTGCTGAAATCGAACGCGTTACTGTTTATTGATCATTGAGCACTGGTGCGGAGAGCATGCACGATATCCAATGCACGTTGCACTGAGCAAATGGTTTGATAGAAAAAAAAACCTTGTATAGAGGAAACAGAGGGGGAAAATATAAATCTACATAGGTTCATACATCGATCTGTAAGAAAAAATATCAAAGTATTGAGTTAGAGATGCGTTCGCTTCTTTTTATATGTATCAAAAATGGTACTACAACATTTTACATGTTATTTAGAATTAAATGCCATGCTATTATTTTAAATGATGGTAAGGTAAAATTTAAATAATTAATGACTAGCGGCACTGGTCTACAAATTATAAAGTGATAATTTACCTTAATGACATGGGTTGGCGAGTATTGATTTAGTTTCTTATCGTACGCGCGCAAAATCTATGCAATCATACGCTAGGACTGGTTTGACGGTGTTAATTATTCGCTTAGCTGGGGTTGAAGTTTGAATATTTAATTTTATGAGGCTTATTAGTGAGTAGATCGTGTAAGTGTCTCGGGTAGTGGTGCTGACAGCGGTGCAAAGTACGGCACTGCTAGCAGACCGTATATTTAGCTACAATTGTTATAGCATCGAATCGTACATGAGCCCAACATTGATCCGTGCTTCATACGATGGGTTCAATTCTGTCGATTAAAATTGCACTTCTTTCCTGGTTCGTTTTACGTTTCCATTACCGACTTGTATCTTTTGGAACAGCTGCTTAATTTGTAATTTTGTTCTTGTTTGTAATGAAGTGGATATAAACAACGATACAATTTTCTATAATGCTGGTTTCAATCGAATGATGTATTATCGTTTTTTAGTCAAGTGACATGAATGTTTATTGTGGGGTGTATTTTGATGATTTTCATTAGACTGTTTATGACATAGTTTTTCCAACAAGTGAAATAAGCTTTATTTGCTATTACATAAGTGTAATACTTTGTTCATCAAACAACTGTATTATGGATGCTATAAATACCTATTTCCATAACCATTAGCTTAAAGGATTTTATCAATCAACAATAACTATGACAGCAATGACAGTATCGGCTTGTTCACTGCTCACAACCACGACGGCTGCAATAATGGTGCTGCGTGTCTGTGTTTAAGCGCGAACATCCTGCTCGTGGGAAGTGGAAGCCGTTACTTTGACCATACCCTGTTCACCTTATGTCTTTCCTCTCGCTGAATCCGGTACAGGTTAGCCACAGTGGTGCAGCGGTACACGTTTTTCAGCACGTTTTTCCGCTTCCATTTCCATTACCGAAGGGGATGGCTGCTCCTCAATTCGGTATCAAACTGCCTCCAATCGCTGTCCGGTAAGGTAAAAATTATGATATCATCTAGATCGGAGCCCGCTGCAACGCATTCCACTGCTGCCCGTGTAGGGACACAGCTGATAGTGGAGCATGCGTCGCGTATGCTGCCGTCCCGCAACGCAGCAGCGGCCAGAATGTTGCCACCTTCCCAACAGGTTGTCCACCGGTTTACCGGTAGCTCGCACACGGCAGCATATTTCGTGTATTTCGCAGCAAACCGTACGCAAGCGCTCCCTGGGCGCATGCTGCCCGATCCAGTTCTGTTTCGTTACCGTTCGTGCAAGCTGTCCTCCTCCGCATGTGCACGACGACATAGCAAGGCCACGGCGCCGTAGTAAACAAATGACACTTTGGAACTCGGAAAATTGGATCCTGTCAGCAGGGCCTGAAACGGTTTCAGCGGGCCCTTCGGCACAGCGCTGGTACCGACAGTGCGCGAAGATTAATCGGCGAAGATTAGCGCCTGCACATGATTTACAACTGGCACCTGGATAGGCGCATTGCACGAAACCGTTCCGATGGCAGTGAGCACCGGAAGGAAAGAAGGGACAGTTCACCGCCTGCCGCGGTGTAGATCACGAATGTCAGTAGACGCCACACAGCAATCGTGGTCGGGGCGCGAACTGGGAAATTGGCGCGTATATGCCTGAGCCCTAGCTCAAACTGTCAATCGTAATTATCGCGTGAGCGTGAACACAAATCCCTTGCGCTTGTGACATGGGTTTTGCAAGCGAACGCGAAACCGACTTTAGCGTGCTATTTAGTGAAAGGGTTCGGCTGTGTGAAATATTACAATAGATTTTAAATTAAAAAAAATGTTCAACTTAGCTATTATCTGGGCAATTTAGAATTAAATTTGCAAATGAATAATACTTTTGTTTCATGCTTCTCGCAATCAAAAATTAAGTATCCTAAATATGGCATGCAATTGATAAATTTTCAATAAAATCTTAATCGCTCATAGTTTATTGTATGTATAAAAAAGCTTAACAACCTTTTAACCACAGCGATACGATACTGACCCTACACTTTCACCCAAAGTTTTTGGACAAATGTGGCATTTTTTCTGCCTTTTCCTTCCTCTGTCCCAACGGCCCGATTCGGGTGGATCTCGGGCTAAAAGGTTAAACAGCGGAAAGCGATACATTCCGGCGATCGTCGCATGATTCGATGCGGGGTGGAGAATTAGATCGATGTGATTTTGAACGGCTTAACTAAAGGCTGATGCTGTACGGCTTGCGTGTCTGGATGCGAATGTGGACAAAAAGTGGAGTGGAAAAACAATCTCATTTCTTGCGCTGAGCAGGCGAGAGGGACAGCCCCGAAGAGACCTAGCGCGACACAGGGTACGGAATAGGGCAAGAACAAGATCCACCAGATCTCGATGTCACGATAGATGTCATTGATCCCGTCTCGAACTATGGCCACATCGTTGATCGGGAGACCCCGGGCAACAGCAGCAGCAGGCTGGCCGGGTCGAGCTGAACCTGCTCCAGCCTCTTATAGCGTCGCGCGACGGCTAGGGCAGCAAGAGTGAAACACAAACCAAAGAAGAACAAGTTCCGTCCGGGTTCGTCGCTTTTGAAAGCTCCGCTAGATCACTCGGTCGAACGGGGCCGTGTACAGCAGTAGGTAGGGGGTTGCTCTGGGGGTGGTAGAAACGAAGAACGGGAAGTTGGTGCAGCGGCAGTTCAAGGATAGACACTGGTGCACCCCAACGTTCGCATGGGGCCCGGGGTGAACCTGGGTGGAACGAGAACTTTGATCTCGTTTTCAGAGCCTTGCCCGGTTTTCAACGACTTTGCACCACACACCGTGGCATTCTGTCGCGGTTTGGCGTGCACGTTGCTTCGTCTAGTTCCAGCGGGTCTGTGTTAGTGTATCAGAGACGATTTTTTATTCGTTCATTGTGCTCGGGATGATCATCATCATCAGCATCAGCATCAACATCAACATCATGATCTTCATCATGCGCTGCGTGTGGGGAAGCCATCGCCATACACGGAGCATGATCCCGTTTTACCGTTGACATTGCGCCCCGGCCGCACTGCACTGGCCCGTCTCAGGCGGCCGCCTCCGTGCTCGAACTAGTATCGTTGCATTCCTGTTCTATGTGGCCAGGACGCCTTTTCCTGTAAGCGACCTCGCGGACATTAGTTGACAATGCTCTCGTGGCAACAACCTGCTCAGCAACGTGACATCGAGAGCCCGGGACAAATTAGGCACGTAAAGTCATCACCGATCGAGACGGTAACTAACGTACGGCAAAACTATCTTTAGCTGGCCTTCCAAAGCAGCTAAATCCATTTCGAACTGGATTGCTGCCAAATTAAAAAAAAAAAAAAAAAAAACATCTCCTCGCCGTGATTCTACCGCATACATACATATACATATACCCTGCTTTATGCGGGCGACTCATTCACAAAAGATAAAAACACCGGTTGTGACCACCGGTGGCCTTTCCTACTTCTCGGGCAGTGGATCTTCGCCGTGGACGCTGACCGTGTTATTTTTGTTTTGTTTCTCGGGGATTTTAGAAACAGTTTTATGCAAATGCTAACCTTTTTCGCTATTTATTGTTAACCCGTTTGGGTTGTGGCCGGTTAGACCCCGCGTGGTCGATCGGGTGATATGCGAACGTTGTTTGTTTCGATGGGTATTTTTGTTGCTGTTGTTTTTGCTGTTGCGCCCCTGCGCGTCTCTTATAATACTCAGCTGGATGGCCGAATTCGCCGAGTTGGCCCCGGCACAATCGGAGGTTTTGAATATATTGAACGGGCGACATCGGTGGCAAAAATAGTCGTGAACCATGATTGGGATCAACAGTTAGTTGAAATTAGCAACCAAGGCCGGCAACCATGCAATGGTGGCTGGTAGAAGAAGTGGATGAGTGGAACGTCACTGTTATATTCTACGTAATCCCGATGGTTGAGAAATGGTTCGGTTTTTTCAGCACACATTCAGATACAATGCAATCAAATTGGAACCTTCTACATTGCGTCATTCCACGAAAGAGGTATATTTACGCGAGAGCGCGTCCTATGACCTGGTAATGTAATCTAATTAGCTTGGGCATATCAGCCCGGGTCCGATTTTGCAATTAATTCAGCTCACTTAAGCATGCTCGAAATGGTGGCTGCACAGTTCTTAAACATGAATACATAAAAACTAATCAAGCTCTAGCTTACTAATCCTCCAGTTTCCCTTGAGAACATTGTGGCCAGGTTCGTCGCTTAACGAACCCATGGTAAACCAGAGGACTTGATGCGTTAGCGTCACAATTAGAACTATCCATGGGAGCTCACCAGGATTACACCTATTTGTTGCTCTGCGATATTAACCTATGATCTTTGAGCGAGGGGTTTTTTTTGCGACGCGTAACGCAACGCGCCTCATCCATTATGCATGAAAGGCGTAGCCGTAGTTTTGAACTTGCCAAATCAAGAACTTTGAAGCCAAGGGGGAAAAGGTGGAATGATATCGAGGGAGACGTGTGTGCGACCGGTTATGTGTCGTCTTCGGGTCCAAAATAACTCCAACGTCGATGAATTATTCAGTAGGTCTTGAAATAAATTCTACACACCGTGATGCAAGAACAGGTTTCCAACTGTAGCCTCTGACCTAGAGGAACTCTCTTACTAATAACCGCACAGGTGCTGGGCTACAGGTTCTCTTGGTCGATCGACAATCACGATCGTTCTCGATCTGGGATCGGAAATACCACAGATTACAATCAACCAGTGTGTGGACATTGTAAAGGGAAGCTGGAACCAATTTGGACTCCTAAACTAAGTGCGTCTACGCCCTTCCGGTCATATGGTTTGCCTATTTGCAGCTGCCTGACCGTATGTGTCCTGCGCGTGAGATTCATATGTGTAACTTCCAATAAACATTGTGTGCTTTCGGAAGCTTTACATTGCCCCAAAAACGCACCCAAGGCGCAGCAGGGTAACACATAAATAGACAAAACATTTCCTGTTATTAATTCACCATCTACGGATTCTCGATCCGGAGGGCCGATGATTCGCGGTGGTCTACCAGAACGTGACCACCGGCAACGGATTAGTTCTCATTAATTGGATTCGTTACGCAACGCCGCGATCATAGCCGGGCGCGGGAACACCGAGAACGAAAGGTCTCATCGTCCGAGAGGTCTTTCACTGTGTGGGCTCGTCGCACAAAGGTCGACAGTACGAAATGGTGTGATTCCTTCCGTAAAGCTAATAGACTGGCGGACATTTGCGGAGAGCGTAGTGGGGCAGTGCAGTGGTTATTGGGGAAATTAGAACGGTACGGATGATGTGAAATATGAAATGGGCAATTCCCTTCCGACTCCCTTTCGGTGCTGCGCCAGCTGGATCTGATCGTGATCGGGAGGTGGTGGGAGGAGGGGGGATTTTCATAAGCACTCCCGAGCGCCCGAGATGAGGCTAAGCCTTTGCGAAGCCGTTTAAGTGGCCAGCATCATCGATGATCCATCAAGAGACTTCTGATCTGGCTGCGATTACAGGTGTGCATGTGTTTGTTTGTGTGAGCGGGCGCGCGCTCGTGTGTGTGTGTGTGAATCGTGGTAAATTTTGAGCAATTGAGGCGCGGTAGAGGGCAATATAAAAACAAAGCATCTTCACTGAAACTAGCTGAAGCATGCACACGAGGGCATGAGTGGGTAAAAAGGGGAACAAAATAGAAACAGTACGGTTCCCGAACATCTGTTCTGTGATTTTGGAGAAATCGCCGGAATGCTGGTGGGAAAACCGTTCCCGTCTCTGGGAATGTTATTTCAACTACGTCAGGTGGCCATCAGCTTCTAGTGCGGACCGTTGCAATGGAGGGAATTTATGTCATGCCGCCGGAGGGGGAGTGGGGGATGCTGCCAAAGATGTTTGCTCGTGTAAATGTCGCGTTCATATTTCACGCTGTGGATTCTATGACCTATTATTGGTTTACACGGCAATGGTTGGTTTTAAGTGCATTGCTCCCTTCGGCAAAGACAATGTGAATCGGTTGACGTTTGTTTAATATTTTGTTTTGTTTAGAACTATATTAAGATTTGTGTTGTTAAAATGAACGAAAGATACACAATTTGTTTAGTTTCTAGTTGTTTGTCAAAAGTAGTTAACAAAAGAGTCAACAAAAGCAATTGAGTGTAAGCAGTTGAACATTCAACTAAAATTGTTGCAAGTTTGATCATTCGTATTATTCGTATACAATTCTATAGTCTGAAATATGTTCAAATAATTTTATCAGTAGGAAAGCAGTTAAACTTATATATTATTATTATTTAAACGGATAGATAGAAATGATAATTTCCGTTTCAATTTAACTTTGTTATAGTTATAAAAGCAATAAGTGATAAGTGATCTTTCATATTTCATTTTTTGCTTACAAATTCTACCCCTTCATCTTCGTACTTTCGTTGTACTTCCCGCTATCGACAATTGGCGTACTTGGTTCGTTTGAGGTTTATTTGCTTGCTATAGATTGCGCTGGAGTAGCTGCGCATAACAGATTCATTACATTTCTAAAGCTGCTTACAAAGACCGACTAGCTGCTGGGGTTTTGTTGCTTTTGACGTGTCTGAAGTGAAACCGTGCATCTTTGCACTTCTTGCAATCACTGCTCGCTAGATGTTCGGCCGATATGCGCACCGACGGTTAAAAGCGAACGGAACGGATGTCTTGACAAGGCAAACACAAAAAAATGCACACACAAAAAAAAAGGTTACATCGCCCTAGGTTGGCAGATGCAGTTCTGGTTTGCCCACCAACACCAATCGGTCGGCCCATGGGCGTGAAGGGGACGGCACTGAAACGCGCAGCGGAAACTAGTCTTAGGTTAAGTACGCTGCTCATTTTTCTTAAGGCGCTACTGCGTACAGTCAGCTTCACCGCATGACACGACCCATCCCCTTTTGGTGCAGTTCCGTCTTGTGTTGCTCTTTTTCATAGAACCGCTTTTCTTTCATCAGATGCGATCGAATTGCTGCGATACTACTGTGGTATTTTCCGTGCCTATTAGAAGCGATTGCGCGATGCATTCTTCGCGGATATCGTATTAAGGCTGCTGCTGGTCGGTAGAGGTAATTGTAGCTGCGCAGCATCGTTGTTGGCGCTAGCTGCTGACCTTTGTGGAGCAAAATGCTACCGAGCCAGTGAGCAAGATTGAGCTATTGAAAGCGATTGTATCTGAAGTATGATAACATCTTACTCTTACATTTGTATATTGTTGAATATATAATGGTTTGGTTATATTTTAACGAATTAAAGCAATTTTAGAATGATAAGCTTGTGACAGACATTGTTTTGGAAACGCCATGCCATACAGACATACGATCGTTGACAAATTTGTGACATAATCGTTGAGCAAATATGTGGAATTTAAAATGCGTGTCTGATCAAGTCATCCGCATTAGCCTGGTTTTTGTATTGTTTCAAGTTTTACTTTTGAGCAATCTTCCAAAAGGAACGGCATGGGCGCCTTGCTGCGAAAATCAAATTTTCCTGCGGCAGAATGTCGAACTAACTGTTAATTCTTTTCCATCATCTGCGAACGAGAAGTTAATTACCGAAATGCGTTTCGACAGGTTAACAAGTGTTTTACTCTCACCTTAATTAAGCAGCGAAAGGTAGCGAAACAGAACAGAGTGCGAACGCTGCGAACAGCAACGATGCACAAAACAAGCAAATCTTAATTCACCCGACCGTCGCCCGGCCGCCGCCCCGTGGGACAAACGCGCACGAAGGGAATCGAGCAACAAGGCGCAGCAAAATAAGAAAAAAAGGAAAGGGGACCGTCTCTGAAGCCGCGCAATCGCAAATGCAATCATTGCGGAGCTAAGCTTCATAACTGCTTATTTGTATCCTTTCTTCCTTTGGTGTATTTCTGTTTCATTTGTGCGTGGTGTTTTGCAAGGAAAGGAAAGGAATTGTCTGACGCACGCACTCTTAGCAGAGAGGCACTCCATTTCGCTGCAGCTAATTAAGAGCTTAAGCAGCTGTGCTGAAATTCGATGCTGAAGTAATGCGACCAAATCGCGGCACCAGTGAAGATCGCACATGCACAGTTCACAAGATCGTTCAATATTAGAGCTTGCACAAATCTGTTCTCCATTACGCATCGATAACGTTCGCTGCCGAGTCGATTGTGATTAACTTTCTCATTTTATTGGGCATGGGTATTGAAGGGAAAGAAACAAAAAAGGGGATGAACACAACACACAACTGCAGCGACCTCTGTCTCGAAAGTAAAAGGTGCTCCAGTTCGTCAGTCGCAATGAGATTGGGGGAGCACCATTCGGGCAAAGTTTGGATGAAGCTTTCCGTAGCGATTGTGCCGTTGCGTCTTTCTCTCGTTGTGGCGTTCTTCGGGAATGAGTTCGAATTTTACGAATGTCCTCCGGGCACCACAACGCCGAGCAGCATTCGTAACATATTATTAGCATAAAATTATTCCAGTCTTCTGGACTTTTGTTTGATTGGGTGTGAGTCTACTGGCAGTGTGCAGTGAGGGGGTTTTTTTTTTGTAAGATTTGGTTTTATTTCGTGATGCCAGACATAGGGCAAGGAAGGACTTCAGAGAATACGGCGAAGGATTTTTATGATTCCACAAAACTCAGTAAAGTTTAACATAGGGCAAGGGAAGGACTTCAGAGAATTAAGCGAAGGATTTTTATGTTTCCAACAAAACCGAGCAAAATTAAACTCCCAAACGCGGTCGTTTTTCTATCGTTTACGACCGAGCGCCAACGTTTGGGTTAATTGTATGAAAAGGATGTTTTACGACAAGCGGATACCGTGTTCTGTGCGATCGGGTTATGAGTGCGCTTTTTTTTGCCCTTACCTGTATGCGATGATGTTTGTTGGATTCCAGGATCCCCGATTGTTGCAAGGTCGATCGTCAATCTTGGAGAATCACGGGATTCGCTTTTTGAGGTACGTTCATTAAAAATTCTATCGATTCTTTGTCGGGTTCTGCTGCTGTGTAAGGGGCCTGACGAGGGTGACGGTCTTGATGATGGCAGTGGCGACGACGGCGACGACGACGACGACGCTGACCAAGACGACTGGTTCGGCCATGATATGCCCCGGGCCAAAGGTCTCGCCAGACCTGCCCCGCCACAAAAAAGGGCTCGGCAGCATCTCCCCCCTCCCGCCCCCTTCTCAATCGATGTCGTTTCACAACGGGTTCGGTTAGGTGGCTAGAGGCATGTCAGAACGGAGCCCGAGCCAGGGAAGAAAAAAGGATCTAATCAAGCACGGCTATCCAGTGGTCTTTATTTTGTATGGGCTTTGTTCGTCGGGATGCTGTGCTGGCAGATATTCCAGGAATCCCGAAACCACCGTAGCTTTGCCAGGGGTCTTCGAGGTCAGGACCCGGGAGGCTAACTGGGGTGGCTGATGATGTTGCTGCTGCCGCTGCTGATGATGCTCCTGCTGCTGCAAACGAAGGCGATGCGAAGCGAACGGCAAATGTGTAGCAAATATTTTATTCAAGTAGCCGCGGGGATCAATTATTTCGCCCGTGCTGCACCTCTATCGTCGTTTGTGGGGCCGATGCAATCGTCGCTTTTCGTTGCCTCGAACACGGCCGCTTTGCGCACGCAACGCTTTTCGAGCTGCTTCGTCGGTGTAGACTGCTGTCTCCCGCACGATCGGGGATTCGCTGCCGCCCGGTGCAGCATGCGCGAGTGGGGGGCCACATGCGCGAGTGAGTTAGATGCATCGCGTCGGTGCAGTGGGATGCGCTCTGGTGATTGTAATTTCCGATGAATTACTGCAGCATTATGCTTCCTGAGCAGCAGCAGCAGCAGCTCGAAATGGTGTCTGCTGTGCCACCGAGACGGTGCTGTGATATCGATATCATGCTGGTTTTACACCTTTTACGCGTTCTACTGTAGTTGTATTTAAGAGTGTTTTGTGTGTTTGTTTGTACATTTGGTAAATTTTGTAAGCCATGAAAGGCAAAGTGTCCTTCCAGTAGAGCAGTAGTGTGATAATCTTGGACGTATTAGATACATGGATAGAAGAACTGCAATGATTCGAACTGCATGGAGTTTTCATTGCGCATTTAACTCTACAACAAATGTGTATTCTTTTATATTGTTTATATGAACCTTAAAAAAGCGAGTGTTTTTCATCAATAATGTATCTTATGTTATTACATTTAATGTCTAGTCAAGAAAAGTCCACAACTTGTTATTAATATTTTAAACATTAAATTTTCATCCTCAAACCCTCTTTGCAAAAAAAGAAATAAAAAAATCTACTTCACTCCAAAGCAAATCGCAACAAACATCTCGATTACGACCAATTTAGACGTTCGATCCTAACCTTTTACGACCTCCAGCAACACACCGGTCACTTGGTGCATGTGTGCCTGCGTATATGTGCCGGGCAGAATTAAAATGTGCCCTCGAGCGTGCAATCTTCTGCTGTTTGCCGGTTGCGCCGTGAGCAGCTTTGTTCTCGCGTTCTTCCTTTATTAGCTGGTACCATTCGCTCGCCGATGGAAGTCTGCAGTGAAACAAAGTGTACGAATACCTCCGCAGGTACTGAGGCTTAACGACGGGAAGGACGGGGGCAGTCGAAGCGGGATGATCGGCTTGATTGGAGAGCAGGCAAATATATTGCACTTTGCACCGAATGCAATCCTGGTGCTTCTGGTGTGAGTTAGTGTGGTTTTTAGAAAATCTGGTTTGTTGGCCGGCAGAAACGTTGAAAATTGTCTCTTTGTGCTTAACGGGGGGAGGTAATGTTATTTTTATAAAACCTCTAAAAGGGATCGATTTACTCCTTTGCGTTCATGTTGGTCTTAATCTCCATTGGGATAGCCTCTTGCTCGAGCTACTAATCTTCCACTGCACACCGCAAACCAACGCACGATCGAATGATCCTTGCAAGCTTCCATCAAAGGTGCCACAGCAGCACTTCACAGCATTCGAGCAGGGCATAATCTTTTATGTGTATATGGCACAGGTTTTAATCATAATAATTTCCTTCACAGCTCTCACCTCCACTGGGAGGTTGGACAGAAGTTGGGCGGTTAATGGAGCGTTTCGTTGGTGGTAAAGCGGATCAAACGATCGCTATTCGGGAACATACAGTAACATTGTTGAGTAAGTTGTAGCACAAGTTTCCTCCTCTCGGCTCCCTATCACCGCTCTGGCTTGTATCGTGTTACACTTTCGTACAATGTTGTTCGATATGGGTTCGATTAATTCCACAAATTTCAACACTTTTACAGTGTTTTAGCGTGATACGCATAGTGTTTTTTTCATAACAGAATTATGTACCGACTAATAGCTTATGACTTTGTCACGTTCTTCACTCCACGACTCTTGAAACAGGAAAATTTGATCTTACGTTATTCTTTTTCGCCTGCGATCAGATTTTAATCTTTAAAATGTATTAAAGAGATAGAACATGATTTAATATCTCCGGTGATGGATCTGATTCCCATCGATGGTGCGCGCACGCACGAAAAGAAGAGAAAGGCACACAGGGAGCCCCATACTAAGACGCAACCTTATAACAACCGCATTGATTTATTGCTTTTTATAGCGAAAACGTTATTGCTACCTACAAAAGGAGAATGAATGATTTTGCGGCAAAATTGTAACTAACTAAGGAGCGAGCCCAGATATTGCTGGTAGTGGTGATTAAGTGCTGTATACGAAGAGATGATTGAAGCTAAAAGAAAGGGATCTCTATCAAAATCCTGATTGCTCCTATGCAAGCGATGGAAATGTTCTCAATGGTACTGCTCAGATACCTTTTTGCACCAGGCTTTAGACTACGACTATGGCCACGCTCAAAGCAAACTCTCTGTATAGCTTACGCAGACAAATGATTAATTAATATATGGTCAAAGTTCATTGCCTGCGACCGGTACTGAAGAAGTTAGGTTTATGTGCTAGACAAGATTAAAGGATTTTACAAAATTGTTGCAAACATAAAGAACAAGCTATGATTTCAAAAGGAACCCATAAAAGATCGTTTCTTTCATCAAGACAAACTCTGAATTGGATTGAATATGATTATTAAGATAATTGAATGGCTGACGGTCAGGCCAACGGAAGGACTTGATCGCTAGAAGTTAAAGGCTGCCGTTAATCTTTAGAATCTGCATCTCAGCAACTTATCCCTGCCGGGCTTTCCAAAACCACCCGCAAGCCACGCACAGGAGAGAAACCGTTGTTTATATGTTGGCCAACACCATCGGCACCACAATATGGGACCAGAGCATAGCAATTTGCAGCAGCAGCAGCCCACCTATCCTGATGCCAGTAGCCCATCAAGGGTCCGGACTTCGATAAGATTTATGAACGAAAGTACGCTGGCGCTTGATGGTAAACGGGCGCGCGCGCGCGCTCAGTTCATTGAGTAAATCCGTAAGCATTCAATTGCACAAATTGTCGGTTTTTGCAGGGCCGCAGCCCGACTCCTGGTCAGCAGGGTTTGAGTGTGGTTTTACGCCAAGCTCCCTTGTCGATTGCGGGCCATCGCGCTGAGAGTTGGTGGAAGTTGTTTTTCGCTGAAATTATGCGCCTCCAAAGATGTGGGTGAGGGATAGGCTCTCTGCTTCTTGCTCGCTTAGCCCTTCCCTGTTTCGCTGATCTGTTTCCAGCTGGTTGATTGAGCCGGTTGAAGAAGGCCATTTTTTATGGGGCGTCTCTTTCCGGAGCACGGCGGAACCACAATCCTAGTCCTAGGTATCAGGTGCCCCCAGGCAAAAAAAAACCCTCCAAGACACCAGGCCAGGCAGGTAGCTTAGCGAACGGTACTCGGCTGCAGCAATCACTCATTCTCAATGAGCGGTGGCGCTCGGTGGCTGAAGCCTTCTGGTGCATCTGGTGCATCGATGCAGTACACGAGTGCACGCGCATGCTACCCGCACCATAATTGCCGTTGTCGGCGTGTGTGTGCGAGCGCACACGCGCGCCGCACTCGCGTTCGTACTTGCACACGCGCACTCGTTTCCTTCTTGCTCCTTCAGTGGATTTTCTTAATGTGCATACAGATAATGCGCGGGCACACTTACTCCCCCGTGTGCAGTAAATCGAAACGACCGGCCGAAGTCAGCCGAGCAAAAGGAGCAGCCGGAATAGCTAACATTTCGATCCCATTGCTGCCCGAAACGGCTGTTCCCTCTTCCCGGTTTGGTGGAAAGATTGATTCCTTCCTACACCGAACGTGGCTTCCCCCGAGGGAGTGGCGGTGGTGGTGAAGTGCCGTCGGAGAAGCCAACCGTTTAGCCCTTCGCACAAGCTCAAGCGAAAAGCCCGGAGTGACTAAAGGGTGAATGCGCTAATTACCGGGCATCGGTTTTGAGGTGCAAGCGCCTGCAACTGAAACCCATTGCCATTCGGTGAGACAACTCGCACACGAGCTATAATCAATTGCAGGTGGGAGAGCGCTTGCCACGGCAATCACCTGCCTGTTGGGTGGGAGGTTTGTGCATGTCGGTGGTTCGGTTCGGGCCAAATGGTTCATTCGTCATAGTTGACACGTTTCCGCCTTGATTCGTTTGGTTAGGAATTTGTAAGTCATCTAATCTGAATAACGCGTTCTGGAAGGACCTTGACGACTTGTCTATCCACACGCACAGACATTGCATAGCATAGCAACTATGTTTTTATTAATTATAGGCTTACAAGTTTAGTTTAGATTTTGTGCAATGGCATGAAAGACGACATTTAAGGTGGAATTTATGAACGAATGTGGTGTGTTATAAAATTGTGTCATAGTTCAGGAGATTTGAGGCTACTTGTTTTAAGCAAAGAGTGTACAGTCTTTCCCCGAGTTACGCGACACTCGAGTTACGCGAATTCGAGTTACGCGAATTTTTTATTTTTGACAGTTCAGATGTCAAATCAGTACAATTTTCTCCATCAATTGTCAAATGAAAAATAATTAGCAATATTTAAAAATTTTAATTCACTAATAAGTCAGAAATAACTGAATTCTCCACACCAATTGAATCAAATAAGTGATAAATTACATAAATGAACTAAATTCAATAAAAAATCATGATAAAGAAAGTATATTTTTACTGTAAAACGTGATATTCGACTTACGCGAAAATCCGAGTTACGCGAATGTCTCCGGAACGCATTATTCGCGTAACTCGGGGAAAGACTGTATTAGAATTTAACAATTAGTTGAGGAAACATCACACAGTATACAAAGCAATAATAATCCATGATATTCCGGATAGGATATTTTGTATTAAACATTTAAAAAATGTGCATTCGATTACCGTAACATTCAAAAATATTGTTTAATCGAAAAAGCTGCTGAGTAAGAGTTTCGAATGAAGCTTAAAATTAATCTTTAACAGAAGTTACAATAGTTTTAAAGTCATTTAAAGTGTCTCGAAATAAGCCTGAGCCTGCTACTCAATAAAGCTAGAAAATTTACTATTTGTTGAACGTCAAACAACAAAATTGCTGCTGTGAGTCGTTTCGATAACAATTTCCCATTCAAAAGCATACATTTTACGAACGGCACTAAACGTTAGGCAGACAATTGTGCAAATCTCATGACTAGGGGCCATAAGAAAAGAGTTGCACCCCGCTTAATAGCAAACACTGCACCGCAGTGCGAACCACTGCAAACTGATGATGGTAATGATTAAAGATGATGCTTCGGTAGTTACTGGGCGCCGGCCGGCAACGTGCCATAATCTTTTTTATGCTGAACGCTCCTTTCCCCTTTTACCAGCGATTGCCATGCCCCTCGGTTCAATCGCTCATTGAACGCTTGAGGCGTTCGTAGCGTTAAATACCAGCACGAGCACAACATGCAGAAAGTGCATCCGTGCATTGCACCGGAACACGAGCCACCCATGCCATCTGCCTAGATTAGACAAAAAAAAAAGAAGCATGTGCGTATTTTGACGGCACTGTATGGACCTCGATGTATGATATTCTGTCTGCGTAGTTTGTTTATATTTGTACCATATTTTATACTACTTTTCAAGTTCATTTCATCGCTTGTAAAATGAAAACCAAACGAGATCGTTTCTTGTGCAAACATCCAAATAGTTCCATCATTTAATCAAAAAACCATTACAAAATTATAAATCACATCCCTTGACGTTAGAACCCACCCATTCCACCAGGCCAGGCCCCCTTCGCGCCAGTCAGGAAGCTCGTGCAGCAGTTTCAGGCTATGGCGGTCTGTTATTACAAAAGCATAATAATGGTAGGATCGTGACGTCGGCAGCCTGAAGGCGCGTGCCTACGGTTTTATTCTGCCTACCTTTTTTTGTTGTTTGAATCGTTTGTCAGGGTTGGGTCGTTTGTGCGGCAGCAAATCTCCGGCATTGCGGGATCATTCTCGATTAGAAGGGGGCACTGCATTTCTGCATAATCTTCACATGGCCAGCTTCCATGCTTCCATGCTCTCGTATTGCCAGGATAGTAAGCTAACGGGCACCGATGTCGTATCCTGCCCGGCATGTCTGTCCGTTTCCTCCGAAAAGCTCGCCCCAAGAGGGCAAGAACATGGAGAGAAATAAGGAAAGAAACGCCAGCAAAAAAAAAAACTGCTCAATTGGTCGGTGGTGGTCGGTGCATTTGCTTATGCATCATCAACAACAACAGCAACTTGCCCTGATTTTGTTGTGTACCATTTGTGACCGTTTTATGTGTGTGTGTGTGTTTTTTTTTATTGCCACATACACGCTATGGTAGAGCAAACTGGTGGTGCTGGTGGTGGTAGGAAGCACAATTTGAGCAGAAACGCTATCATTAGGATTGTTGGTTTCTGTGTTTTGTTGCAGTTCTTCCCTGCAGCGGCAACCGAAGGACTGACGGTTGGTCTAGCACCCTTCCGTTACGTCGGTCTGTCTGTCGGCGAGGGTGCCCCGCGAACCGTTGCATGTGGCGCAGCAATTCGCAGCTGTTTGTAGTTTGTACCAAAGCAGCAAACACCACTATAACACACTGCCTATAAACACAAAAAAGCTTCAAAATACCAACGCAAATATGGGTCAGCTACCGGGTCGAAAACACTTGGTAATATACTGTTACAAGAAGTCCATGTAGTGTGTAGTTGATATGCCACGATTTACACGATACAATCTGCGACAGTTTCGAGCCCGTGACCTCTGCAATACGATACACGGGCCACATTCGGGTCGGGAATCTGTCGAACCGATGACTAATGTTGTGTTTTGTTTTCTCTTTCCCCTTATGTTTTTGCAGAACTTTCGTGACCAGAGCATCGACGGTGCGGGATTGCCGCTGCTAACGGAGGAACACCTGACAAACTCACTCGGCATGAAGCTGGGCCCGGCGCTGAAGCTACGCTCCATGTTGGCCAAAAAATTGGGTGGTCCCTGTCCGTGCGCACTGTGCAGTGTGCCCACTTCAATGCCGCCGGCCCGCACGAACAGTAGTGGCAGCGGTAGCAGCAAAGGCGACACAACTCCCACCAATCGGCCACCGAGCAATGACGGTTCGATTGGTTAATCGAGCGCTCGTGGTTGGCTGGAATTTGGTTGGCGCTGTCGTGTGGCTCCGTGGATAACGCGCCACTCGATTCGGGGTTTTCCATCCATTTTTTTTTGCTGTTTGATTTGTTTTGTTTTTTGGAACGTACTTACTTAGAACAAGGCACCGCGTGCAGGCCGCTTATTTTCCATTCGACAAGCCGGGACATGTACAATACTAACGTTTAAGTTGCATTATCTTTTAACACTAATGAAATAGCTCTAAAAGACAATCCTCTTTCTGGGAGGGCTACTGTGTTGCATAGCTGCTCGGGGCAGCTGAATCGTAGCATCTTTATGCCAGGGAGCGATGAGAATTAGGAAAGGCGTGTTCTGTTTTCCCACAGTGAGTGGAAGAGTGTTTCCTTTCGAATTTTTGCTAGCGAGTTAAAGACGATCCCTGTCAGTGAAATATAATATCAAGCACTGTTTGTTCCATGGATCGATTATGCATTCACTCTAGAACACCGACGACTCAGTAATTAACAATGGTTTGGTGTATTCTTCTACCAAAGAAAACAATAAAACTGCAGTGCGAATTTTTGTCTTTCATACTACTAGAATCAAATAATCGGGTCTCTATCGTACACAAGTAAGGTAGAACGTAACAAACATAAACTCACACAACGAGAAACGAAAATAGGAAACACTCATCCTTTAGGTGGAAAACAATGGCGTACGAAATGATCGTTAGTTAAGTGAGGCCTATCCATGGTCTGTCGCTAGGTGCAATGTGTAACTAATTAATATGAGCCCAGGCAAAGTTAGATAAGATTACTACAGTAGGCAAGAACGGTACGAAACACACAGTGCGGCGCGACTCAATGTTGTTAATTTGTCGTTATTTATTCAGTTAGTTTATGGACTGTAGCTCGTAACGCAGCTTGTTGCATTAGTCAAACGTACAGCTTTTGTAACTTGGTTTAATAGCACGAGCAGGAGGAGTAGGTTGAAGAAGCAAACGAACAACATATAAAAGACAGCGCTATTTTCAGATCTCTTCCCACTGTCCGAGGAGATGATAATCGTTTTACGAACAAGAAATCTTCCAAATAGCCCCTCTAAAAGTGTGAAAACGTTACAAAGAATTGTGTTGTATGTTATTGTTGCGCACTAAACTCTCTCAATACGCGCCATCGCGCGCACACCCTGTATGTTCTGCGAAATTCCACTACACCGAGTGCAACTAGGCAGCTATTCCTATTGACACACACACAAACACACGTGACGCAGCTTAACGATATTGATTTCACCGGCAATTGATTTCATTGCATGTTGCTATCCCTACTGATAAGGGTAAGATTTCATCCCATCTTCTCCCAGGAGGGGAGAGCAGAACAAAGGCGTATGGATAGCGTACACGTTAGCGGTTACATTATTTAAAATGTTAACGATAGCAATATCAGTATTTAAAGACAAAACATACAAAATGTTAATGTTATACAAACGCGTTTCCGGCAGAAACCAACACATCTGGATGTGGTGGTGAATGCTAACGGAATGTGTGTAAAAAATAAAGACATTACAATGAAATAAATTAATAACGAGTTAAACGTTTGTTGTATCTCATTTCAATGGACATATTCATCACAGCGTGCACTGTGGGGTGTTGTTAACTATGAGAAATTTATCTTTCCTATTTCATGCATTGTTTGTATGCTGTTCTGCTAAAGTAAGTTAATGGCTATGGAGACAAGGTAATTAAATGGATTACATTATTGGTCGTCGATTAAATACGGTCGGTTGAATATTGGTTCTCGTAAGGGTCCTAAAGGTAAACATAAGATATATGACAATGCGTGAACATTACAATCACGTATGTCGTTTACACCAAGGAGATGTTTAAACATAAATTTAAATAAAATACTATGAGAATTTTTTGACAGTTCCTTCAAAATGGGTGGTTCCTTCTATTGTATAAGCATTAAGCAAAGTGCAAAGCAAAAATAAACTTTCCATAACGTTCGTTTGAAATTAAGTCCATCCCTTCAGAAACTTCACGCAGACGGTCCACTACGGGCTGCACACAGTGTAATTGGACAAAATAATGAAAATTGAACAAAAAACCACATTCGTACTGTTGAAATGTTTCACGTTTGAATTGACGGTTTGATTCGGTATTCGGTGCAATAGCAGATTGGCTTTGTGAACATCGTTTATACGCAACGGTTCAATTTGCACGTGAAATTATTATGTCCTTATTTTCGTATAAAAAGTAATGATAATTTTAATTTTTTTATGTTGTTTGATGTTTGATGGTACTAATTTGACTATTATAAAAAATGAGCAATTTCTTCTTATCTATGCACAACAATTGTGTACGGTATATACTTGGTTTGGGAATAGGTACCACACAACAAAAAGGTGCCAAATTTGTCAAATTACCTACACTTGTATTTTCTAATAAAATGGAATATATCTAATAAGAAATTTATGGACCTTGATCAGTGGAGAAAATTATCCACCGGCTTAAAACATATCCATATATAGTATATTATTCGATCAGATAAAAGTTATCGACCATCACTTAAATTAACAGTAAACTCATCACATATTTATTGTTTAGTAGAAGCTTAATATTCTTATTTCGAAACATGAAAGTATAGAAAAGGAAAGGAAGACAATTAACTAAGTGGGATGAAAATGATGTAATCAAAATTTTCTTTCGATATTTTTTTAGTTTAAGCTTAATTATTAAATAAAACGTAAGTTAAATAGCATCTACTAAAATAAAACTCATTATCTATTGTACAAAATTATTACACATACAAATATATGCCCCTCCTGGAAAAAAATCAAAATTGGTAGAAAAATAGAAAATGAAAGCAACTAAGAATAATTATGAAAAACATAACAACAAATGAAAAACAAGCGGCAACCAGAAAGGATTAGGCGAAAACTTATTTCATTTGGAACTAATACATTTTATTTTAAAATGATAATCAGCAGAGATGGCTCAGAACTCAAAATTTACAAAATACAGTGCCGATCTCCTTGTGCTTTCAAATTTTCATTTTTGGCAAGAACTAAAGCTGAAAATCGAAGCCAAAATTATAAGCAAAAATTATTGTTTTTCAGATTAAAAAAAAAAATGCTTCACTCAGCTAGATCCTTAACGTGCGTATATTGATGGATCCGACCATCTTATGCTAGGCTAATTAAGCATGGATTACCATTTCGAGACCGTTAGAAGATACACGACGATGAATGAAATATATTATCTGGAATATTATCTGAATTGGAAAACTTACATCAACGCGTCGGTCCCGTGGTACAGTCATCAACTCGTATGACTCAATAACATCACATAAATGACGGTCTACCTCTGCGGCAAGCTCTAAACATGTTTAGTTCCTGGTGTGATCGCAACTTATTCTCACTATCAGTTGACAAATATCAGGTTATTTCGTCCTCGAGGTCCCGAAGTCCGAAACTCAACTATAAAGGTGTTGGAAGCGGCACTAAACTGGCTGTTGGGAGTTTGAACGCCGTCGGGGGGCCCTACGATCATCAGTCACAGGCTCTAAAATTGATTCGCCAGCCTCGGGGCCCCAACGTCCATCCTTCCGGGGGCCCTTGTCGCTAGTACTCTGTCCATACAGCTTACTATAGAATGGCGATCTACGGGGCCCCTTAATCGGCGGGGCCCCAGGCGACCGCTGGCAACCACTGACAGGGCAGCAACCTTAGACCTCTGCTATTCCTGATTTACATAAATGACCTGTCAAATATACTGCCGGTGGGATCGTATCTTGCTTATGCCGATGATCTGAAGATTTTTACTGTGGTCAAAGACACAAGTGACTATCAGCGCCTACAAGAAATGCTCGACTTATTCGGAGCTTGGTGTAACTGTAACTGATTAAAGCTGTGTCCAGTTAAATGCCAGACAATATCATTCACTAGAGCATGTCACCCCATCAGACACAATTATTTTATCTTTAATACCTCGCTAACGCGGACTACCTGCACACGAGATCATGGTGTCCTGTCAGATTGTAAACTCAAATTTCATGAACATATTGAAAGTGTTGTGTCCAGGGGTAACCAGGCATTAGGACTTATAGTGAAAATGTGTAAAGAATTTCATGACAATGTGCCTAAAAGTCGTATATTGCGCTATCGTTCGGTCCCTCTTAGAATATATGTTGAATGCAGTTAGAATAACTGCAATATTGTTGAGTAGTATAGTGCCCCTTAGCAGTCCGCGCAATCAATCGCCTGGAAAGTATTCAACGAAAGTTTACTAGGTACGCTTTACGACTCCTTCCTTGATCTAACGGAGTCCAACCTCCTTACAACCAACGGTGCCTGTTGCTTTGTTTGGAGTCGCTAAATGTCAGCGTGTATTTGCATTTCGACAGTTAAAAGGTGATATAGATTCCCCTGCGCTCCTTGCTGATTTTTTTTTTGCACCATATAGAATAGTTAGAACTAATTTTTACTTTTGCCCAGAGCGAACGAGGACCATTTACGGACAAAGCAACCCTCTGCAGCTTATGTGTCATGAGTTAAATGTTGTGAGTGACCTGTTTGATTTTAATATGTCTACGTCAGTGTTCAAAAATTGTCTTCGTCAGCGTTTCCATTCTGGTAGTTTATAGGTATAAGTATTAGTTAAGCTATTTGTGTAGACCTGCGGAGGCCCGATGATTTATCCTAATAAATAAGTCACTGAAAATTAAGCCGACTAGTGGTACAGTCATGCCTTGACCGACTACGTTTGTTGTGCCAAAGAAGAAGAAGAAGAGACTACCATTATAAGGTTTTTCTGTTCAATAGTCCAACCAGGATTAGAATAAGCTAGTATTGCTTGGAGTTGGACTTCAGCTCAGTCTTGCATTCAGCATATTGAGGCAATTCAAAGGAAAGCAACGTTTTATGCAATAAGGTTCCTTCCATAGAGACATGGAGACGTACGTCCAAATTACGCCAGTAGATGTCTTCTACTCTTAGGTTTGGAACTCTCAACTAGACGTGCGATCGCCCAACGTCTGTTTGTGGCAGGTTTGATTTGTGGCGAAAATAATGCGCTCAATTTCCTCAACACTATACACTTCTCTGCTCCATCTAGGACTCTCAAGCAAAATCAAATAATTCGCATGTCACATTATCGTACCACTTTTAGTCAGTCAGATCCGACAAACATGATGCTTTCCGCCTTCAGTCAAGTTAACATTCTGTACGAATTTAGTATGTCTCAATCTGTGTTTCTTGAGCGTTTGCGTGTTCGTGAATTAAATTAAATGTAACGTCCCGTAGCTCCTGGTTCATTAAGATTTGTTCTATGTGCGATGAACAAGCTCAATAAATACATGCCTTTCATGGGTTCAAACCTACGGGCTCCCGTAGCAAAGACCAACTCTCCGGCTGCGTGGTACTGAATATGTCTTGAATGGCTGTATGCGCCGGCAATTCCGCGCAAGACGCCAAATAGAAGAAAACAACGGTAAAGGATAGCTTTCATAAACGGCTTAACGATTGATAACGGAACATAGTGAAAAATAAAATCAACACTAACATAAATTTATTTTATGTTAGGGCAAAAAAAACAATGAATGGTCTGTTCGAAGCCGTAGCCAGCTCTCGCGGATTAAAGATTAGTTTGGATGTCAAGGGTCTGCACGTACACGGCCCAATACGTGTAGAAAGGAAAAGAAAAAGTGTGCTCGCTCGTAACTGGAATGTTTCAATACTTCGTTGGCATTTTAAAGTAACGAGGGCAAATGCAAATATTGACACCTTCCTAGACGGCCGGTGCAAAAAAGACTCGGTGCGAGCGGCAACAAAACCTATGTATGTATTAACATCCTCCGTACCATCCTCGACTCGTGCACAACCATGCGCCGCTTTGTTAACATTGTCGAGAAGAGTGCAATAGCGACGAGCCGAAAGCAACACGTGCCAAAGTTGGATCACTTTCGCAGTATTGGTGATGGGTAACCGAAACGGATGGACACCCGCCGTCGTGACATCGTCCTTTATCGCCTTTGAGTCTTCGCTCACACAGCAGCATCACACTTACGATAAAAGACTTGCTTTGCATGGCCTGGTGAACGGTTATGTCCTACGTAACATAACTTTTCATCTTGAGGAAAGCAGTAAGGAATCTGACCGGCAAGCGATCAGCAGTTGGCAGTTGGGCCTACCGGCATGCAAACAAAAAAAAGGTAAGTCGACACACTTTTATCACACCCCCGGAGCCGGAGCGCTGCTCCCTCATATCTTCCCTCACTTAACCTTATGATATTTTGATGAAAGAAGAGTAGCGTGACGACAGTCCAAACAGTATGGAATAAATTATGCAAGCTTAATCTGTATTTCTTTTTGCTATCACTTCCTTTCCCCCCGTTTGGCACCTGCGAGTCTATGGAATGACTACTGGAATCATGCGCCTACAAGACACGTTCCTCACGTTGGTTCGTGTGCTGCCGACATGAAATCAAATTTCAAAACCAACCCATCCTCATTTGCTGCAGACGTTCTGTGAGTGAGTGAGTAAACAAATTTGTGCTTTTCCGCTTTTGTGATGATTGAATTAACGCACCTGAAAGGGGTACAGGGAATGAGCAAATGGAAGGAATGGGGGGAGAAGAAAAACCAACACCAAAGTCAAGTGTCTTCTGTACCAAACATACGTTATTACGTCTTTTTACAGCAGCTCTAGTTTATTGAGATTTACGATAAATATATGTGTACGTACGTATGTATAAATACATTGTGTGCATCTAAATGCTTCATTTGTTGGTGAAACGTTGGAAGTGTGTGAGTGTGTTTATGAGGTGTCTATGTGGGAGCTGTTGTGGCCAGTGTTTTGCAACACTTTGCTAAGAGGTGTGTGAATTAAGATGTTACAGCAGCAGTACAGCTCGATCTTTTCCTGTGCCTATACTTCACATTTCGGAACTGTTTCTCCTGATAGGTCCTGAGCAAGACGAAGACGGCTAGCAGTTGATTTGCGTATTAGAAATGGCCTCGTCGCCTTATTCATCACAAATCATTCTGAGATTACAGTACTTCCGCACGCACTGTCCGTCTTGTTCGTCCGTCAAACGAGTACAGTCTTTCTGCTAAAAATGTACCAAACACACACTACACGCATATCGAAATAGCTTCCTTCTGCACTTCTTCCATAGCTCTGACACTTACGGTAACGAAACCGGATAGCTGAGAAGTGGTTGTGAAATGTGTGTGTGAGCTATTTAGCTTCCGTACTGTGCTGTAGGAAAAATGATGAAACATAACAGAAACATAACATTGCTTTAAATGTGTGCGATACAATTTCCACCTAAACAAAACCCATCGCTTTATGCTGGGAGCGCTGGAGGATTGTTTTTGGTGGAGCATTTTGTTTGTTTGAAATCTATATTCTTTTCCTGCCGCAACCATTCAACATTCTGAATTAGTTTACACATAGTTACATATATTGTGAATTTCACTGCAAAGAGAGAAAACGGCAATAGGGCTTTTTGGTTTTATTTGCTAGAGAGTGTATGTTCTAATAGACTCGCCATATAATTCCATCTTCTTTTTTTGTTTTTTTACTGGTTGTTCTGTTTTCCTACAATAGTCTTTCGTTTGCTGGTTTCACATCTTCTTCTCTAAAATGTCCATTCCTTGCCTCCCTTCTCACTAACGAGCGCTAGTATTTCGTGGATAAAATATGGCTTTAAACATTTACAAACATCCCTGTCACATCAAATAGATTAGCAGCAACCGATGCCGGAGAAGATCTCGAAGACACGAGGTGTCTTGTGTATGTGGTTTTGGTTTTAGTTTTTTTGTGTTTTGTTTTTTTTTTTGGGTTTTTGCTTATCTTTTTGCGTGTATGATTCATGGTTGTATTCCTTTTTTTGTGTATATTTTTGTTTCGTTCCATTTCGAAAATCAACAAACATTACGAAACGTTATCTTACGCCTTCCTAACCGCCTCACTCTCTCTCTCTCCAACTTGCCTGCGCTACCTTCTTTGGGGACAGTCTTTCCCCCCTCCCCTGTAAGAATTCACATTTTACTTGTGTTGCACGGCAAAACGCGACTGGATAGAGATGCTGGCGAAGGCCGAACAGGAGCTTACACTACTACACTACGGGGGATGGAAGATTGAAAGGAACTGGGAGGAACGTGACCGGCGTGACTCTTGCTCCGCTGCTGTGTGCCGGGCACCCCCTTCTCCCTCGAGGACATGGTTTCTGCAGGTGGCGGTATACGATGGGGGCAATGGGACGACGACGACGGGGCCCTTACTTCTTGAAGCAGGAGATGGGATTGAAGTAACACTGACGGTATCGAATTTGGCGCTTCATTTCTGGTGCCCGGTAGAGCTGATCCCAACCACCACCACCGCCGCCGCTGATGGCACTGGGCACGGGGACAAGAAGGTAGAAGGATTTATTTGCTAATCGTTTGCAACCGGTACCTGCCGGAAGGCGGGCGAGCGTACTTACTTGCTCTGAGCGTACTGCGCCAACAGCTGCAGCTGTAACGGATCCAGCCCATAGTTGTCCAGCTGGTTCGATACGTAAGAGTTGTAGTTTGTGTAGAGTTTTCGCAGCTCGTTCGGATTTATCTCGGGCAGATCCTGCAAAGAAAACCAAATCCAGACATGGTTTAGAAACAATAGGCAGCACAATGGTGAATATTTCATTTGCTCCGGGTTGTAACCAAGGAATGTTTGCACCTGGCAAATGAGGATGAGGATGAGGTGGTGTCATGTTTCACATTTACTTTCACCTTCATTGGCTAGACTTGCCATTCGTTTCTGGTGTTTTGTTTCAAGTTAGTGAGTTGGTATAGACCAGGCAAGAAGTCTTTTGAGACGTGCCATAGCACCTTCGAACAGCTTAATTTGCTAACTTAAATTTTTTGTATTGAAGAAAATCGTATTCTTTATTTATGAATTTATGTTATTTTAACAATAATGAATATTTATGAATTTAGGAATATTTTAACACATAGCAGTTGGGATATGTTTTATCTTCGCAATCACAATCATTTTTACCATTTACAAAGGTACCTCAAAAACAATCTATAACATCAATGAAACTTAGTTTCGAAGCTCTTTTCGTATGAATAGCAAGGATGACTGCCATAATAATGATTTCTTGCGTAATTTGATCATAAAAAATCCATAAATTTGGATGATAAAAATATTGACTAAACTACTGTTCAACATCTGTCGTCAACCCACACCTGGAAGAGTGTGCTTTTGGCTTTTGTTTGATAAATTACTTACAGAACACTCATTTATGTTGCTTGTTTTAGTGAAAACATTACTACATGTCAAAAAATCATGGAAAAAAATCTATAATCTCCTATTTTTACTGATTTAATGACAATAACCACTATAGGAACATGTCTTGTTTGTGTGCCTATAATGACACTATGATAAAAAAACACTTAAAAATGCATAAATCTATTCAAAAGGCAATGAATTTTAGTAAAACAATAGCATTTAATAACAGTTATGCTAAAAAAATAATAATTTCGTTGTTATGTGGTGATTTAGAACGTTAACAAATATATGAGTTTCATTATGAATTCCAAAGAATTTTGGAAAAATGTTGATACCTTTCACAAATTAATAGATTTTTCGGTCATTAGGTAACGGAATGGCCTATTTAACTTTTAAATCCTTTGTGAAAGACCAGATAACATTTCACACTATACATAAACATAAATAACTTACTTATTTTTAAATTATCGTATGGAACCCATTTCATTGCAATACCACCACTATTGGTACTACCACCACTATAGGTACGTTTACCCGATCAAGAATATCAACACATTGAATTTAAAAAGATTAAAATTGTTAAAATATTTAAAAAAAGGTTTACAATTATATTTATTTGAAAAATAATGTAAACCTTATCAAATATTAAAACGCTTAAGACAAAATTATTGAACCGGTAAATAGTTATCCTTTCAGAAAATTAATGAAAACACCTTTCACCTTTCAGAAAATTCAATCAATAAATATAACACATGATAAAATTCTTCTTCTTCTTCTTTGGCTCAACAACCGATGTCGGTCAAGGCCTGCCTGTACGCACTTGTGGGTTTAGCTTTCAGTGACTAATTGATTCCCCCCCATAGCAGGATAGTCAATCCTACGTATGGCGGCGCGGTCTATTTGGGGATTGAACCCATGACGGGCATATTGTTAAGTCGTACGACTTGACGACTGTACTACGAGACCGGCTACATGATAAAATGATAAAATACAGACAAATTAAACAGGAGATGAGTAATTAAATACATAAATGAAATGATGAAGTTCACAATTAAAATACTAATATGTGTGAACACAATTGAATGAAACATGAATGAAACAAGAAGTGCTATAATTAATAGCAAGTTAATTCCATCAATTAAAAAGGAATGAAAAGGATGATGCATTTTTATTCGTAAATCTTTCCTTGTAAGCTTCAAGTGAAATTATACTACTAAAAACATACCAACATCAATTAGTCAACGTGTCACGTTAAACATCACCCAGCCTTTAAAGATTTGCCCTTCCTGCCACTAGCGTACGTACTACGTTGTAACGAAAACACCTGTTGACTAGTAAAGTGAGTCGACAAACAACGACAAGTCACGGGCATTTGGCAGGAGAATTCCCATGCAGCCTCCCGCGTCACCGGAATAAGAATCACACGTTACACGTTGCACGTTACAGGAATCACCAAAGGGTGCCTGCGTTCCCTTCGAAGCAGAAGGATCATAAACGTATGACATGGAGCTGCTAACACGATAAATCTCATCTCATCGAAACGAAACGATTACGTATGGAACGGAGCATCTCCGGCTTTCCGAGCACCATAAGGACCATAAGGGGCGTTTGAGCAATGCTCACCGCATAAGGTGAGCCGTTCAAGCCGGGAAGCCGACGACGACGACCCAGGAAGCTAGCCGCTTCCGTTCCGTTTGTTCGTTTAGGCAGCTCTGTGGCCAACCACTTGTCGTCAATTTCCGCCTCCTTTCCATACTGATTGCTTGTTTATGTGCTCAGAATTTATGGTGACAAGCAAACCGCTACCGTACGCTGCTTCGTCGGCGAGATGATGCGAATGAAGTGCGAACTTTTCAACACAAACGCGAACCTTGCCTGCCCGGGTGACTTGTGCTCTTTTCAGTCTTTGCCGTTGTAGTGTTCTGGTTTTCCCGCCACTATGGCTATTAGTACAGCAATGCATTTATCAATATTCGTATCCTACTCACTCGCCACTCTGCGCCACAGATGGGAGCAGAAAATAGAATGTAAACTATTTCACACGGATGCTTGAAAAAGGTACAAATTGACAAGAAAAACTATAGTATGGAAACGTTCAAAAAAGAAGGACGGTCGCTTGTTCCATTGTTCGCATCATGTTGACAGTGGTCAACAGGACGGTGCTAGCAATAAATTGGCACAAATTGAAGAATAATAAACCGGCACTGCTGCCACACTTTGTCAGTATCGTCGATCCTATCTAGCAGGCTACCACGAAGCGTACTTGCCCCGTACCGAAACAGGCTGATGAGTACCCTTATAGCACAAACCACAAGCCACCTACCTGATTATCGATTGCATTTTGCGGTCGACCGGTGCCCAGCTTCACGACAAACAAGAGCGCCAGGACGAACAGTATCTGTCGCGAAGGTGTCGCCGGGGCAGCCATGGGGATGCTGTCGGTGGGAAGATGATGGTTGTTGCTTTCGGGAAAGATTCGGTGCACTTTTCGCAGCCGCGCCTCAGTCTGGGCTTATTTCCTCTTCTGCTATGCTGTTCCTGTTGCAAAAGAGTGGCACTCTTTCACGTCTGCCGGTGTTGTTTCTTAGCTGTGTGCTGTGAATGATAAGGAAGAAATCTCGGCAAAGTTCAAAAAGGTAAAGCAGGCACAACGGGTGGTACGGGAGTGGTTATGAAAATAAAATACAATTAATTCTGCGGTAAGTGGATGCTTTACATGGAGGGGCAAAGAGGGAGGAGGGGGGAGGACGTGGCAGGAGATATCTATGGTCCGGTTAAGATTATACAGTAAATTGAAATTCCGCCAGCGGCTGTCGATTGATGATGTAGTAGTTTCATGAAGATTAATATTTATCCGATGTAAGCTGGGCTGAGAATTGGTTGAATTATGCAGCGGTGCAACCTCAGCGTAAAGTGGTAAGTTTGGTGACAAATAATTACAATGTGAGAATAATTTACAGTAACAGATAAGATTTCAACCGTTTGATACTACTAAATTGGTACGTAGCATTACTGATAGTTCCTATAGAGTACTCATATATTATATATAAATACATGAATAAGTACACATATAAAGTACATTAACGGTTAAATACTACTTTCATTTCCAAATTAAAAAAAAAGTCTAATCTGCTCTATTATGTTTATGCAACCTTTTAAAAGCAAGTAACACCATTTCTAAACATCCCCACTAGCTTCTCACCCAGCCGTCGTCCCAGTGAAGCTTCTCACCCAGCACCTTTGTGTGGATGTGCTTTTAGCAGACGCTCATGTAGACGATGCAAATGACATTCCCAGCTCACTTTGACCCAGCACCTGGTGTTAGGCTAACGAAAACAGTACTATGATTACACAAACGTCCCACAGCCGGCGGTCAGCTGATGAGTGAGTGCGCCCAAAGAGCTTCCCTAGTAGGCTAATTAACTCGCAACCCACGCACGGCCCACTTTTCAAGCTGTCCAACATACTGCTTGGTTAGCAAAAGGACAGTTGTACTATTGTACGTCCCTAACGGGTGGTGCGGACAAGAAGAAACAGCTTTATCATTTTTTAAAAATGCCACAAGATCTACAGTAACACTCTACAGGGAAAGTGTACATAACGAAGGGAAGGTAAAAAAACGTTCTTTTTTTGTGCGCATTTGCAGCTGGTACCGGTTGCTGTCGATTACAGAACCAACCTTAACGGTGCTGCCATTGACAGTTCGATTGTATCGGCTACAGCATCAAATTCATGCAAACCATAGCGCTGTACGTGGTTTCAGCTGTGTTGTGTAGTGTACTTTTCTTTCTTTTGGCACTACAAAAATGCAAAGTGGATGTTAATTTTACAGCTCCCTTCTTCTCCGCACCTTCGCGCTTCGCCATGGATGTGGAACAAATTAGGAGAAAAAGTCATCCCGATTCCGACCCTATTGCCACTCATTAATCACGGATCGCTAGAAACACCATGCGTCTCCATTGGGTGGCCGTTTCAATAAAAGAAGCGTTGTGCTTGGTCAGGGTTTCGTAGGTTTCTTGTTCGGCTTTTTCCCCCATTTTCTATGTGTATGCTAAGTTGGAGCATCCGTAGGAAGCAGCAACGGCATTTCCAATTCGGCGGAGCGTAAAATTAAGGACAAACTTCACCCTTTTTCACTTCATCTTGTGGTTTCGGATCATGTAAAACCCATTGAAAATACGATTACCCCTTTGGTGGTGGATGGCAAGCAAGGATATGTGATGGTTGTGACGAGAGTCATTTTTGTGGTAATTTGAACGATGTAATTATCTCCATTGCCAAACGATGTGTGGCTAATTATTCCCAAACGCTGCCCGTACCGAGCGTGTTCTGTGTGTGTGTCACGTTGCGTTTAATCAACAGCAGTAGCAGCCAGATGTCGCCTCAAAATAGGAAGCAATTCTTTAGCTTCCCACAAGGTATACAATTTGCTCAAGCAATTACAGGTTAATGAAGAAAGTTGGAGTTGCTTTCAACAAGTTAGAACGTCTACACAGGGTGGGACACAGTAAAGGGAACGACATTTTGCATAGTTCGTTGTTTAGCTGGCATTTAAATCAATCCTGCTGAGCTGATGATTTGAAAAAAAGGCCACATATGTACGTTCAATAAATATTGTTTTAGTCCCTTTGCTGGCACGATACCGCATTCACTAGTTGACGTCATTTTGGACCGCTTCTATGGGAATTTTCACAATAAAAAAACAAGATCTATGAAAAGGACAATAGGCCGACCCGTTTTTTTTTTGTCAACGATTTTGAACCTGTTGATAGCTGTCAGCGTGATTGACGAAGGTTTTACGAGAGGTGAACTTTCCGGCAGCGAAAGAATCAATTGAAAAGATAGAACCGACAACAACAACGAGGGATATGATGGCAGTAAATCATGCTACACGTATTGCTAAACCTGACAAAACACACAATCAACTATGACGATATTGAAAATGGTGAGTATTTGAAGGCAATTAAAAAGGACCTTTTTCTGCATCCCAACATCCTTTGCTTACGCCCCCGGGGGATAAGATAGAATGTCTGTCACGAAACGTGTCAAAACAATAGTGTTAACTTATGTTGTTTTTTCTTCTTTTGTTTTTCTTCTCGAGATGCGATACACGCCGAGGAAGGAGAGAAAAAAGGACGCACAGGAAAATATTGCTACCGTCTCCTGGTTGCTGGTTGTTGAATAGTCGGTCGGACTATAGTGAAACGTTCTACTGAACGAGGAAGGACAACATGTCCCAGGTTAATATTTTACTTTCCTTGACACATGATATTTTAATGTGCTCAGTTTTCCCTTCCTTGCATGACAGTTTTTACTACATTTGCATAACATATGAGCTGGTGAAGCTTCATATCGGACATATCGGTAGCACGGGGAAGCGAATAGAGGCAGTTTTAAAGAAGCTTTTAAATACTTTGTGATGGGGTATGTATGAAAGGGGACTATGGTGTATTGCAAGGAAACGAAAACTAATGCAATTTATACGATAGGGTGTTAGGCAGTCTGCATTGTTTGGTAGCAAAGTTCAAGCAAAAACCAAATTGTTATTAATAGTAGCAATAACTTAAAATTAATAATAATATTATAGCTCCCAACAATTAATTTTATAATAATAACAGCAATGTTTAACATATAACACGTGCTTATTCCACAAGTTTGGTGTGAAATTAATTATAGCCTCAATTAAATGAATTAGAAATTTTAAGTAATTTGTATTTTATTGTAATGATAAGTTGAAGATGTCTTTAGATCACTTTAGCGTTACATTTCAATACATATAAATTTATATGATTTTATGTAAAACAGATAATCTTTTTTTTATGTATTTTTTTGTATTGTAAAGACATTGAGATATTTTCTCATCCATTGTGAAATAAGGCATCAAACATATATCTTACCTAATATGAAGATTGTGATTGAATAATAAAGAATTTGCTCATATTGAATCTAAAAAACTGAATTGAGTACTTGAAACATATTTCGTATTAAACAAACCAAAGCAAATAGTAACAAAATGAACAATTTGGAGGATGTCGTGGAAGTCCTTATTAAGCTATTAAAAAAATGTCTCAATTTTAATTTAATTAATTTAAACAAAAAAATTAGACTGCAAATACATCAATTGATGTTTTTTTAGATATTCAATAATTATTTTTAAAACCTTAATGAAATAAAATTGAAAAAAATCTGGCTTGTTAGTTACCTATTTTTTATATAGCAATAGACATATACAATATAATTGTAGCAATGTCTGGAAGGCTGATTTAATTGTTTACAACTGTTTGTTTGCGTGTTTTGCCTAGAAACATATTTGCAAAAGTAGGTAACACTGTATGCTGTTAATTAGTCTCTACATGACACGCTTTTGCTCGCATCTCAAGGTCGTAAAAGCGACCAAAAACGCATAAAACAGCTCGTAATGGAATTTACGATTCACACATACATTCCATAAATCAATCAACTAAAACCCCTTTTGACTAGTGCACTTGACCTATCAGCCAAATACATATATCGCTAATACAGTTTCATTGTTTCTTTGTTTGATGCGGTCGGTTGGAATGCATTTTATGTACGTTTGGGCCGAACTGCTCGTCCTACCATTCTTCGTACCGTGCAGTAAAGAAGGGCATGGTCGCAAACCATGAAAGGAAAGCCCAGAGCTGAACTGAAACTGAAACATACCACTCGGGCAACAGTTATCCATTAGAAGCGGCAGGAGAACATTATAATGGCTTAATGTAACAGCTACCCAAGCTAACGAACTTCATCATCGTGTGGTGTATGCTCTACTCACATGAAATCTCGCTACAACCTAGAGACAATTGTTCGATTTAGATGCGTTCACACACACAAACACACACACATTACACAGCACCACAAGCACACACTACGGACCAATGAGCAATCTACACTACATGTACCAAAACGGATACAATCACACACACACACAAACACACACAGACACAGGTTAGTAGTTAGAGAGAAGTTAGATCACTTGGGCTGTCGCTACTTACAGCACGTGTCGGCGTATTCTTGCGTCAACTGTTGCGCTCCAAAAGTGAGTCTGCTACGGTATGAGCGATCCGGAAGCGACCGTTACAATATTTATACAAACCGAATATGCCATGTCGAGGGCGCAGAACCGTTGCACGCATGGCTCCACGGATGGCAGTTTTGCTCGATTTGTGTGGCGCCGTCTCTATCACACCAGTTTGCGACTAGTGCGTGCGTTCGCTTCCTTCCTTTTCTGCGTTGCGTTTTTCTTCGACGACATCTGCCCTCTCACATCGTGCTTCTCTGTCGCTCCAGCAGGCGGTGGCTGTGGGGAGGAGGAAAATTCGCACACCAGTATACTACGATCGCACGCTTCTCAGTGACGCGCGCGAAAAGCTCCTTTTTCGCAAGCTTGCCTCCTTCTTGTGACGATAAAGCGGGGATGGACGATGAAACGGGGATCGTGATGATGAGTCGTTTTGCCTGCTTTTGCCTACCGGGCGTACACCACCTATCAACAAGTGAATGCAACAATATTGTCCCCGCACGAGAATGAGCAAGCAAGCGGCGAGCAGGCCGGGCTGGCACCGAACGATGAATATATCGTTTTCCTAACACGGTGCATGCACCGTTTTGAAACTGGCACAGATATAACAAATGTTTAAATGAATGCGCTTGTTTGCGACTAATTTTCCAACAGTGTAACCTATTTCTTGGGAAACGCGTTACTTTGTTGATTGAATAAAATATTTATATCTGTTGCGTTTCTATTGGCGCTACCGTAGGAGGACAAACAACTTTTACCTGCCTGCTCATCAAATCATACTTGAGGGAAATCGGGATACAACCGAACCGATTACAAATGATTTATAACCTTTTCCAAAAGACCACCCACTCCAGCCCGGGCCAGGGGGTGGAAAGCTGCTGGAGGGTGAAGTGCACGACGCACTTGACGCGTGACGCGCTGCTGACGACTGTAAGTCTCCGAGGCTCCGTAAGCGAAAGCGTCCGTATGAATATTAGATATGAAAATCCGTCCTCCCAAACGCAACAATCATCCATCGCCGAAATCAATGACAGTGGCGCTGGGTGCGTAATGGTGGCGCATTATTTATCGCAGCATCACCATCCGCGACACACTCGGCATCCCCCACCCGGGTGGGTACAAGTGATGGGTGAGCGATTACAACAACACAGCACCACCGCCACTGTACGAAACGAATTAGCATATAGATATGCGTGAGCCCTGGGATCAAAGAAAAGCCCCATTGGCAGGGAGGCCTTTTTCGTCATCGTGGGATAAATTACTGCCCGTCGATGCTTTCGCCCTCGGAAAGTTCTTTAAATCGCACCACCGCCAATGGGGTTGCAAAAATGGGACAGAAAATTGTCACCGCTTGTTGTGGTGTTCTTTTTCCCCCCTTTTCAATGTGTGAGATTCTTTTAATATTCGCATCATTAGCTCGACCAAAAAGAGGCTACATTGGAGTGAGTTGTGCAGCAGGGCGGGTGTGACAAGTTTACATTGTCCGGACAGCATGATTGCCATTTATCAGCCACGGGTGCCAGGCTGGCCGTGGCATTAGGAATGCACGAAACGTGACTTTGAATTTTCATCCTAAACCGGATTCGTCCCATCATCGAGATGGATCGTTCTGATTTCAGCCCGTACGCTGTGCGGGACAGTGCCAATGAAGCAAGCGGCGGCATGACTTTTAGCTTTTGATGCATTGTGCAGAAGATATTTAGATTAATGTAGGCCACCTACAAAAAGACCCCCTACCCTGCATGTGGCACTGTGTGTGTGTGTGTTGTAACCAGCACTGCATTTGCGAGTGCAGCGTTAGTTTAAGGACAGCTGCATTGGCTCCAGCAATGCGCCTCAGGATTGCGTCAAAAATAACCTATTTTATTGGTTTCTTCATCGAATATCATTAATTGCAAAGTGGAACCCACGAAAGTAATCCCTTCGGGCGTGCATTCAGCTGTAAATAAGTTCAGCACAGTGACGCCATCCCATAGTTAATGGCCGTATGGGTTAGTGAGGAATGCGGGCTGTAGACGAGTTGGATTTTATTTGGCAATAAATAGAAAACACACTTCTTTCATTTCTCACCCTGCTCGGTTGCTGCCTCTGGGAGGTTGATTTAAAACGAGTACAAAAACAGTAACAAGGAAATCCCACCCTTCTGTCTCGCAATTCCCGGTATTCTTCGGGAACTGCGAAAGTGTACAGTTGCAAAAAAAAAGAAGAATAACACAAAGTTTTCCGCAATGACGCTCACAGGGAAAGCTCTCGTCTATCATAGTCATTCTTCAAACCCTCCGCCCCATCTTTTTTTGTATATCCGGTAAGATTAATCAACTATCTAATCTTACGTCAATTTTTAGGCAAACCCGATAAACTATGACGACTCATGGGACTGACTAACCAAACCCATCGGTCCGGGGTCTGTGAGATTTTCCCACCGCGCGAGCAGCAGTGCTATATGAGACATCAGTTAATTAATACGCAACGATAATTTATGCTCCACGACCAACCACGGAGCCATGGTTGGGTTTTATCATTCATCAAACGCTTTCACCACTTCCAGGTGCTTATCAACGCTCCAGCACTTTTGGCGGCTTTCTCGGTAGAGGTATGCAGTCATCATTATCTTACTATACAGCTTGGTTTACTCTCTTTTTCTCTCTTTCATTCTCTTTCGGTATTTCTCTATGTATCCCTGTGTTACGTCCGTCTACCATGGCATACTTCCGTTCAGAAGGTTAGGAGTAGTTTCTGATGCATTACGTTCCCATGTCCTCCCCATTTCAACGCAAGTATTTATGACATATTTTGTAAATTTGATTTCTCCTCTACATTTGAGCACATTAGTTATGTGCTATTATCCAGAAACGGATAGGTTTTCCCAATGCGATACTCCCTAGAACTAGGGGTTACCCTTGCGATGGATTCTATCAGCATCGTTCAAGGATGAGCGTTTTCTTACGTAAAAGCAAATTGCTAATCAACAGCACATTACACAACGGACCGGATTCCCAATTGGACCTGAGCAGCCGCCCAAGCTGAACGTACATCGGACGGCACCACATCAAACGAAATCTGACGCAAGACGTAGCTAACTGGGCTGGCTGTAACTCTATCTTTCACTTATGTTTGCCGGTTGCTCGTTCATCGGTCAAGTCGTCGATCGAACTGATCGAGAAAAAAAGGGACGAAGGACGGAAACTGCACGTCATATAAGAAATATCTTTTCGCTTATAGTGCTGTCGTGGGTGTCAATGTCTTGCCCCCACCAGGCAGGGAATGATGTGGCAAAGTCGAGCTGAGGGCTACCTGTAGTGTGGCTCGGGCTTGAAGATATCTGAGTCGCAACATGGCTCCAACTCGGAGGGGGAAGCGGGGAAAGGGGGGCAATTTTTATAAACTGGTAATTGAATTTTATGAAACGGATTATCATTTCCAAAGAGCCGAACAACACGAAAACAACGGTCACACGCGCAGCCATGGATGAGTTCGGCAGAACTCGAACCTCACTAACGAGGTATATTTTAAAGCCGTTGTGCCGCAAGCGGTGTCGAACATTCAGCTGGTAATTGAGAAGCAACATTCGGTAGGGGATTGATTTGGAATCCATCCAAAACTGTCTATTCAATCAATAATCCCAAGGTGTACAGCCGGCGGGTACAGCAGCTTACAGTTTACGTTTCTACAAATCGAAACGCCTTCGGTCGCGACGCTGTTTTACGAAGCGTAGTTTAGCTGATGGATACTGAGAAAGTGTATTTTTGTAGTGTACCTTCTTTACCGAGCTGCTAAGAAAAACAACCATGAGTATGAGTTTTTTGTGGTGATGAGCTTTTGCGATATCATAGATACAATGGAAGCTTTTGTAAAAGCTTTCACAAAAGTTCGTTTGAGCACGGCAGGAGGACTGAGCGAAAAACGAAAGCTTAACCGGTTCGGAGAGGTGCTGACCTGTACGGTTTGCTACGACGATCCTTAATGGTGTCCGAAATTGGTTTCTATCTCTGTATGGTAACGTTATAGTTTTTGTGTTTATTGCGCTGTTAGCTACCATAAATAATTTAGTTGTTGAAATTCGTATTGTTTAAAGCATAAAAATGCTTTAAAACACATAGTGAGCCAACCAAAGCTGATTTCTTGCGATAACTACGACTACAACTACGATCATCGCAAAGTACACAACATTGCGAATCGCTTTGCAAATTATACAGCCGTACCGGCGAACTCGTTCGACGAGAAACATTCGTCGCTCATGAGTGGACAGGGTTGTACCACTAGGTTGGCCAGTACAAAATCTATATGGTTTTCTAATTTTTGATCTAGACGGCTATGAAATGAGTGAAAATGAGCGTCGCGGCGAACGTTCCCAGGAACGAACGAGTTCGCCGGTACGGCTGATAGTAATTTGTACAATGGATTTTTTAAATTATAGCTATACAGTATAAAAGACCGGTCTGGTGGTGCAGTCGTCAACTCGTACGACTTAACAACATGCCCGTCATGGGTTCAAGCCCCGAATAGACCGTGCTCCCATACGTAGGACTGACTATCCTGCTATGGTAACAATAAGTCAAAGAAAGCCAAGCTCACTTCGCCAATGGGTACAGGCAGGCCTTGACCGGCAACGGTTGTTGTGCCAAAGAAGAAGAAGAAGAATACAGTATAAAAAGACGACAAATTTTGTCGGCAGCTACCAAGCTGGGTTTGTTGAAGGCAAATCCACCACCGATCAAATTTTCACTCTAAGGCAGATCCTCCAGAAGTGCCGAGAGCGCCAGATCCCTACGCCCCACCTGTTCATCGACTTCAAGGCGGCTATGGTGTCATAGACCGGAATGAGCTATGGAACATCATACAGCGGTACCATTTCCCTGGAAAGTTGATCCGGCTGTTAGAAGCCACCATGAACGGGGTGCAATGCAAAATGAGAGTATCGAACTTGACGTCGGAATCGTTCGAATCTCTCAGGGGTCTAAGTCAAGGTGACGGACTCTCCTGTCTGCTCTTCAACATTCAACTCTTCAGACACCCTGGAAGGTGTCATTCGAGGCGCGGGAGTAGACAACGACATCCGTGGCACGATCCTCTACCGGTCACTCCAATTTCTTGGCTTCGCGGATGACATCGACATCATCGGCAGGACAACAGCGAAGGTGTGTGAGGCGTGTACCCGACTCAAACGCTAATCAACAAGAATTGGATTGAGAATCAATGCGACGAAGACGAAGTACCTGCTTGCCGGTGACTCAGACCATCTGGGAAGCAGTGTATAAGTTGACGGCGACAATCTCGAGGTAGTAAAGGAGTTTTGCTATCTCGGGACGGTCGTTACTTCGGACAGCGACATCAGCAGCGAAATCCGGACAACGACATCAATGTATCGCACATTGATTCGCCCGGTGGTCCTTTATGGACACAAGTCCTGGACCATCCGAGCGGAGGATGCAAACGCTCTGGGCGTGTTTGAGCGACGCATCCTCCGGACCATCTTTAGCGGTGTGTTCGAGCATGGAGCGTGGAGGAGAAGGATGAACCACGAGCTTGCTGAGCTTTACGGCGAACCGAGCATCCTGACGGTGGCGAAGACTAGCAGGATACGATGGCTGGGGCATGTTATGAGGATGCCGGACCCATGCCCCACCAAAAAGCTGTTCGACAGCGATCCCCAGTTTGGCACAAAGCACAGGGGAGCACAGCTAACTCGATGGCTGGACCAGGTGAAGCGAGACCTGACGGAGATCGGGTGTCTGCATGGATGGGAGGCTGCAGCCAGGGACCGAGCATCCTGGAGAATTACTGTTGTCCGGGTCAGGTCACATCGACGTGCTCTATCGTGAGCAGACCAACAAGAGATACAGAGAGAGAGAAAGAGAGAGAATAGAGAGCGAGATAGAGAGAGAGAGCGAGAGAGAGAGAAGAGAGAGAGAGTATAAAAAGGGGTATACAGTCTGTTCCCGAGTTACGCGGTTTCTGCGGTCCCGACGAATCCGCGTAACTCGAATATCCGCGTATGTCGAATTTCACGTTTTTTGACTAAATTACTATTGATTACTCGGAGTATTTTATTTAATTTAGTACTTTTATACACTTTACCATTTATTTGATATGATTCGTGCTAGACAATTCTAATATTTCTGGCTTTTAAGCGGTTTCAATTTGTTAGCATAAATGCAATTTATACCGAACTTGACGCAAATTGTACTGATTTGACATTTAATCTGTCAAATTTAGAAAACCGCGTATCTCCGAATCCGCGTATGTCGAGAACCGCGTAACTCGGGAACAGACTGTATAGCGGAATTGCCCCAATGATTGAAATCGATAGTTGTAAACTAATTGTTCTTCTGGAGGCCAATCTTATTCATCGTCTTATATACAGACAAATGCGAGTCGATGAAACTGTAGCTGATCACATATGTTTCAAATTTCACCCAATAGAGTCAATGCGAATGTCTAAAAATGAGGTCTATAATAAAGTTATCCAATACAGCATTACTTATAGAATAGATGGGTAGTGAAAATGTCTCGCTAAGGGTTTTTTTAAAAACAAGATCAAAAATGAAGGCGTAAAAGATGAAGACGAGGAGAATGGTCCTAGATATTTCACAATGCGTCATGCACAAAGACATTGAAGTGGACTTCTTGCTATGACAGCTTCTCAAAGGCAACTGGTTTCATCAAATGGCTCGCCAAACTGCTCCGTATGTGAAAAGTGCTGTGAGACTACCGGCTTCGATGACATCCGATGGACGAGAAAAAGCCCCAATTGTAACAGTTTCAATAGGCAGCAACACTGAGGGGCGGTACCAACAGAGACTCTCCGAAACAACATAGTTCGCTCTTTGATGTTATTTAAGTTCCACAGCATCATCATTAGATCGTCAACATCCAGGGTACATTGCATGCTCGCTCCTGATTGGAGTAGTACGCCCGTCACCAGAAGTGAGATCAGTTTGAAGAGTAATTTAGTGCAAGATCGCTACGGTTGATTTTCCCCATTAACCGGTAGAGATACAAAATAGATAGCAAATAATCAATCATGTGCCTGTGCCATGCTGGAAAAAGAATGTGTATGGAGAGATGAGAAGAGGGTGAAAACTGCTGGACACTAAGAAGTGAATGGTGAGTTTAATGAGCAAGAAAGCACCGTTCCTTGAGCTTTTGTTTAGTTTTAGAACAAAGGTAATATACAGATCCCGATTGGCGCTAGTTGTTAGGATTTTTCACAAAAACGAAATCTGTAAACATGTTTGAACTAAATAGTTCCTCTGTTCCGTTTGTATTTCTATCAAATACCATATTACTTGTCTCCTATTTGATACAAAAGTTTTCGACGAATGTGTGCTTGTCGTTTAACATATACGCTAAGCTTGAACAGTAATTATTCTTCTTTAGCTCAACAACCGTTGTCGGTCAATGCCTGCCTTTACCTCTTGTGGGTTTGGCTTTCAGTGACTAATTGATTTCCCCCCATAGCAGGATAGTCAATCCTACGTATGGCGGCACGGTCTATTTGGGGCTTGAACCCATGACGGGCATGCTGTTAAGTCGTACGAGTTGACGACTGTACTACGAGACCGGCCTACAACAGTAATTTTATTGATTGGGGGAACAGTAATTATATTGATATAAATATCCTTGGCTTGATGGGCTTGCCATTAGGATGCACGAGCCGGCCAGACGATAGAAATAAACGTATTTTTATACTATTAGCAGCTAGCAGTCACATCAAAAATTGCCGAGAGTAATTGCTAAACGGATTGGTTCATGTCTAGGGAATAATGTCGACTATATCGAAAGCTTCATAGCGCTTTTTAACGGTATTTTCAAAATGTTTTTATTTTATTTTTAACGTTCATTTTAAAAATGAATAGAACAAAACTAGAAATATGACTTTATTTATTTAACAAAGTTATCTAGCCATGCTGGCCTCCATAACTTAATACTAGATTCCTAACTAATATAAACACTGAACTAATGAGCAAATAAATAAAAGCTGACCATAAAAATAAATTGAAAAAAATAATAAGAATTTCACTCGTCAGTAAAGGCTTCGCAAAGTTTGTTTTAGTACATTTACGCTTACGCTAGGATCGACAATGCTGTTAACAGAGCTATACTAGCTAATCATTCTCAAAAGTGGATCTTTAGAACCAAATACCGTAGACCTAAAATCAGTACTAAATAAAGGACGTTGCCTTAGATTCCTACTAGGTGCCTGAAAATTAATTTGTTCTAGAATAAACGGGGCGTCAATGTAACCGCTGATAAGCTTATGTATAAAAGTACACTGTGCCGTCATTCGTCTATGTTGTAGTGAGACTAGTCCGAATAGCAGACACCTAGCACGATACGAAGGGTACACAGATTCTCAAGACCATGGTAAACGGTAGTAAAGAGCGCGTGAAAGTTTTCTTTGAACTGGTTCTAGTCTATAGATTTTGTACTGTACTCCGAGCATCCTGGAGAATTACTGTTGTCCGGGTCAGGTCACATCGACGTGCTCTATCGTGAGCAGACCAACAAGAGATACAGAGAGAGAGAAAGAGAGAGAAAGAGAGAGAAGAGAGAGCGAGATAGAGAGAGAGAGCGAGATAGAGAGAGAGAGCGAGATAGAGAGAGAGAGAGAGAGAGAGAGAGAGAGAGAGAGTATAAAAAGGGGTATACAGTCTGTTCCCGAGTTACGCGGTTTCTGCGGTCCCGACGAATCCGCGTAACTCGAATATCCGCGTATGTCGAATTTCACGTTTTTTGACTAAATTACTATTGATTACTCGGAGTATTTTATTTAATTTAGTACTTTTATACACTTTACCATTTATTTGATATGATTCGTGCTAGACAATTCTAATATTTCTGGCTTTTAAGCGGTTTCAATTTGTTAGCATAAATGCAATTTATACCGAACTTGACGCAAATTGTACTGATTTGACATTTAATCTGTCAAATTTAGAAAACCGCGTATCTCCGAATCCGCGTATGTCGAGAACCGCGTAACTCGGGAACAGACTGTATAGCGGAAATGCCCCAATGATTGAAATCGATAGTTGTAAACTAATTGTTCTTCTGGAGGCCAATCTTATTCATCGTCTTATATACAGACAAATGCGAGTCGATGAAACTGTAGCTGATCACATATGTTTCAAATTTCACCCAATAGAGTCAATGCGAGTGTCTAAAAATGAGGTCTATAATAAAGTTATCCAATACAGCATTACTTATAGAATAGATGGGTAGTGAAAATGTCTCGCTAAGGGTTTTTTTAAAAACAAGATCAAAAATGAAGGCGTAAAAGATGAAGACGAGGAGAATGGTCCTAGATATTTCACAATGCGTCATGCACAAAGACATTGAAGTGGACTTCTTGCTATGACAGCTTCTCAAAGGCAACTGGTTTCATCAAATGGCTCGCCAAACTGCTCCGTATGTGAAAAGTGCTGTGAGACTACCGGCTTCGATGACATCCGATGGACGAGAAAAAGCCCCAATTGTAACAGTTTCAATAGGCAGCAACACTGAGGGGCGGTACCAACAGAGACTCTCCGAAACAACATAGTTCGCTCTTTGATGATATTTAAGTTCCACAGCACCATCATTAGATCGTCAACATCCAGGGAACATTGCATACTCGCTCCTGATTGGAGTAGTACGCCCATCACCAGAAGTGAGATCAGTTTGAAGAATATTTAGTGCAAGATCGCTACGGCTGATCTTCCCCATTAACCGGTAGAGATACAAAATAGATAGCAAATAATCAATCATGTGCCTGTGCCATGCTGGAAAAAGAATGTGTATGGAGAGATGAGAAGAGGGTGAAAACTGCTGGACACTAAGAAGTGAATGGTGAGTTTAATGAGCAAGAAAGCACCGTTCCTTGAGCTTTTGTTTAGTTTTAGAACAAAGGTAATATACAGATCCCGATTGGCGCTAGTTGTTAGGATTTTTCACAAAAACGAAATCTGTAAACATGTTTGAACTAAATAGTTCCTCTGTTCCGTTTGTATTTCTATCAAATACCATATTACTTGTCTCCTATTTGATACAAAAGTTTTCGACGAATGTGTGCTTGTCGTTTAACATATACGCTAAAGCTTGAACAGTAATTATCTTCTTCTTCTTTGGCTCAACAACCGTTATCGGTCAATGCCTGCCTATACCTCTTGTGGGTTTGGCTTTCAGTGACTAATTGATTTCCCCCCATAGCAGGATAGTCGATCCTACGTATGGCGGCACGGTCTATTTGGGGCTTGAACCCATGACGGGCATGTTGTTAAGTCGTACGAGTTGACGACTGTACTACGACACCGGCCTACAATAGTAATTTTATTGATTGGGGGAACAGTAATTATATTAATATAAATATCCTTGGCTTGATGGGCTTGCCATTAGGTTGCACGAGCCGGCCAGACGATAGAAATAAACGTATTTTTATACTATTAGCAGCTAGCAGTCACATCAAAAATTGCCGAGAGTAATTGCTAAACGGATTGGTTCATGTCTAGGGAATAATGTCGACTATATCGACAGTTTCATAGCGCTTTTTAACGGTATTTTCAAAATGTTTTTATTTTATTTTTAACGTTCATTTTAAAAATGAATAGAACAAAACTATAAATATGACTTTATTTATTTAACAAAGTTATCTAGCCATGCTGGCCTCCATAACTTAATACTAGATTCCTAACTAATATAAACACTGAACTAATGAGCAAATAAATAAAAGCTGACCATAAAAATAAATTGAAAAAAATAATAAGAATTTTCCTCGTCAGTAAAGGCTTCGCAAAGTTTGTTTTAGTACACTTACGCTTATGCTAGGATCGACAATGCTGTTAAAAGAGCTATACTAGCTAATCATTCTCAAAAGTGGATCTTTAGAACCAAATACCGTAGACCTAAAATCAATACTAAATAAGGGACGTTGCCTTAGATTCCTACTAGGTGCCTGAAAATTAATTTGTTCTAGAATAAACGGGGCGTATATGTAACCGCTGATATGCTTATGTATAAAAGTACACTGTGCCGTCATTCGTCTATTTTGTAGTGAGACTAGTCCGAATAGCAGACACCTAGCACGATACGAAGGGTACACAGATTCTCAAGACCATAAACGGTAGTAAAGAGCGCGTGAAAGTTTTCTTTGAACTGCTTCTAGTCTATCGATTTTATACTGTTGATTTGGTGTCCATAAAATGCTAGCAAATTCAAGAATCGGTCTTACATTATCACAATACAGTGATTTTAGGGTAAAGCGGTCCTTGAAATCTTTAGCGAAACAAAACTTAACAAAAGAGTTACTTTAGCTAAACACACACCTGCTATCAAGCTGTACACCTAAATCGCGATCGCTGTTGGTCCGCAGAACTAAACTGTCAGCTATTTTGCAGTCAAAGAGAATAGGGGATCTTTTTTCTGGCGAACGTCTTGACTTGAACGTCTTGAATGACTTGGGCTTTACTTTCTTATTTGATTTGCTTTTGATCTGTTAATGAGCTAACGATTAAACAAATGATTCATTAATTGTAGCAATAAATAGATGCTTCAGTCCCTTGAGCTTTTAAATATTGACAAGGAGAAAGGGGATGTAGTGTTGTGTTTGGTGACTTGTTTTATGTGCCCTCTGCCAACCCCGAGGATAAATGCTTGGCGTAGTATTTGTTTTTGCATATATCCCACTATGCAACAATAATATATGTAATGCTATCGCTTTAGTTCTACAAAATATGTGTGCCCTCTCTTAATACTGTGCCCTCTGATTTAAGATCCAGTTTTGAGAAATGTTTGTGTTTAACATTTTTAAAGCAATTTAAACTATAGCAAAATATACATATTTTCTGTCAAAATACTTGTTTGCTACATTTCTTTTGCATTGAAAATAATAAAAAAATGGTATTTTATCTATTGTAATAATTATTTATTATGTTTAGAAATCACAGAAAATGATACATAGGATGTAGGAAATAATTGTAAAATAAAGGAAAAGTTGTGATATCTCATTTTGCCAATGTTTAATAAACTTCAATTACAGCTCATTAAATCTTTGTATATTTCAATTCTTAGTCTTTGTATTTATAGTTCATTGATTTATTGTAGTATGACTAATACCATTACTTTAATAATACAATCCTATATCCGGCTTAGATGTTTCACAGTTGAAACAACATGGTTATGCTCAGTGATTGAATAGGAGCACCCAGCAGCAGCATGTTGACCAGTGCACTCGTACATCAGCAACATCGGGTTTCGTTCTTTTAGTACGTAAAATTTAAACTCCATTGCTTGCCATGTCATCGCTGGCCTCGGTGGTCTCACTATCAACGCAGCTATTGACTTCTTAAGTGGGTAAACTTTTTTGTCCGATTTTTTGTATTTAATTGGTAGTAACTAGCAGCCGCTGGCCCCACCCTCTGCCTTAAAGTCCACTCTTACTGTTCGTTCCCTTTTTTTCCTTTTGTTTTAAAAACAACTTACTGCATTAAAATAGCATTTCCAGTATCTGCCCTTCTTGGTTTTGTCCTCAGTGCCCCGGGTTTGGATGTCCATCTAGATAAAACGATCGAGAAGAAAGCAACAACAAGAAATCGTATGTATACATTGTGGTGGCGCAATGCCCACAACTGAAATTGCTGCGGCCAAGCATTAGGTTTCTTTTTGTTTTGCATTTCTTTCTTTTGTATACCACTGTTTACGAACTCACACACAGATTTGGATTCAGTACTCTAGTTTACCATTTCGTCCAGCAACTCCTTCCGCGCCTCGATGTCATCGATTTCGTCCGGAATAGAATTGGCTACCCTGTCGTCGGCATCCCCATCTGCGTCCGCTTCTGGAAGTTCAGAAAGTGGAGCGGATAGAGAATGTAACGATCGTTAAAGGATTTCAGCGGATGAAGAGATAGATGATGGAAAAGGTTAACTTGACCCATGACACCACGGATCGAACCGCGGGCCATCACAGGCGCTCAATTTACCAGCATAATAGCTTTTCATCAGTTGCTCCGTTTTGCTCGGCGGTGGCGGTATTTTGGCCGGTACTAGCGATACCGTGGGTTTACCGGTGTAGCGCCCATCTCGGTACACCTTGTTGATTGGTCGCCCACCGCCGTCCTCGCCGTCGCCCTTCTCGAGTGCGTGATGCAGGGCAACCATCAGACGATCAAGTAACATGGCCGCCCGTTTCGGTACTACCATCTGGAAAATGATAGTTTAAGACACAGTTTGATTGGTTGTTGTATTGTTGGGTTGTCCAGTGTGAAGTTCAAACATTTAAGGATCACGGACTTTTAAAGAAAAATGCCATTTCTGTAAAACAAAGAAACTAGTTTTTTCTTTTGTATGCGATGCAAACAACGTTAAGCGGTATGCATTTTTAGGTCATGTTGATCTGCTTTGTAGTTGTGTTTTTGTTTCTTGATACTGCCTTTCCTCGTTTTTATGCAATTTGTGATGCTTACTTCTGCATTTATCTCATAAAACCGTAAAATTATAGACTTTAAAAATGTGTGCTGCTGCCTTAGGTTGCATAAAAAATACTGGTGTATAATTTTATTTTATTCGTAAAATGAAAAATCGAAGTGTATTAACTCTTCCAGAAAAGAATTATAATTTTGTTGCTATATTTTTCGAAACTAACATTAATGTACCCATAACATCTAACAAACTTATTCTACACGTACGTACCGAGCAACCAAGGTCCTTAAGAAACATTAAAACTAATGCAAACTCAGTCGTATTTTGTTTCGAGATAACTCCGAAAATTAGCATAATTTTTTGCAGACTAAATTACATATTCTATATGGAAAAACAGATTTGCGTCAACTATCTAGAAACGAAAAAGGAACGAAAATTACTAGATACACTCAATTGGAAACTTCGCAACAACTAGTGATGGATTGTCGGAATCGCATCCACGGCTCAAAACCATTTCCGAGCTACTCCGACTCCGAATCCGGCCAAATCAAAGCAACAGTTCCGCTCGGTGCCTTCCGAAGCCTACAAAGCCGTCTAGAGTCGGATAGATTCGGAACCGTTGGGGTCGTCGGTTGTCGCATGGAGCGACTAGTCTGCAGTCAGAAATGGCTCCGGTCGGTTCCACCGATTTTGACAATCTCAATGCCTCCGAATGCCGAGAAAATGTTTCAGTCCGCTCCGAATGGCTCCAAACGGATCTACACGTCTCCGACCTGTGAATGTTGCATCTTTGATGTTCGATTGAAGCCACTTCTGTTGTTTTCATAATCATGCCACCATAAAAATCAGTTAAAATTCAATATGTTAGGCTCATTGAAAGCGTTTGTACCCGAGTTGAGATTAATTGAACCCCATATTCTACAAGACGAATTAATATACTTTCCAATCTCCCCAACAATCAAAACCAAAATGAAATGAATACGCTTAAGATAAAAGGCTTTCGATTAAGGATTAAAATATTCGAAATGCCATGCAATACATAGCTTATTAATAGGTTAGCTCACACAGTCCATACCTTAATCCGCGGATCATTCCCCTTACAAGGGTAAAAAAAAATCGCCAATCTTTTTCCATTCACACACCAACAATCTTCGTTGGATAAAATTATCGTAATTTAACAAAATTACTCCTAAAATACGGGTTCTTGTTACTAGAAATGAATAAACCACCACCAATTTTTAAACACGGTTTATTGCAATTTTTCTCTTGTTCTGTCGAAAGATTACAGGCAAATATGTTTGGTATTCATCCAGCGATGATATGCTTGGAAAAAATTCTCCACAGACTGCTGATTTCCCCTACCTCAGTGAAAAAATGTGTTTGACAGATATTTTCTAGCAGAACTCCCGTGTGAGAACGCGACTAATGAAGAATATCCTATTTTAATAATAAGGATAATAGAAATTGTATGTGATTTTTAAAGTACATTAAACATATTTTGTCACATAAAACAAAAACAAAAGAGCACGCGCGACCCTCGAATCACTGAACATTTGTACTTGCGCCCCTCTGATGAAATGAGTTTGACACAGCTGACCTACACGATCATGCCGACGAGACTTCTTCGAGAAGTGTCATGCAGGCTAGTTATCAAGTAGTAAAAGTTTAAAACTGTAGCACGAGACCGCCATTGTAGTCATATAGCTATATTCACGCAAATACCAACCTGCAGCAAATCTGCTGCTAAATACTTTGAGGATTTCGCTCCATAAAAGTGGGATCGTAGGACGCAGGGCAGCAAATATCGTTTTTCCTTTAAGCTCCCTGCCACTCTTTAACAATGATGTACCAAATCTGGTAGCATAAATATCTTTCTTATTATGATAAGAGGAGATGGGAGTCAAATGGTCCTGGCGGCAAATGAATTTTCATCGTACGTTCATCGTGCAGCGAGCGTTTGTATGTAAATAGGATCAAACAAACATTGAATTAAATTTTTATGGATTGAAGGGCGATCTTTTAATTAGATTCAGTTTCTGCAAAAACAGTTTTTTTGCAATAATTTATCCATTTTTTCTTAACAATTGGATATGTTAGTCAGTAAATTTCGATGAACCATCATCAAATCAAATAAAGAGATCGTACTCTGCAGGGTATAATCTTACTTGTCACCGAAAATACCTGGACCGTCGAATAAAAAGCTGATAAAATTAAGGGTCAAATCAAGTATAATTCATTTGATGTAGTAGAAGACACATTTTCGTGGGATTTTTTTATGCATATTATCTTTATCGATGGTGTTCGATATGTTTGCTTTATTGCTATTATTGTTCAAACAAAAATTGATTTGAAATATTATCGTCGTTCAGATTTAAAACAGAATACCTATTAGAGAGAGCCCATGGCACAAGAAACATCTAAGCCACTACCTGGCTCGCTAAACAAACACAAAATAAGCCCAAAACAAATTAAAAAAGCTGCTTAATCAGACATATTTCAATTATCTTTAACTCTTTCATGAATTAAAATGCAGTTTTAGATTATTGAGAAGTTCATATTATTGCATGAGCAAAATAAGTATAATTTTATTTTTGTTAATAAGCGCTTTGGTATGTAAACCTTAAGATAGTTTCCCATTTAAACCCTCGTGTCCTTGTAACAGCATGAACTTGCTTTCGTATGAAGCAAAACGGCAAATCAAAACGTCCCTCTTGAATATAAACTTTTGAAATAGTGGTAGAAATAATTCACGAAAACCTTTTTAAAAACAGATGTAGTCGCGTGCAAGATCATCGTACTTCTTTTTCTTTGGCACAACAACTGTTGTCGATCAAGGCCTGTATCACTAGAGGGGCTTGGCTTTCAGTGATTATTATTGATTTCCCATAGCGGGATAGTCAGTCCCCATCACTTAACCCATGGCGGGCATGTTGTTAAGTCTTGCGAATTGACGACTGTACCACAAGTCCGGCTCTATACTAAAAGATAGTCGTTCACATGAAATAAAAATAGTGCGCTATAGGAAAATTACAGTAGTAAATTACACGTCAAACTCCCTACCTAAAACTAATACGTATAATTCATTATAACTCTGCAGAAACAACATACTTTGTCCACTCAAGAAAAACTATGCATATGTTCTAGGGTTAGCTCGATTTACGTTTGTTTCCTCACGGCTTTACTTTGCCTCTTCAGACCGTCATGATCTTTCATACTGCTCTAATGGTACAGATTCTTTTTTAAGTTAACTATAAATATGTCTCGAAAATTCGCTACACATGCTAGAAGGATGCGAGAAGGTCCCAAATTTCAACCCATGCGTTGCCCAGATATGTTTAGAAATCCAATTACCCCGCAAACCCGCCGTCTTGCTGTCGATAGTTCGCTCGCATGGATCGCAGACGGTTTGTGTCCTATTGAAGTAAAATTGCACAGAAACGGTTATTAACCTATTAATCGAGTGATTTTTGTTTCGTTTCATTTTTTTAAATACCTACAACATGGGCGGAAGCCCATGCGATTACAAACAAATAAATTTAATTGAGTCATTCTTTAACAGAATAGCTTCACAATTCAACGCTTGTGAACTAAACGCTATTCTGATTTACCTTTTTTCTCCTTTTTCTAATGATTTCTTCGGCTTATAAAAAAAATACAAACGATCAATAAATCTATAACTTTATAAAACAAAACTATTTTAACCTATCTTTGACCGATTCGTTATTTCCAAGAATCAATTGTGAAAGTTCTAGTATGAGTTATCGATTAGCTAAGACTAGTAAATCATTTAATTTACTAAATAAATATAGTTTGACTACAATTAAAACGCAATCAAAAAACTAAACATAAAAAGAAAAACAAACTATAATATGTATAAATGGTTGAAACTTGATTGAAACGTGTTGCTTTATTGTGTTTTTAATTTAAATATTACAGGTAAACTATTTATCATTGCATTTCTGTTATTGAATATGTCTCTATGATCCAAGATTGAACATGAACCTATCTATTAGCACGATACAATAATATGTGTGGAATTGAATATAGATACGGATATTAAAATAAACAGCCGATTAAAAAATACACCTTATCCAAGACTGGGTCGGTTCTTAACTAAATCATCAAATCCCGTTAGTATCGCGCTTTGATCGACTGCTCTCATTAGACAGGATATTATGAACAAGTTTTCTATATATATTCCATTGGCATAGATATACTAGTTTTGAGAAAGGGGTTTCCCCATAAATCTTGTGCTCTTATCAGAGCTGTATCACACAATATGAAATGGAAATGTAAGCACTACTCAACGCTATGGATATTAAAAAACGAGATTTAAACCTCAACACCGGCAATGATACACTTATCACGGGTGATCGCCTATCATTAAAATAATCTGGCTGAAAAAACTGATATGAAATTTTTACATCTTTTTACAATTCCACTGCAACTAGGTTGGTAGTAGAATAATGGAACCCTTACCGGATAGTCATCGTAATTCACTTCTGCAAATTTTGCATTCTCGTCGGACTTGATCTTCGCTGGCGGTACGATGGCTTTGTAGCTGGACAATTTACACCACACACTAGGCGTTTCGAGCAACACGAAGCAGATCGTCAACTGTAAGAGGATTCTTCGCATTTTTATGCAAAATGTGGGCTGCGTACGCGGTAAAAATTAAACACTGTCTTGACGGTTCGATGCCACTGCAGTGCACGTGCAGCAAGCGTGCTCAAAACGGGGTTTGGTCCAGTGACAGAATAGAGATAGTTTTTACACAGCTGAAAATTTGTCACAATCACGCCAAACACTGAAAACCACTCACTGCGACCGCCAACTCTTGCCCGCCGGCATATACAACCGGCAAAGGATTAATTATTCACCACTGCATCCATCATGCTTCACCACAACACGGTTCTTTTCAGCTCTATCAGCGGCCAGCGATCGGAAAATCTCTTCCTGTTGTGGTACTGTGTATAACACCCGGTTGTAAATATATTTTCCTTCCTTCCGTTTTCGTTAAAGCGTATCAAACTAAGGTAATATTGCTACAAATGAAACGGGATTCAAAACTGCAGGCCAGACCTGTCTCAGGAACTCGACCGTACTCGACAGTGATGTGAGCTAATCTAACCTGCTACACTGTGCTTACAAGAGCTTTTATAGACTGAGTCGATTACAATCACCACCGTAGAAGTGTGACTAGCAGCAGCGCCCTTAATCCTTAACCGTCGCCGGCTGCAAGCGATTCAAACGGCACGCACACTATCATAAAACCAGGAAGACGCGTGTACGCTACGTTTCTTGGTACGTTTGGCAGTGTGTAGAGTGTTCTGAGTGTAGTCTGAACTGTGCAAGCAACAAGTGGTATGTACTCGTTGTGTGTGAAATTTATCTTTTGAATGGTTTAATTATATCATAACCACTTCATCGAACACATGTGAATTGAAAAAGAGAAAAAATGTTTCCAATTCAATTATAAAATATAATAAAGATGCTCGTTCTTTGCATTAAAATTATGATAAAATGATCAAACTATAATCCTTAATTAAATTATGCTAATAGTATATAATATTTAACTGTTTCTTTACTTGATTCGGTTAAGTGTAGTTTTAAAAATATACAGATCAACTGTTTGTTAAATTAATGTATCTCGAAAATAATTGAAATATTATTTTAAAAAATATGCACAATTGAAGGAAAAGCATTAATGTCTTTCCTCTAATCTTCTTCTTCATTGGCACAACAACCATTGTCGATCAAGGCCTACCTTGCACCCACTTGCGAAGTGACCTTGGCTTTCAGAGAGCTTTATTGTTACCATAGCAGGATAGTCAGTCCTACATATGGGGGCACAGTCTATTCGGGGCTTGAACCCATGATGGGTATGTTGTTAAGTCGAACGAGTTGACGACTGTACCACAAGACCGGCCCCTTAGGATGTCTGAAGGTCTAAAGTCATACAATACTGAAAAACGCCCTTTCCTCTAATTCACAATTTAAAAAATTAAAATTAAATTAAAATTTGAATGAAGTTCCTGTTTGTAAAATAAGAACAAATGTAAAATGTGTTTATTTATTTATTTATTTATTTATTTATTTAATGAATTATTTATCAATTTAATTATTTATTTATTTATTTATTTATTTATTTATTTATTTATTTATTTACTTACTTACTTATTTTTATTTATTCATTCATTTATCTATTTATTTATTTATTTATTCATTCATTCATTTACTTATTTGTTTATATATTTATTTATTTGTTTGTTAGTTTGTTTATTTATTTATTTATTTATTTATTGATTTATTTATTTATTTATTGTAATTTAAATGCATTGAATTACGGCTTTTTTCAATATCATTGTTTTCATTTATTTATTATACATTTTACATTTCACATTCAACTTAAACGAAACAAGTTGAGAATATACTGAATTCTTATTTCTAAATAATAAATGTACAGTTCATTATTTATACCTCCTTAACCAAACTCCTAAGAAAACTGTAATATAAATTCATTGAATTAAAAGAATAAAAAATGTTCTATCATATTTGTATTTTTTTTTCAATGAATTATAATTTCTTTTACTTATCATTATAATCATCATTTTGTAATTCGATAAAAAAAACATACAATTTTAAAATGATCTTTATTCTAGAAATTGCATCTAGCCACAATTTAATTTGTTCTTCTCTCTTTCTCTCTGTTATTATTTCTTATTTCTTTTTTCTTACATTTACATTTACAGTTACATCTATTATTTTGTAAATTACAAGCTCAAAACTTGCAAACATAATTCATCAACTATGATTTTGTATTCGGATGCCGGATTCTGGTCCCTGTAAAACCGTACGAGAATCGTATTCCTTGAAATGCTGCCACTACCACCTAGATTCCAACGCTAAGAAGTACAAAATGTTGTGTTTTATTCATCTCGAATAATCATGCGACACCCCGTACCCTTTTCCTGTAAGATTAGGATTTAAGGTTTATGAAGAATGCAGCAGAAAATATCAAACAGTTTGTTATCAAACGAACATTCCCAGCTATTGTCGTTTGTACCAGCGTTGCATTTATTCGTATTACAGATGAAAAATAGCTGCGGAAAGGCAAACAAACCCGACTGATAGAAAGATGAAAGGATTTTCGCAGAAGCGGGCATTTCGCGTGCCGATGATTTAATTATGCATGAAATATGGTGGAATATTCAACAAATCTGACTCAAATTATTTTGTTAAATAGATGCTGAAAGAATATTAATTAAGGGCGACCTTCAAAAGTATGACCTTCTGCTATTGTGTCCCATATTTAGTGGAAAACTCCTACATCCCTAGATCACGGGCTAGAAAATTGGACTAGGATTACAACTGAACAAAAACATACCTCGTTGCAGTTCCGATTGTTTTTTTTTTGCATTTAGCCATGGATGGATGAAGCTAGATGTATGCCAATGCCAGTTGCAACAAGCACAAAAGTAAGTCAATGTCAGGAAACCGTCCCACAAAGCCTACACCAAATTTTTGGGCAAGGCTCTGGAAAAAAGTGGCCGCTGTGTCTCACAAAACGACGAACGGTCGCGGAAGCGGAAGAGGTCATCGGTCAAGTAATGCGAAGCACACGAGGAGGGAAAGGCTGCCTGGAACCTGGAACCGATGTTAGGTTCGAAATGCATGTTTAATGTTCCGATATCCTGCCGAGGCGCAGGGCGCAATTGGAGAACGCTCTTCGAATGCCGTTTGCCCACCTGTTGCTGCGAACATGAAAGTGCTTTCAGCACCGCTTGGTAAAGTATAGCCTTACTTAGTTCGGGTTCATCTTACGACAACACACATGAGCAGCAATGGGAGAGGAAGAACAAAAAAGCATCCTGATCGTCGCCTTCAGACAAAAGGGAAAGCTTCAGGATCATTATTACTGTGGAAAAAGCGGAATGAAAATGTGTACATGTGTCACTACATGCTGCATGCTTTCTATTGCAGTTTCGAATAACTCACACACCTACATACACATTCATACACCCAGGAATAAGCCTTGGTGTACAGGGGAAAACTCTATGCAATTCTATGTTTATCTCGTACCAACGACACCACGCGTTTTTCACACCCGTCTGTATCACGTGGCGATCCATTCTTCTTTCGGTGGACTAAAAAATAGAGGTTCCGATTCCCGAATGTAGAAGATAGAAATATACTTTTAGTAATACATCTGCTTGCTAAATATAACTAAATATTTTATCATTAAATGCTGACAACAATACATACCCAAGAAAAATTAAACCACACAAAAGAAAAAAGGACACCAGGCTCAATCCAAACAACAGATAAAGAGGGCAAATCAATCATTTTTATTACGCAGCATCTGACCATAAAATCGGTGAACGAAATTGAAGCTGCTTTTAACGATCAAATGAATTGAGTTTCGTAATTAAAAGTGGTGTTACAAATTGTATCAACACATCCTATCCCTATGGAACCATATCGACATATAAAATATGTTTTTAATTGCTTTTTTGCCATAATCAGTCAGTAATTCAGTCATCAGTCAGTAATTCAGTCAGTAATTCGATAGACCAGAATCAGAAGACATCTTGAGTGTGTTGTGCGATTCCCAATTGTAGTGTCCCTTTTTCAGAAGCGGATGTATAAATGGTCCGCACGGATATCGACACATGTCCGGGCGTGTAGTAGACAACAAGTTTATGACAAAACCCATCGAGCCGACTCAATATTGCAAAATAGATCAAGTTTAATCGTAACGCAGCTAATCAACTTTCTGAAAGTTCGAATCGAATTTGATTTCTTTGCGTAATTATATAAAATAAGTATGTATCTTACATACAAAGCGTAAACATTTCTGTAATAAATGAAAATAATAATATAACACGCGAATAATAAATTTCATCTTTAAAGTCTTTGATATTTCAAACACACGAAAATCATATTTATTACATTGTGGTGATAAAAATAATTCTGTCCATTAATATTAAACATGACAAAATAGAATACAACCTTAATGATGTGCTTATAATGAGAGTTTGCATAGAAGCTGGTGTGCTTGAGATATGTATTTATTTTGTTTAATTTTACTTCTTTTTTATTAAATTTTGAATTATTGCATTTTGAAACAGTTAATCAAATTATATTTTTACCATAACTAATAAAGTGATAAATAAAACAATTATTATCTTGCATACTTTTAGGCGTTTAGTATATCAGTCGCAAAGTCATGTTTACTTACTCTTCAGGCTCTTCTAAAGTGTAAAAAAAAGTTCATTAAGCTGTTCGCTGCTGTTGATAGTGGGGCTCATCCCGACTAGTTGAGTTTTGCCTTTTGATAAGTGAAGGTTATGAAATTAGATTAAAAAAAACCGACCCATCTATTACAGGGGACTTATGTATGACAGAGGATTTTTCAGTTCTCGGTCCTCAAACAAAAATATTGAGGGCTATTTTAACGTTACTTTCAGCTAATGAATGTACGTTTAAATCTTGTTCCGATAAGAAAAAAATGTTTACAAATTTCTTAAGCTTTCTTTTATTGAAGCTTAATTTTAGAGTTTAAAAATCCAAACTAAAATTTTTGATTTGAATAATAAAAATAATATGCTATTTATTTATTTAATCCTTACAAAGACATCAAGGCCGCAACTGTACATAACATAAATAACACCAACTCCAGTAACATAAATTTAGTAAGTTTTAGAGCACATCATAAGCTCGATCTAAAAATAAAAACAAAACAATTAGTTTTAAGGCTTCATCCATAAATTACGCAAAGCTCATAGCGAGACACGATGAGCTTACTCCACTGGTCATATTATTCCATATCAGGGAAGGATTCTAAACATTGTTTCCTAAAACAAAACAATATGACCCAACAACTCCATATTTGTATATCCTCGAATGTTGTTAAATAACGACGGTGATAGTTTTTTTTATGTTTTTGAGGTCTTTAGTTAATCCGTTCAAATCCGAACATGTTTTCAAAGATTAATAAAAGAAAAACGAAACGAAAGAACAAAATAGTGATCGTAAAAACGTTACGTTGATTAAGGAGAACTGCTGTGAACGTCATCTTTAGTTACACTAGGAGATGTGGATAGTACTAGCGGATAATAATAGTAGTTTTATTGTAAAATTCCTAGCAAAATTACAATAAAACATCAGATCGTATGGAGTGCATTCTTCTCGCTGTGATATTCAAATGAAGGCAAAGCAAATCATCCAAACAACATACAGTATTTTTCACATTTTTATTACTACGTTCCGCCATCAGTCAAGCTGTGTTTCAAGCTTGCTGCTGGCGCGTGCAGCCTTGTGTAGAAGGAACAGTGTGCAGTGCAGTGCTGTGTTTGTTTGAGTTTATAGTTGTCCACCTTCCAACAGTGGATGTGGTGATCCTGTGCAGGATTCACCATCATCATTTCTTCTAAAGCTTATCGTCTTGGCAAGCATAACCAGGGAATGGTAGAGTTTCAGTTAGCGTAAGTAATTATGCCTTCAAAAGATAACCATGCGCAGCGTTCACGATTGTATTAGCGACACTCTCGCAAGCTAGCTTCCGCATCATACAATAGTTCAAGTATGTTCGTAATGTTCAACAATGTCGCTGTTCAACGGCGATCTCTCTTTAACTTTGCCAGTCATGCGTAAATGCAAAGATGGTTCCAAAATATCAAATGAAAGTAGCTCTAAAATATTGTTGATTCAATAGATTCTGTGCAGGCTACCCGGTGCATAGTGCAGTTTTTTTAGTACTATACTTTTTATCATTATATGTCCACCATCGTCCACTACCAACAAAGAGCTCCGAATTCGAGTGCTGTGCTTTAACGCAGTGTATCAATCAAGTGCTGAGAGCACACTTCTGTTGTATAGTTCGTATGATATATTCAGTGCGGGTTTTTGAGCTCTATTACTAAATTGGACAACGGCAGCTGATTACAACAACGCCACACTGATACATATATTTCATTTTAAACATTTGCCTGCCTTCCTGTATTCGTTTTGGGACAACACTTTCATCCATCCCATTCAGTTTTGTTATGTTTGGAAACAATTACGTATTGGGATGGCGCGGGATTTTCTGTGGAAACAAACAAATTTGAACAAACACCATCTAAATTACAATCAAACACATTTTTAAACTAAACCAACACATGAAAAAATGAACACAAATGAACACAGAGATCGTTATTTTGTCACTATTATTGATGTATCTTTTTTCCATTCAAGTAAATTAGAAGAAACATATCCACATAAACTTATAAATAGCAACAGAAACCGCAATGAAGACTTTTACAGGAAAGAAAATAATAACAATTTTAAATAGAAATGATAAGATTTAGAGCTCGTCGTCTCCTCCCGCATCTGGCCAGATTGCAAATATGCCTGCCTCTCACTTCAGTGCCACCTTTTGCTATGATATTCATGGAATATAGCGTCGTTATTTATATGCCTTGTACACTCACTTTTGATGTAGTTAATAAAAATCAAGAAACCAAAAATGGAAAGAAGAGGAAGAAGAAAAAAAGCATTGGAATCTAATGAGCAATGAAAGCAATTAAAAGTAAGTTTCATTTCGCTTTCACTGCTTGCGTTTGTTTCGAACACATCGTTCCTACTTCCACCCCAGTAAGATTTGCCCTGATTTGCATTGATGGGTAGCAAATATTGTGTCTGCCAAAATAACACTTTCTTTCTCTGCATAGGTGGGGGGCCTAGGTTAGGACCAACCTTTTAAAAAATGATGATCGTCCATTGTTTAACAGAATCGACGAATTGTAGTTGATAGTAGTAATAAGTTACAAATTACACAGAGCAACTTTTACTTGCATAAATGCACTGTTTGTTGAGAATGTAAAATTAGTAGCTCAACAGCCACAAAACAGAACATGACGAATCTGAACGTCTTACACTATACGCCAAAGGAAAAGAAGAGATTCTTGTAAAACTAGTTACCAATAAGGGGGGGGGGGGGGGGAGAAAATGGAAAGAACGCAGCATGTGCAAAAGCTGCTCAAGTTGTGTAGATTGGTTTTGTTTGTTTTCGATTCTTTCCGATCGCTATCTGGTTTTCTTGTCGCTTGTTTGCTTACTTGAATTACCACCCTCTTGAAATTTTCACTTTTCTGCGCGCTCGCTCTCTCTCTCTCTCTCTCTCTCTCTCTCTGGTCCGAACGAAACGGTTGCGTTTTGTGTCGTATTGTGCTAATGAATGTTTGTAAAGTCTCTTCCCTGATGCCCGACGAATCCCGGCAGAGGGCGGGTTTTTAGTTGTACTGCTCAGGTAGAACGTACGAAATGTCGTCCCATGGATGACGGTAGAGACCCTGCTTCAAGCGCTTCTGATCCATGTAATGTCCGATGAAACCGATGCTGCGACCCAACACGAACAAGGAATTGATCGCACCGATGTTGATGTATTCCTGGGCTTCCTCGCTGTTAATGATAGAATAAATAATAGTAAAGTATGGTAAACTATATGTACTGAATTGAGGGGTTAACATAGCACATGCTCAAAACATACCTTGTGAATGAACCGCAGTTCCTTAGCATATCGACAAAGGATGTTGCAATGACTCCATCGACGTTCAAAATTAGATTCGGTTTCTTGCTGGTGGTAATTTTCTCCACCTCAAGCGCGTATTCCAGCAGCGGGTAAGCTGGGAAGTTTTGCATTACAAACTCTTTGATGATCTTTACTCGAACATCCGGATTGTTGATCGATTTCACTCGATGACCAATACCCATGATCAGTTGACCCTAGGAAAAAGGCAGATTTTATTATAGTATTGAGAGCTTTAGTGCAAAACACGGTACCCCTTGCCCCACCCTTCTTCACCTACCTTCTTGCGCATAGAGTTTACAAACTCCATCGGATGGAGATTGGAATCGTATGCTTCGGAGAATTGCTTGGCTGCACCATCAAGCGCACCACCGAACCGATCACCGATCGTGAGCAAACCGCTCACTACAGATGACACCAAATCCTTACCAGCTCGTGCACACACGATCGTGTTGTGTGCACCGGACACGGCTGGTCCATGGTCAGCCGTAACCATCAAGCACATTTCGAAGAATTTGCACACATACGGTGGCAGACAGCGCTGGAACCAAAGCAGCGACACAACGCCACCGATTCCTACGTTCTTTTGCAGCACGTCGCTGATCGGCATACCGGCGTAAAGCAGCTCCTGCCCTCTCTCGTCACAGATGGACGTCATGAACGAGGCCGGCTTACGGATCAAACCAAGCTCGCGAGCCCACGAGTAATCCATCGGCACGGTCGGGGGCGGTACTTCCTCCGCAGGTACAATAAGTCCCTCCTTCACCATGCTCTCGTACACGGATCCAATCATATCACCGAAAGCATCGAACGATGCAGGCACATGAGCGCCGGCTTCGGCAAGAGCCTTGTTTTTAGCCGATGCTGTTTCGCGGTCCGAGTTGGCGCAAGATCCCGCATGCCCGAACTGCACCTCAGAGGTGAACATTCCCGCACACGTTCCAATGCACCAGGCAATCAGCGGCTTGGTGATGCGGCCGTCCTTCAGCGCTTCGCACACTTCGTACTCCTCAACACCGCCAACCTCTCCCAGCAGTACGATCATCTTGGCAGCCGGATCTGCCTGGTATCGCATGATGTGATCCATGAAGGTAGTGCCCGGATAACGGTCGCCCCCGATTGCCACGCCTTCGTAAACTCCGTCCGTCGTCAGCGAAAGAATGTTGTTCAGCTCGTTCGACATACCGCCCGAGCGAGACACGTACGCAACACTGCCAGCGCGATACAGCTTGGAATGTATGATGTTGTCGAGCATACCGCCCGTGTTGCCGATCTTGAAACATCCCGGCTTGACGCCACCGACCGTGGCCGGACCGATGATTGCAACGTTTCGTTCACGGGCAGCCATGTTCAGCTTGCGAGTAAGATTCTCCGGAATACCCTCGGCAATGATGGCAATCGTGCGGATCTGCGGATAGTCCAGCACCTCGACCGAGCTGTCGTAGGCCGACCGGAGCGATGCAAAGTTTACCAGCACGTCCGCTTCCTTGTGCTTGTTGATTGCTTCCGACATCTTGGAATACACCGGAATCAGCACTTCCTTGTGACCCCAGTAGAACTTCTGTCTATGGTATCCGGTGAACGGGTACACCATAGCCACTACGGAAGGTTCATCGCGACTGTAATAAAATTAACATATGCTTTGGTTAGTATCGTCATTCGGTTCATTGAACCCCTTTTCGCGTTTGCTCACCTGCAGATGAAGTCGAAATCTAGCATTGACTGAACCGCACGGGTTTGCATGCCCCAAACGATCGCCTTAGTACGATTGCTAAACATCTGACGGTACGCATTCGACCCGATCTCCGTTGGAGAGCTGCGGGCTGCACCAGCTTCGCCTACCGGGGAAGTAGCGGGTGAGGTAATTTTCTTGCTAACGCCACTACTAGCTGCTACATGCGTTTATCGATTAAAGTGTGATGGTGGTACGGCAAGTACAGACCGCATTATGAACGTACGTAGGGATACGGTGAACGGGATTATGTATGGAAGGTGTTTGATCATCGGAAGCAGGCGAGGATGCAAACATAAACCATGAACACAAACACACAATGCGTGATGACGTGCGGGGAGAAAATGAAAAGAAAAAATAGGAAAACAGTATGGGATTATGTGAATTTTCAGTAAGGTCGGGTTTGATACGGCTAATGATAGGGGGATGGAAAATTATAACGAAAGCTGCACACGCACCAAAGCGCCACTGGGAAACACCAATTTGTGTGTAAATAAATGAATCATAGTGTATGAAACGTATGCAAGCGTAATTGTGGAACAATACAAACACAGGAGAAAGTATTTTCTTTTTTTTTATCAGAAATTAGAAACAACCTGAAGATTACAACTACATCAATTGTTCAGTCTCTTTCATATACCGAAGTAAATAATAGCGTCCGGCCAAGAAACGGTTTGCTTAACAGCGTGCTACTAACACCAAGGGAAGCTTCAACTAGAAACCTTAAAGCAACCTTATCATTTCCACTGTAGAGGAAATGGAAACACGTACACGCACTTTATACATATTTTACCAATAACACACCCTTTTTACAACATAGACCCGTACTTGTTTAACAAGTTTGTTCAAAAAGCAAACGCTCACCTTGGCCGGTTTTGCCGCAACGATCTTCGTCATCGTTCGATGTGGTATATGACGGACGGAGCAATATTTTAAACAATAGCTTAGAAAAACCAGCCATTCTACCACGTGGGGCAGGTGGCACGTTTTGCTCTACAATAACTGTAGGGGTGGTATTATCTTGTGCGGAGGAATTGCTACACAATCGTTCATCAGATGCTTCGTGTACAGTGGAAACGAATAGGGAAATATGCACGATTAATTCACAAAAGCATCACGATGGCACACAAATGAATAGTAAAAGATCTGAGCTGATAGGAAATACATAGGAAGGATGGGGGTTTCACTGTGTCATGTACACGGCAAAGAAAAGCTTACCATTTTCCTGGCTGGCCGTGGATGATTTCTTCGACGACTCAGCACCCTGCTGGCCGCCCGGCAGTAGAAAATTTGCGGTAGCAAAGTGTACATTGTTGCTCTTTGCGATCGGTTTCTTTCCCAGCGCCATGCCGCAAATAGCCGTCATATGCGTTTCCGGACCGAACACATACAGTGGAATGCCTGTTGTGAAATGAAATAACAAAATAACCAATCAACACCCAAACCTCGCACCACACCTTTCACTCTTCAACTTACCCAAGCTGCTACCGATCTCACGCATCTTGCGCAAGCCCTCCTGATAGTTCGGACCAGCACGGCGCACGAAAATGGACACATTATGCTCGATCAGCTTCTGCTGGTAGTCACGCAAAGCGGTAATGATTCCGCTAAACGTTGCTGCCACATTCGTAAAGTTAGCAATGCCACCTCCGGTGATCAGCACCTTTCCGTCCGGATGCTTCGGGCTGCTCGTCATTAGACTAAGAATGGTCTTAGCGTACTCGTAAGTTTGCTGCTCTGACGGAGCGCCACTGTATTCGCCGTAGTTGGCCAGCTCGCTAGCACCTCCCAGGTCGCAGATTGTATCAGAATAGATAACGCTAGCACCACCACCAGCCACCATCGTCCAGATGCGACCGTTGCGATTGAGAATGGTTAGCTTCAGCGAAGCGCCACTCTTAGCATCCAAATCGGCAATGTACGCTTCCTCCGGGAACGCATCACGTCCAAACGGTGGCGGATAATCGATCTCTCCCCATTTCGGCCGACATATGAAATCTGCAGTTGCATCAACCTTAGCGGCAAGATCAAGGATGTAGATGGAGTCGTCCGTCACGACCAGCGGATTAATCTCCAAGTAAGTAAAGTACAGATCCACGTACATTTTGTATAGATTGTACACAAAGTTTGCAACTCTCCTGGTAAATGGAAAACAAGAAAATTGGGGATTTTTTACTTTCCGCGCCAATTAATTTGCACCATTCATCACTCTTACTTTTTCTTAGCGGAAGAAATCTCGGTCAGCAACACTTTTTCGATTTCGGCCATTGTGACATCAGTCCCGACTGGTACTTCCAATTTCAATGCTTTCGCGTCCACATCGCCGATATCAACTCCGCCCTGGTGATAGAACAGAATTGTGTCCGCCGTCCGATGAGAGTAGATGCATACGTACGCTTCCTCATTCTGTAAAGATTAATGAGTTGATTAGAAGACATGATTAAAAAGAAATTTATCAATTGTTTGTTATTATTTGCTGGAAAAAATCAACATTTCTTACATCCTTGTGGGGTACGAAGGGCTCAATGATAAAATTGCGCAGCTTGCCAGTAGCATTGCCAATCTTCTGATCCTTGCCCATCCGTTCGTTGACCCATGTTTTTACTTGTGCTAGATTTTTGTTCACGGCAATCAGTCCAAGCTTTCCACGTCGCTTGATCAGTTGATCAGGCTTAACCACAAGAGGCTATAAAAAGAAAAGAAAGAGAAAAGATTAATAGTATGTTACATTGTAACAGCAATATATGATATATAGTTCCAATATTTAATGTTAAAATTGCTAGTTGTAGTGACAACTATATTTAAAAAGTTTTACTGAACGAAATATTGACTATCCGATAAACAGAGTTCGTATAGCATTATGTAAAACAACACAGCTTTGAACACTATACGACTGACTAATGTATTCTTAATAGAACTCTACGAATATAGTCTTTGAAAAGATGGCACCCCAAGAATCGGTACATTTTTTATCGCAACATCAACATTACGAAGCATTAAATGTCTAACGTCCATTCTCTGAGATACAACCTCACAGCCAAAGATTAACATTTACGTATTGACGCGCGATTCACCAAGCCTCTATACAAACACTTCGATGATACACTACACCTTCGGCCACCAGTTTTTACGTCACCGCCTTTACGAACGGCCGAAAGATCCACAGGCTGTGACGAAAAAAAGCCATTTTACGTAATTCCGTGCCCACAAAAAAGCTGATCACCGCTATATGTAGGTATGTCAGTTACAATATTTTTCTTTCTTTTTTTTCTCCTGATGAATTTATGTAAAGGTATTAGGAGTAGAAGCGGACAAGCAATCGGGTTGATGACGGAATTCAGTTTGCTGCGTGAAACAAAAAGTCGAGGTTCTCGAAGTTTCTTCGTGGCAAACGACAATTAACGGCAAAGCAGACATCATCCTCTCCAGCCGCTTATTGTTTGTGCAGAGTGCATTATCTCAACACCTGACCTTGACCGTACTTTGCACAACCCGTAGGGATCTATTTAATAAGAAACATAAATTACCAATTGATAACGTTAACTTTCATTCCTATAAGTATAGTTGATTCTAGTTGATTCATAACGTTTGAGTAAATCCCAAACCTAAAAACAAACAATATCCTTCCTCCGAAATCAGTGCATCTTTACACATCACTTGGGTTAATAGCGAAAGAAGCTTAATGTACGAATATATTGAATAAATTGTTTGCCACTTACCGATGTCTCCAGCCACGGGTTGTCCTGCACCAACTGCTGCCATTGTGTAGTTTCCGTCACGGTTGCAAACCGACACTTGGCCGCTCCATGATCGCCCTGCAGCTGACGGTTGATAATGTCTTTACCGGTGGCTTCGCGTATTGCTTTGGCGGACATCTTGCTATTGTACCTCTTGTGTGTGTTCCTCTTTTGTTAGTTGATCTTTTAAATCTGTCAAGATTGTCCCAATAGATAGGAGAGATCATTAGAATAGTAGTCACACGGAATTCCTACAACGACCGACAAAACAACGCATTCGCATTCGCCACGTGTTCACACTGTTGTGTGTTTGTGTGTGTGTTTGTGTGTGGGCTGATTTAAACCCGCCAATCGTATTACATCAACGACTCCGAAAGCCGTTATGCCATAGGGCTGCAATGCCCACCGAATGCATCGTGTGCGTATGGGCCTTTTAACGATTCACTCATCTCAAATGCGCTTCAGAGGGCGCAGCCTGGGTTCGTAGCAACAAACTGGCCCGTCTTTCGACCCAGCCAGCCAGCCCGACATACCAGTCACAGACAAGACAATACCTGTGGCGTGGTTGCTTAAAAACGCCGTCCCAGCTTTCGCTTTCCCCTTAATGACACAGCCATGGAAAGACCTTCTCCGTTTGCCAGCACGCTCGGACTGTTTGGTAATGAGGAGTAGTTTGTTGTGTCGGCTGGCTTGGTTGAGGTTGACTGACCGAAAGCAGGTGGACCTTTAGCGGTTAGCAACACTGTCCCCGTCCGCATGACGTGTCGCGGGTCGCACCTAGTAGATAAAGATTACAACATTCCTATCGCCGTTCAGATTTTGACGAGAGAGAGAGAGAGGGAGATGGAGCATCACTGAAGACAACAGCAATAGATAGCAGAAAGGATGAAATTTATTTCAAACAAAACGCTCATCTTTCTAATTCCATGAGCCTTAGCCTAAAACGCTATGGTTCAAGACAGCCTTAATGATACATTTTGTATACTATAATCAATTCCAACTACAATCAAAAGTTTAATTATAGCTTCATTGGACGCCAGGGACAAGCTTTATCAGGCAAGCAAAGTCTTATTTATTGCAAAAAAGCCCCCATTTAGAAAGGATTTATCTATCAATGGGTTGCGCATAGATACATTGACAATTGGTACTATATAGCCGATCAAATTAACTTCCAACCTCTGATAGACCAGCCCACTGAATATGCCGAGTGAAGTGAGGGTGCAACACAACATTATTGCATCTATCGGGGCACATAAATTAGCAAGGGCCAAATAATCCTGCTGATAAGTGTGATAAGACTGGAAGGCCCGTGTGCGTTAAGTGTGTGCGCGCGGTGCTCGACTGTAGTATTAGACAGATTCCGTGTGGCCAAAAGCTAACGGGGAACGGGGATTGGGTTGATTATTTATTACATAAAAATTCCACTGAAGCAGAGAAAACCTGCAACCAGCGAACTGGCTGGCTGGGAGCGCAGCAATTCCGGATTCATTAATTATTGCTAGTTTCCTAGGGAAGTGGATGAAACGTCCATTAACGCACTACAAATGCACCACCGAAAAAATTGGGAGAAAATGGGCAACAACTTTCTCTTCCAGCCGAAAACACACCACGACCAAAACTCGTACAATGTTGGAATCTCCGGCCACATACACACTGTATACACACACACATATACACATACACACACACTCATGCAAACACTCGGTGGCCAGGGCTTGCGGTTCAGCGCGAACCACTCTGGTAAAGGCACACACGCGGAAGCGAAAAGTTACGGTTACACACCTAAGCGCAGCTGTGGGAGTGACCGCGAGTAGAAACGGGCCAACAATGCAGCGAAACCGGTCACGGGCAGCAAACACACACTCCTGGGTTATGCTGGACGGCTACGAGAGACAACGATCCGTTCGAGGCGACGACACAAACGCAACTAAACCCCGTGGAGTTCGGCTCGGCTCCTTCAAGTGGATTCCGACTGGCGGGGTTTCAACGCGAAATCGGCGGCCGCGAAACAGCGTGATTTCGGGCCCATCGTGTTTGGTAGGGCAGGGACCCGCAGGGAGACGCGGTACAAGGGGTGGTTCTTTTTTTCTTTCCTTGCTTTTCTCCTGCTACCAATACGAACCGTTTGCCTCCACAGCGTCATTCGCTGAGACTTGTGCACGTGTGTGTGTGTGCGTACGTACGTGTGGTTTGCCCTTACCGGCTTGGCTGCCTGGTCGCGTTCGCAACGTTACGTTCCCGGCCATTTCTTATCTCCTCAGCTGATGGTTCACCACGGTTTCACCTCGTTGTTTCGTTGCGGAGACTACACACCACCGGTGAGTGGTGCTGGTCATGTGCCGTTGCATCCGCCTTTCGTCCGACCGTGCCGGACCGGACGGTCACTGATAGGGGACACCCGTGCAGCCGACGGGAAGAAGCAGCGGTGACCTGAGCGAGCAAAAAACATGCACGATCGGGACACTGTCAAGGGCGGATTGTGGCGGTTTCTTATGCATGCATGCTGCATTTGACCTAGTGACAGGTTAAAAGCAGTAGCGTTTTCACACCATCGCCAAGTTGCAAACTGGTGAAGGGGTACACCTTCAAAATTCTAGTAAAACAAATGAGATTGAACAATCAATTTACCTTAAAGGTATGCTTTAATGATCAAATGCGGAGCTTTTCCGGGTTATTGGCAAATATACTCTTTGTTCTATTTACCCCGATCACTTTCACTGTCTTTGTGAATAAAGTGTACAATTCGCTTGGGTTTTATCATGCAACAAATCGAGGACACCATTTGAAATAGTGGTTTACATCCTGGTTGTTTTCAAAACCTGTTCTTGCAACTAGACCCCGATTACACCATGCCGTTTTGTATCCTGGTTCCATATGTTAATTAACAGCATTGCAAAACCCTTTGCTAAAGAGAGATCAGTTGCATTGCGGTATTGTTACATTTAACACGAATTATTCCTTCCTTTCTACACTTTACAAGGCAACACAGCACCATCAGGCGATACACACTTTAAATTGTTTATTTGTAAAACTAGCCGTTGCTACGGGAACCAGAGCATACGGCCACTGTGTGTGTGTAGTACGCTTTTTGCTCTATCAACGTGTTGCGAGCTTCACTCCTTCCTGTGACCTCTAGATCAATCATCCTTCAATCATAAATTCAATGGAAAGAAAGTTACTTTACAAAAACAAAAAAAACTTTGTGCAAGTGGACTAGTTCCTCACGTGAAATGTTACGAAATGTGATTTTGTAAATGCTCTGAAATGAAAATTTAGGCTTCATTCACATTAAATCTTACGGAAACTGATCTATCTTCATGTTAGATTTTTCTTAAAAAGAAAAAAGCAATTTAAATCAATACTTTCATCAGAATCAAAGTCATCTCTTCCCTCTGTCAATCAGCAGGAATCGTAAGCCAACATACACTGACGTCATCATCACACAGAGAGTTACATAATCTCGCTGGACCAACCCTTAAGGAAGCGGGATGGGATCCTTCCTGAGTGAGCGGGTGAAAGATGGGTGGGACCAGGAAATCCAAACTAATGGGCACAGTGAAGACTTTGAACGGCAGATGTGCATCTAATTCACTAAACTAGCTTTTTAGATGGCTTCATCCGTCAATTGCCGATTAATCTTTCTTGCAGCCGTTGGTTTCTGCTACAACGTTCTGATTTCAGCTACATTTTTTCACCAGTTGGCTTTGTTAAACATTATCATATGAGAAACCGTGCCACGCTTTACTAACCATATTAGTTGTCAAAATAATGTTCTATTTCAGAAAGCACCACATAGATTTGGCAATGTTCATCGCGATCGATATAACCTTGACAATGAAAAGCTTATGGTGTTTCCTCCTGATTATTTCTCCCAGGTCCCAAAATTGATGGCCAAGGTCAAGGTATTCCATTTTGGTTTCGGTGCACATGTCGCGTGCAGACATCCTAACATCATCCCGTGCCAAGCCAAACAAAACCCTATTTTTGATATTTTCGTACGTTTTCCACGATCTATACGAATATGCCGCAAAGTTGGCTGCAAAATACAATGATAAACATGCGTGAACTCACAACTACCATCAACGCTGCTGTATATCTTGTATACGTATTGCCCACATCAGACCACCTCTCGACAATCTCGTACGATCTGTGCAATCATCATCATCGTCATCGTCATAGTAAGCGTTGCCTGCATTTTGCTCTCCACTCGCACACTGTTTGCCGGTATATGCCGTGTGAAGGAGCGAGCAAAACGACAACATAAACACGCCACCCCCTTCTCTCTGTCTTCCCACCTTACAACAACTTCACTTCCTTCACTAATGAGCCAGACACATGCATCTCGCTGTGCATTAGCTTCGGTCACACTCAATCCGCCAACGATGATTATTGCTCGTTGCCATGTGCGCTCGCATCAAACATTTTGGGAACCATTATCGTGTTTCGATTGCCAGCGCCGGAACGGCTCTTCTCAAGCAAACCAATTCACCCGGCAAAAGCGACATTAGGAATCATTGCCCGATCATGTTGTACCTCTTCCTCCGTTCTGTTCCTGCTGACGTATATTTTGCGACTCTCTACACGCACATCTCTCCCGTGCAGCTAAAGGTGTATTAGTAAAATCGCTCTTTCCTTCATTCCATTCGGCTGCCTCTTGGTAAGGCATTTTTTTTTTTGTTGTTGCCTACAAATAGTAAAAATTAGTCAACACAGCTGTGTAAAACGCAATATTTCGAAAATCAATATCAATATGACCATCTCAAGTAGAGTGTTTTGTTTGTACTCCACTGCTACACTGATAAGAGAGTTTTGCGTTGTATAGGTCACAGTAGCGCACAACACGTATACATTTATCCAATCGCCGTTCATCCCCGTATCCCCGCATTCCAGTCGCACCTTGTGCACTTCGCACCTTGTGCGAAAATTTAAAGCCAATCATTTTCCATTCATAATTCCGATTGGGCAAAGCAACCAATGACCGCATCAATGGTGACGTCGTACCATTCTTTTCGCACAACAAAAACACGTACACAGGCAGCAGGCGACAGCATTCGTACCGCGCTGTATCGATTTCTCTCTGCACGCACTTTTACATCTGTAACACAGCTTTAACACAATATAATACAGCTGCAATTTACATGACACTGCTATCGGCAACTAACGTACAATCGTTTGGATATGTTAGCGTTCTGAGACAGGGACTGTGTTATCTATAACTACGTCCTTTCCACTTCACTGTCGGCAATTCTATTGCACAACACCCACTAATTCCCCGGATGTGTTCCCGGATATCAAAATTCGATATTCGAAGCCGATACTTTCATATGTTTTCCATGACGAAACAACATTCTTCATTGCACAGCGAAACAACCATTGTACGCAATGCTTCTGTTGTTTCTTCTAAAGGGGTAAAAACTAAAATCTGGTAAGAGATTGTTCACATACCTGTGCGGATATCTATGTGTCCAATATTGCAGCAACGAAGTCCGGTTTCAGCGCACACAATCTGACTCACGCACAGTAGTTTTGGAAAGAAAATGCAGCCTCACAAATTTTCACCGTCCACGATTTGTCAACAACATCAAATTTTGCCAAAATGTCAAACGAAGTAGCTTAGGGGTGAGCAACCCAAAGATCATTTACAATTTTGTTCTATAAATGCAAATACGATGTAACAAAAAATAAACAAAAGACGAGTCATGCTCATTGCTAGCGAACAAATCATGGTCATGCGAATTTTTCATTTTATCTAATATAATTGATAAATCGTGCGTCACGTTTTATGCATAAACTTCCAGTTGTAATTTAGAATGATTATTTTCTTGTCAAAGAGCTTATATTGTTTATACCTTGGCTTAATGTGACTCTATAATGTACATGTACTATAATGTGTAGGTTTAATTTAAAAAAATGTTTAGCTTGGACCAATGTTAACGAGTATGTCCGATGGGTTCATTATAGTGCTACGTTGTGGTTAGACGATTGGCTTTTCTGAGCTATTAGTTTGACACATATGTTGACAGCAGAGCCGGACGCGGGTTTTATTACAAAAAGGCTTACAAAATTACACTGTTTACAGCCGGTACCCACGCACGGAACATTTAATCTCAAGTTTCACGCCAAAATATTGTAATACAGTGCATAAGATGGTGCCAAGCATGGAAGGATTTGTTGCTCCGATCATTCACCGATGGTATCATCAAAACAGCCTAATATCTACCCCGGATAATGGCATCCTGTACTGTTCGCGCTACGAAGTGGTGTACATACCGCCGCTGGATACGGGTTGCCTGCCCAAGACTCAGCTAATCAATGTGCATGGATTGTAAGTATTTGAGTCGATTGTAGGCATCAATATTTGGTTACTAATTCCGTGCTTTACCACAGTACAAAATCCCTGGCATGTTCTCCGGATTGGAGTGCTAAGCGTTTGTTTGCTACGTTGGACGAGTATAACGTCCTGTACGTATGGGATCTCGACTTGGGACAGCCGGTCCATGGTCATCGCGGTCACGCAACAGCACCGAAAGCGCCAACATCAAGGCAACAGTTCAAAGATGTAACTTCGGCGATTTGTTTCTCTGCACATGGAAAAGTGATCTCTTGCGATCGTTCTGATCTGGTGGTGTACTGTTTGCTCGCGGACAGCTACAAGGCGATGCCGGACTTTTTCCGCAATAAAACCGTCGTTACACTCGTACCTTCACCTGTTGATCGTGACGTGTTTATCGCTGGGCTAAAGGATGGGCTGATACAAATATTTTCTATTAAAAAAATGGCCATACTACACACTTTGCGCAGTCACGACAAGGAAATTGTCTCCATAGAATGTATGACGGTGCCAGTTCTGAAGGGAAATGTATGGAGGAAGCGCCAGAACAATCCAGAAGCTGGAAGTGGCAACGTACTGGACAGTGCGTCCAAAACGGTGCAAAACAGGCCCAAAAAGCAGGCCCGAAAAAAGACTGTGCCGGTTGCGGACGATTCGGATTTCTTGGACATTTACGATTTCAATGAAAGCCAGGAAGAGTTTGGCACCATCATTGACCGCGAGGCGAAGGATGATAAGCAGAATCAGTTCCGAGAGAAGGTTAAAACGGTCGAAGGTTTTAACTTTCTTGAGGCTTGCGAAAACCTTAAGGAAGATATCCTGAAAGCGGCAAATCGCAGAGAAGAAGAAGAAGAAGAAGAAGAAGAGGAGGACGACGAAGCCGGGGAACAGTCCACTCTAGCACAGGAAGACTTCAATACGGACGACGAAAACGATTTGGATGATTGTGAAAAGTTACGCGACTACGTGGTAGTCGATAATGAAGATCGAGAAGCCGAAGAAGAACCGCTGGGTGATCGAGAGGAATTTGAAAGCAAGCTCATTTTGGTTAGTGGAAGTCGGGAAAATGTCGTCTGGTTCTGGGACTACGAAACTGGCCTTCCAATTGACAAAATCGTGATACCGTCCGAAACCAACGGAAGGCTTTGTGATACTTTGTTCACTAATGCTGTGTGGATGGATGAGTCGCACATCGTTGCGAACACCCCAAATGGGCAGGTGATTGAGTGGAAGGTAGAATTCAAGTTCAAGAACGATCGCCTGCAGCTAGTGGCCAAGGAAAGCTTGGCGCCATACCCAGTGGAGAAAATTTTCCATGTGATTCGCGCTAAAGGGCTTACGAAGATGGAGACCAATGGCCGGTATTTGTGGTGCTCTTCGATCCATCGAAAGATAAGCTGCTTGGAAGTGGCTGAATCCGGTAAAGCGACTGTGGTTGTCGATTACTCTTGTATCACTCCCACAAACCGTTGTGTGGTGGAAAATCCACTCGAGTCAATGGTGTAAGTAAATACGTAGCTAACTACAGGCAATGCATTCTATATTCTTATTCTAAACTGACCATTGCTCATTTCAGTGTTGCCCTCGCGAGTGCTGCACCGAGAATCGAAAAATTAAACCTGGCCAGTCTGCAGCCCGACAATATTCCCTTCAAACCATTTACGAATAAAATTAGTGGTTTCGTTATGTTCCTGGCCTGGCATCCAGAGGAAGAGGATAAGTTGGCCTTCGCCACGAACGAAGGACGGGTCGGAGTGCTCGATACGAGCAGCATGAGCAACGTCCCCGTCATAATGAAACCTTTCATCAACAAAGAAGTGTATGCTTTGCATTGGTGTTTTTTAACGAACGACAAACAGGAAAGGCGACTGGTATTGTTTGCGTGTGGTACAAACGAACTTGCTTACTATCACATGTCAGGCGCTCATAAGTATGGTAAGCATTGGATGATTATATGTTTTTCCGACAAATAATTCAGTAGAACTACAATATTGCAAACGTTGCGTTTCTCAGAACCCGTCAGATGCAAGCAGTTCGGCCAGGTTTCAAACATATCAGGGACAGATAAGATGTGCTTCATTGGTACTCAGCAGGGAAGCATCTATATCACCGGTTTGGATGAAAATCTTAAACAATTGTACTGCCATAAAGTTGCTAATCGGTACATCAGCTCGGTGGAGTACAAGCAGAATTATCTTGCCGTTGGTTCTAACGACCATGCTATACGTTTGATCAACTTGAGCGACGGTTTTGATGGTGAGTTGAACTAACGGTTAATTTCCCGTAAATTCGCTTCGGTTAATCAGCTGACGTTTTTTTAGGTGAGCAAGAAAAAGAAATTATTACGCTTGAGGGTCATACGGAGGGAATTTGTAAGGTGAAATGGAATCGGGAAGACACGATGCTTCTTCTAAGCTCTAGCTACGATTGCTCTATTCGTATTTGGGACGCTCTCTCAGCTACCTGTTTGAGTGTGTTTTATACAAAATCGTTTGCTTATGGAGCCATCTTTTCACCGCTGGATGAAAACATAATACTTTACGTCGGAAAAGGGATCCCACTTTCATCATATGATTACACTAAACAACACGACAAAGTGCCTAAAGGTAAAGTTTGGAATGCTTCCTGAAAGGGATCCGATCGATCCGCGCAACGATTTTTTAAAACAATTTTATTATTATGTAATATTTTAGCATCATCAAAAAAGTATCCTAAAATCAAATTCGCTACACTTGAAGATAGCAAACCGATAGAGACAATGCCAGGGAAGAAGAGAGGACGAGGAAATAAGCAGCCCGCTGCTGTGTCTGTGAATGAGGCCGTCGATCAACTGACGGATGAGGTGAAAAAGGTCACACTAAAGGAAGGCGCTGCTGTTAAGCCAATGCCAACACCAACGCTAGCGACAACATTGCCACTTACGTATCGCGAAACGAACAAAGTAAAAGATGTATTAGAATGTATCGTTAAATTGCTACATACGCCGGACCCGGAACCAGAACCAACTAAATTGGATGAAGACGAAAATGGCAGTGATAACGAATCGCTAGATGAAGAGTTTAACCGCTTGATAAAACCGAAAGCGATCGAACAAAAGCAGCCAGTCGTTGAACCACCGGTAAATGATAGTGAAATGAGCGCGCCAGACGAAAAAATGTTCTACAACGAAAGGCTTTTCTCGACCGAACAAAACCTGAAACAACTTATAGAGGAAGAGGGTAAGCATTTGATTGGTATGGCTATTAGTTTCGGAAATAAATTATTGGCCAATTGTAATGTTTTAGCAAAAATGCACACCATCACGGACGTCTCATCGATCGGAATGGTAATGTTACCGCAACTGCTGCATAAACTGAAGGATACAATTTTGGGATGTATTACTAAAAAGAAACTGACTCCTCAAATGTTGGCATTAGCGCCCTACGTTTCGCACATGTGAGTATCTCGTCGCTTTACTACTAGAAACTAACAGGTACACTGACACTCGACTCTTCCACCTAAATTACCCAGGTTTTGGCGTCAATGCTGTCAAGCTTATGCCTATCAGTTGATCGAAGGTCAGCAACCTTTAGCAGCTGTACCCTATTTTCTAGCCAGCCATAAGGTAAGTGTTAGTAATTGTTGACTAGCTATGTAAATGTTGTTGAACTGCATACACTGTCCCTTTTTCTTAACAGGTTGATTCATCCATCGAAGAGCTTTGCGATGCCAAGTATTTCCGCGAAGCATGGGTGATCTGCAGGTTGCAGAAAATGCCCGATGATCCTATTCTGGAGCAGGTGGCTAGCAAATGGGCACATCATTTGGACGTCATTGGAAATTACGAAGCGGCAGCATTAGTGTAAGTACTGTTAATGTGTAAGGCGTCGATCGCACTGCATTCGATATCTAATGCCGATATGATTCTTTAGATGGACTGGAGTGAAAAAGTACAAGGAAGCGATCGAAGTATTGACAAAGCGTCGAGATATTAACGAGGACATCAAACGCACTATCGATGAGCTGAATGCAAAACTACAAGGAGCGCCCAAGGCTGAGCCGAAATGATTTAACTCATTCATGTGTATACTGAGTGGAAATTAAATTCCATCAACTAACTAATTAAGGATTGTAACATTGTGGAAACGTTGTAGGTGTTTTCTTTTCATTCCCCTTATTTTCTTACTATAACATCCATTTTAAATCACATTCAACACCATTTCATGGAACAGTTAAATGTTGAAATAAATACTGAATTCATGTCGAACTTTCCCGCAATAATACTAGGATTGTTTTTTTACCTTGCGATCCTCCGCACGCCGTTTCATGCCAGCGGAAGCGGTAAGTAGTTGCGATTTCGTTTGCGGCAGCAGCACCAGTACCGTTTTAGCACGCCACACCAGAGCTGTCCACAGACCAGTTTGAGCGGTATAAGCATCATGGAGTACACCGCAAGCTGATAGAACCGCTGCGATGTCCACAGCACGGTGTACCGGAGCTTATCACCATCGAACATGGCGTACCCGTACCCTATCTTCATTTCGCCCATTCTGTACGAACAGGTGGGCACGATAAACTCCAACAGCTCTCGCGTATCTTTGAGATAGTTTAAGTCAAACTCCACTACCTCGTGCCGGTTGGATCGTTCTGTGTTGAGTGGTTCGAAAGGGGCACCCTGGGTCAGCTGATTACGGTGCGTCTTAACGTGGCGGGATTTGTGTTCATGGGCGGAGAAAATCACATTTGGCTGAAAATCGTCAATAACCTGGAAAAAGGAATAACAAAATGATGGTAAAAATATCACTTTGATAACTAACCGCGTTGCGTTTCACCTTATAAGTAAAAGGATCCGACCACCTCAGTATTGGCATGTGGCTCAAAAGCACGGTGTAGGGTTGCGGTTCCTCGGTGCTCGGTGCACTGTTCATCGGAAGTGTCATGCTGATGCGATTTACGTTCAGGATGCGCAACATTGGATCGATCGTTAATTCGTCCTGCTCGTTAAAGTATTGCTTAAACCTGAGCACTCGGTCGGATTTAATTGTTTCTAATCCTTCGCCTCCAATATCGTTATCACCTGGAATGTAAAACTGAGCAACGGCGCGTTACCAAACGAATTATCTGGCCCGAAATTGGCTCGTATTTGGGTGATAAATAAGCTCATACGTACCATGATGGTGTTTGCAGTCGGTTGGGAGAAGATGTTGACAAAGCGGGTAAAGTAAGCGGCAAATTGATCATCGTTAGCAACGCTTCCTTCGTCCATGAGATCACCCAGAAAGCAGATAACATCCGGTGCTGCATGTTGCACCACGCTTTTGTACGTTCGTTTTAAATGACTTGAAAATACATTTAATTGAATGTATATTAAAACTAACTACACTTAGTAGAACATTTATGATTATTTGACACTTTCCCTTAACATGAGCTTTCTATTGATAATGCTAGAATTTCATGATCTTTAAACGAATGACTAGGCTATAATCTAAAATACAAAACCAAACAAAATAATAGATGTTTTGCACTTCTCTTCCTTTTTTTTCTTCCTCACTATTTACGTTTTTCACAATTCATCATAATGCTGTATTATCTTGTCACACAAGCTTGATCATTTATCAATGCGAAGAAATTATCCAATATCGTTGAAATAATAAAAGCCAAATTGAACACCGTCATTCTTCAGCCGTTTGCTGATAAGATTAGGGATCCCACACGCACGATTGGCGCGTGATCTGTCAATTTATTTCGTCCCTACAAGCTAGCGCCGGCGACGCAAGATGATTTCTGATTCACTGCTGTTCAATGTACAAGCGCGATAAAGCTCACATTCAGAAACACTCAACAAACACCTGGAGTGGGTTTGAAGTATATAGTTTGGGGATTTCTTAAGTGCGTTTAGTAACGTCAGCAGAACTAACTACATTATACTTCTTCAACTGCACTGTATGAGATTATTCTATTCGTTCATACATACCGATCCGAGTCGAAATTTGCTAACGGCCAGTAGAGCTTCGTGTCGAATGTGTTGCCCAGGATCTGTGGATCAGCAACCAGGAGCATCTTAATGCAGCTATCTGAAACAACAAAAGAAAAAAACATAAACGAAATTAAGATGTTTATTCCAACTATGTATCAATTCGGTGTTATTCCTTAGTTCTCTAACCTGTTTCACATTGCAGCTCAGCCCACTGAAAGCTGTGATAAATGTGGATGAGATATTCATTGTACACGATCAGCGTAGCCAGCGTTGGAAGATAGATTTTCCAAAACAGTGGTAACCTGAGAACGAAAAACGGCGTGTCTTAGAAGCGAGCGCACTCCATGCACTGCTTAGGTGGTTGTTGACTTTACCTGCAAATACTCCTTTTCATCATGTCGTCTGATCACAGTCACCGCCGTCCATCGCTTTACGGTGACTGAGACTGCCCGCAACATGACGAGGTGCCGTAACTGGGTGAAGGTTTGATACATCCCAAAAAGGTACACACATCGATAACGGCACTCCACGTTCGCCTGCCCGCCTGCCTGCTTGTCTGTGGACACTGATAAGACCCACCAGTCGATGGGACTCATTTAATCGTACTGGCCAAATTCTCCCAAATGGTGGGCTGTGTTTCTATCCCAGGTAAAATGAATCCATTATGTCGCCTGAGGAATTGTGAATATTATTTTATATTGAAATTTTTAAGCTTCAGAAGCGAAAATGAATTATGTTCAGTGTGCGTGAAACACAACTCAGTCGACGATTGTATGCATGGTTTTTTTGTGTGTGCAGTTCCCGCCGCTTATCAAGAGATAAGGTTTGTTTTGATTCAGTGCTTCTACTAACATTCATACAAAATGGTTACTGCTCTTATATGATGCTAGAGAAAATAATACTTTTTAATGGACATTTAGCTGAATAGAGATAGAAAAAAAACGATTTATTCTTGATTCTTTCTAAAATAATGGTAGGAAACGAAAAATCTCAGCATAATTTATTGCTTAAATTTATGTGAATTTTCGGTAATCCAACAGGATTACTAAGATGCCTCTCCGAAAAGGGTGTCGTAGAATCAACTTCCCTTGATATACATTTAATTTCCAATAAGAAAAAGCTCAAGAAAGTGTACCGAAATAATGGAAACTGCTGAAAAACTCTGTATAAAGTTATAAAAATAAAGAAATTAAATAAATAAACAAAGTTAGTGAAATTATTAAAAAAATATAAATAACTATGTGCATAATTAAATAAATCAATATAACCTGATCTTAGATGAAAAGTAAAAAAAATGAAATTTTAATGAATATTCTCCACTCTTGAATATTTTTGGTAATTAATTACACATATTTATGCAATCATACGCACCGTGTTAGCAGAAGCAACGAGATGAAATTACGATGCGGTAAAGTAGTTCGATCTTGAACTGATCCGTAAGTAAAACATGCGCCCCGCTCCAAGGGGAATCACTCGGCTTGATATGCAACCGCTCGCTGGTACACTGTGTGCGTTCATTGTGTAAGTACGCACGTTACTAGAATGGTTAGTGTTCCATTTACTGTCCAGCGATTAATCGGCGTCACTCGTCCACGGTCAGCACAAAATGCCGAGTCGATAAGTTCGCTTCATTCATTCGCCCGCAGTGCACGGTTTCGAAAACAGTGATTGCGGAAGTCCGCTACACCAAATAGCAGCTTTTACCGTGTAAGTTCTGGTTGTTTTTTTGTTTTCGGTCAAAACAAGTGCAGTGTTTAGTGTTAGAACAAACTCTCCTACCGTAGGGAGAAGGAGATTTTTGCAATCTACGTCAACGGATTCGCCCAATTCCGGTTGATTCGTTGCAGAACGCCGTGTTACGATGTGGTATCGGTGTGACATGACAAACTAATTGATACAGTTAAACGCCAAGCTGTGGATGACGTGCGTGCGTAGGTCATTGATATTCTGCCCGCGTAATTTTGTTCGGCTTCGGTTCAGTCGCGGTAACGCGGTGCTGTTCTAAGCCGGTATACGATGGAGTGAAGTGGAACTGAAAATGTGCCCTCCCCATGCGAATGCTGAATTCAAAGTTCAAATTGTTTATCGGAACCATGAAATTGCGTTTAAAAAGTTCAAACCCTTTCCCACATGCACTCTTACCTTGCAGTGCGATAAGTGTAAGGGTGAGATATAACGCCTAACCCTCCTTGAAGCAGCGCAATGTCTTATCGGATCAAGAGAAAAAGACCAATGTTTTAAGAACACACTATGCGTAATCATTTGAGGCAACTTGTAACAGTAAAGGGAGAGCTGGGTTGCGTTTTGAAAGGCGGTAATTAGAAATAACCTACAATTGGACCGTCTTGACTTGATCGGTCTCATATTTACAAACCATTCAGTGCAAGCAGAACAACAGCTTCACGTTGACTGAACGTGATGCAGCACATATTGCTGGGGATGTGCAGTAATAGAGTGCATCAGGTGCTTAGAACACGCGAGAAAATAAGTAAATGTTTATTAGATGAGCTTTGTCGATCGTCCCTTGCCCTATCGGTTAATGTCCGTCAATCGACATTAGCAGGTCGTAGTTCAAATGTCCGTGATATAATTGCGCAGATGACTTGCCTGCCAGAGATGCTAAACTTAATTAATATAAGCTGATGGTGTATAAAGCCTTTAGAGAGATAACGGACATATATTAATAAGAAAAAAAATTACTTTTTTTATTTCAATTTACATAATTACGGCTTCGGACGACTTTTCTAGCAGGATAATTGATAATTGATTTATGCATCTATAACGACATGCAGCATCATAAGCCTACAGAACATAATGATGTTGAATAAAAATAATAGGACAAAAAATTGACCGTATTAAGGAACCATATAGTCACAATTACACAATGTGTATTATAATAACAATAATTATAATCTTAAAATATTAGGTCATACATAAACAAATTGTATTACAGTCTGTTCCCGAGTTACGCGGTTTCTGCGTTGCCGACGAATCCGCGTAACTCGAATATCCGCGTATGTCGAATTTCACGTTTTTTTACTAAAATACTTTTGATTACTCGGAGTTTTTGATTTAATTTAGTTCTTTTATACTCTTTATCATTTATTTGAGATAATTCGTGCACAAAATTCTAATATTTCTGGCTTTTAAGCGGTTTCAATTTGTTAGCCAAAATGCCATTTATACCTAACTTGAAGCAAATTGTACTGATTTGACATTTAATCTGTCAAATTTAGAAAACCGCGTATCTCCGAATCCGCGTAAGTCGAGAACCGTGTAACTCCAGAACAGACTGTACATCACACTGCGTAGCCGTTCTGGTGGTACAGTCGTCAATTCGCAAGACTTAACAACATGCCCGTCATGGGTTCAAGCCTCGAATGAACCGAGCTTCAATACCGTAGGACTGTGACTATCCTACTATGTGTGTTATCAGCAAATCACTGAAAGCCAAGCCCCAGTAAGTGGTACAGGCAGGTCGGTCAGACAACGGTTGTTGTTGTGCCAAAGAAAAAGAAGAAGAAGATTACATCACACTAAACATTTTATAATTTTATACCTAAACTGTGGAGAAAATGTCGCCATGCTAATTAAGCTACTACTGAAATGGCCCTTTTTTCCTAAAGGGTTATAAATATTGGAAATTTGTCGCAAATATTGGAAACTGGTTCCAAACTAAGTCGATCTTGACTCAATTTTTAGAAGTAACCTATGTGTAAATTGGTCTGTGCATTGATAAAATAAACCATTAAAGAAACCTGCAAAACAAAGATTGTTTAAAAAGGTCGTTTGGCGTGCTATCCATAAGGTCTCATGGATCTCGAACTAAATTAGATCGAAATGTAGAGAGTTTTAAAGTTGAACACAATTGGAGATCGTTTAATATAGATTTTAGAACACTAGGACCTAGAACGCTACCTTGAGATACCCCTGCTGCAATTGTGGACGGATCCGAACGGAGTTTGACAACTTAAAGTAATTGTAACCGCTGTTGGTAAATGGCAGTTGAATTGGTTTACCAAATGATAGTAAGACCGTTTGTGAATATGGGAGTTTATGTAAGATACGTATAACGAGCATATTATTGCATTAATCAGCTTTACGACACATCTACAGAAACAGATCATTCTCTCAACAGTCGCAGAAACCCCACCAAACTAAGATAAATCTATAACAACACTAGGTTATTGCTTTACTGCTTTCCGTGCACTTGGACTTGTTTCCCGACCTTCACCGTAGTGCAACCCGCTGACGATGCACTTCTTTTCAATTTTGCTTTTGTTTGCAGATTCGCCTTCAGGCTTGGGCTGGGTCATGGCGACCAATTACATCACGACCATATCAAAAAAGTACCCCTCCTTTCGAGATGAACCCTTAAAAACGGTCTACCGATGGTTGGACGGTAAGCGGCAGGACGATGGTGCGGAGGGGCTCTGGCGCATTCACGACACCCTGTACGACTTTACGGACTTTATCGAGCGTCATCCCGGTGGCCCTGAGTGGTTGCGCCTAACAAAGGGCACCGACATTACGGAAGCATTCGAAACGCACCACGTCACTGTGCGAGCGGAGGGCCTGCTGGGAAAGTACAAGGTGCGCGAGGCCACCACACCGCGAGCGGTTCAACTGACGTTCTGTGACGATGGGTTTTACCGGACGCTGAAGCGCCGAGTGCGCGACAAGCTGAAGGATATCGACTATGGTCCAGCGCAGCGATCGAAGCTAATCATCGACTCGATGCTGGCGGCTGCGTTCGGTCTTGCGTTTCTTGCCATCCGGCTGCACAGCTATGCACTCGCCACCGTTTCGGGACTGTTCGTTTGCTGGACAATGATAAGCGCTCACAACTTCTTCCACCAGCGGGACAATTGGCGCATGCTGGCGTTTAATTTGGCCTTCTCAAGCTATCGGTAAGAGTCGGTGAAGCCAGATGAATGACTGTATTCAACGTATAACGCACATTTTTCTATCCTTTCCCCATAGTGAGTGGCGTATTTCTCATGCGTTATCGCATCATAATTTCCCGAACTCCATATTGGATTTGGAAATTTCCTACTTTGAACCGTTTCTGTGCTGGTTGCCGAATCCGTCCATTAAGAGCTCGGTGAAACGAATCGCATCATGGCTGTATGGCCCGCTGGTTTATTCGTTCCTGTTTTACGGCGAATTTGTTAAGCGTGTGATAGAAACGTACGAAACGGGAAAGAACACCTTCTTCCTGGACGATCTTGTGACACTCATACTGCCGACGTTTATGTACGTGGTGGGTGCTACCAGCCTGTGGGAAGTGATCAAGATGTGGCTGTTCATCGTGCTTGTCGCTAGCTTCCTGTTTGGTTTGATCGGACTGAATGCGGCCCATCATCATCCGAAGGCCGTGCACGATGGAGATCAAATACCGTAAGTTTTAAGATGACATTCATTAAAAAGATGTAAGTAATTTTAGCTAAACCGTTTCCATATTCCAGCGCCGACATTGATTTTGCCGTCTATCAGATGGCCGCCGTGATCGATCGGTCGGATACGAAAGGATCACAGTTCATGGTGCTGACCAGCTTTGGCGATCACTGTTTGCACCATCTCTTCCCAACGCTCGATCACGGCATATTGCCCCAGCTGTATCCGGTGTTTTTCGAAACGTGCCGTGAGTTTGAAACCGTCTACCGAGAACTACCTTGGCTGCAGCAGATCATAGGCCAGCATAAACAGCTGGCACGCGTCGAAACGATGACGTACAAACCGTCGGAAAAATTCATTTAATTCTAGCGAAAGTAGCACCTAGAACCAAAGATAGTAGAAACAATTGCTAGCAGAAATGATTTTTGCAGCAGTGAATGACTAGCAATACTGTGTACTTGATTGTGATTGTTTGTAGAACGTGTTAATGAAGCTGGTTCGTAAATCCTATTTTTTTTTGCAAAAGTAAATAAAAATAAAGAGCTGACGGGGACTGAATAAATGGCCAAAAACTGAATTATATAGAACTTTATAATGCTTGAGTTTATTTTACTTTCATACTGATTTTTTTACAGCAAACTTGATGGCATCCTGTGTCATTAAATTTAATTTGGAAAAGTATTCGAAACAACGTAAATCCTAAAATAATTTGCTCTCGGAGCTAGGATTAGGCTCTAGTTAGTAACCAACCAGAGGTCCTCTCGCAGTGAGCTTAGTATATTGATAAACTACCCAACAGCCAGTTTAAAGAACAACTCGAGGCTCTATTCAGTGGCGGATTTAGGGTGTTGGGGGCCCTAAGCGTTAAAAGGAGTGGAGGCCCCCGGTTGGCCTATACAATATCCTGCCTGATCCTCCCAGATTAACTAAGATATCCAAAACTATCAAAGAGGGTTCCAAAACGGAAAATCAACCATTAACTAGATTTTCATCATGATCACCAACACGTACCATCACTAAGAAAACCAGACCTACGAATGGGTCTGTCAGTGAAGTACGGATTGGTGAACGCACTTCTAAAGTCATCCAAGATGTCACATATCTCGGGCCATTGTATTGCCTGAGGAAGTAGTTCACCTAAAAAAATGCTAGGGATGGAAAGAGCTGTGACTATATCGTAGCTTTATAGCACCAGCATTCACATACGTCTCTGAGAAAAGGACACTGTAAAAATCTGAATCTTCTGAGCAGCATTCGAGAGGAAGCCGTGTTCAGAAAGAACACGTATTTTGGCCCCGTATAAACGGACATCAAGGCTGCCTTTTATAGCGTCCCGCACTCCTTGTTGCTCGCTATGCTCGAGGTGCTTGGACTACCCGTGCAGCTGGTGTCATGGATGCACTCATACCTTGCCGGTCGTTCATACTGCGTGAATATTGGACCCTATACATCGCGTCGTATTGCTGCTTCTTCGGGGGTGACGCAAGGGAGTAACCTCAGATCGTTGTTGTTCGTCATGTTTCTGAACTCAGTATCTCGGTTGCTCTATCCTGATAGCCATTTCAAATGAATACGCGGACAAGGCGAAGCTGTTCCTGCCGATCTGCGACCGGTCAGGCCAACTCCGCCTTCAAGCCACTCTAAGCGCTTTCCAGTGCAATTGTCTCTTTGATTGGTATTGAATTGCGGTGCCCTTTAGTCTACGACTTCGCGTTTAATGGATCTACCATTGAGCGGAAAAGCTGTGTCAGGGATCTTGGAGTGTCTCTTGACGAAAAGTTGAGTTTCCACCACCAGCTAGAGAACGTTATCGATAAGGGTAACCAATTGATCGGCTTAGTAAAACAAATTGCACATAACATTGCTGCTCGGGTCTGCATCAAGACGCTGTACTGCGGTTTAGTGCAGTCAATGCTGGAATACGCTTCGGTAGTATGGTGGCTATCAGCTGCACGCCCCCTGGCCCGTTTGGAGTCAATCGAGAGCAAGTTCACGCGGATGGCTTGCGCTTCTGGAGTGTTCAGATAGATCATGCTGGTCGCTGTACGCTCTTTGGCCTCAAATCGAACCAGTGAACCAGTGACACTGCAACGCCCAGAAGCTGTTTGCTGCGGTACTCCTAGACAATCGGGTCGACTCGTCGGCGCTTCTATCTAAGCTCAACATTTATGTCCCGCCAAGATCGCTCCGAGCTGATCCGTTTCTTCGTATGTGCCGTGAATTCAAAGTTATCTGTCCCAGATATGTCGCGCGCCGAGCTACTAAATAATATCCGTGCCGTGCGTCCTTCTATGTCCTAATTTTATTGACCAATGAATCCAATGTAACCAATGTGACCAATGAATCTGAACGTAACATGTAATTTGTGAATATGTTATAATATTATCTATAGAATTAAATGCTTCGAGAGAGCCAAGCGGTCCGTTGAATTATAAATAAACAAATGACAAACAAATAACAAATGTGTGAAAGAACAACAGAGAAGTCAATGTGTGAAAGAACAACGAAGAGTTACATGAACTGCACGGCGATCTCCACTGTCTTTTTCAGGTCCTCTACAAGGACAAAGGGAGCGTACTAGGCACAAATTGAGGAGGCAAGATAGTATGTGCGTCCCTTATTATAGCCGAGATAATGGGCTGACAGACGAAGGTGCGAACCCGTCGGTAGTTTTGGGATATTGTGGCAAGCCAAGACCGCAAGACCGGTTGTAGCGCCGAATAAGTAATTCATAGTCTTCTTATGTAATGACCTTGGAATGTCTCCCTGACCTTAAGGGGTAGGGGAATTTTGTCTTTGTTTCCTGCGAGGAAAAGCTCTTTTATGATCGCTTGAACGACCAACCGGACGAATCGGACGATCGTCTACTTAAAACATAATTGACGATGAGGCACCGATGTTCAACATCCGTCCCATGCTAACTTACGCAAGTAACAGTATATCATAAAACACTCCGAATAATAATTGAATGTACTGGAATGCCAATGGTTATATTACAATCGCTATGTTTTTTTGTTTTTTAATGAGATTTACATAACTTCATTCTTAAGATAAACTTTTTCAATCGTATAGTTAATGGCAAATGTTGTGGACAGACCGCTGCCTCATCCTGAGGGCTCACTGTTGACAGCAGGGCTGTCATCCTGTGACGTCCTCAGTGAGGATCGCGGCGCGAGAATGATCCGTCGTCCTCTCTCCGCATTGCGTGTTATTGTGTGGTTTCATTTATTGTATTGTAAACGGTTGAACATATACCAAAGCTAGTTTAAAATATATATTCTGTTTGTGCCGTACACGTTTCATGTCTCATTTCTGCGAACACAACAGTGGCGACGAAGATGGGATCCTCCTCGCGTAGGGGGCGACCCTACAAAGGACCTACGCAGCACGGAGGCCACCATTGCGGTTCCACCATCGCGCAGGATGGGCACGCTTGGGCTTGCGCGAAGCCCCGAAGAGAACCTCACTCCGCTGCAGCGTGTCTCGTTTGTGCGGACACAACAGCCAAATGTCAAAAATAATATAATTTCAAACCCCCATAAACAAATTTTATCACATCTTTGTTTTGTTTATGCTCATCGAGACTTGATTATTTTGTTTTATAAATAGCAATCAACTATTTGGCATAAGCTTCTTTTTGAATCGTAAATTTATTTTTTGTACATAAAAGAGTATGCTTCATCATGAAGTTTTTGATGATATTTGCTATTTTTTATACATTTTAAATACATTTGGAATTGTGTGTATATGCTCTACTTAGGTTAATTAATTACACCTAAGTATCAATCAAAGCTTGGAGCTGAAATCGAACTATGAAAAATTATATATCATTGTTATTTTAAGGTTTGACCAATATACATGAAACCAATCCAATGTGCTTTTATACTTGATCCTATAATTTTTTTTTTTCGTTTAAGCCAATTTAGGTGAAAAAATGGCTCTCTCTTAAAATGGCATAAAAATAAGTTATTTTTTTTTACTTGTGTTTATATTTGATGTGGAGTTTACTATGGCAAATAAAGAATAGATCAATCAACCAGGGATCTCCAAACTATAGCCCGCGGGCTGCATGCGCCCTTTGAGAGCCTATAATCCGACCCGCTATGACCTAACGCTACGACGCTAAGGTAAAAATAAATATTATATTTTTTCTAATTTAATAAAACAAATACCTTTTTAAGACGAAAATAAAGCTCTAATAATAGGAAGTTGTACAGTTATGATGTTATCATTCTGTATCTTGGTATAAAAAAAAAGATTTAAACGGACTGTATCGAAAAGGATAAAATAAACGAATGTAGGTAGATAGGGGGTTGATTTTCAGTCTGTATGCTTTTTATTAGTTGTTGATCTGTTGATGTCAGAAAATGGTCAAATTTGTCCTGCGTCAATTGATGCAGTTGCAATATATTTAAAATTGTATTCGAAGCCCCATGCATGGTGGAACCACTGTTGGTCACAAGTTTCATTCACCGTTAGATTCGCTGCTGTACTCTGTAAATCTATAGCACAATTTGATTAATATGATTCATAAGTTTATTATATCCGATTAAATTTTAAACCCTATATCAAAAACATAATCATGATAGGTGAAATCGAACTCATCTTTCATTAAGGTGGGTTAATTTCAGGGCCTGTATCGGACGTGGTAATAGCTCAATGCACTTCAGAGTATTGACGACCATGTAAGCCCATACAGACCATCGAACGTAACAGAAATAGGTTGTAGATTATAAGATAAGAAAAATGGGTGTATTAATATTTATACACTAAGGAAGCAGGCTTCAATATTCAGTCTTTTAGTTCGATTAACGAAGTGTAAAGTAAGTTACAGATTGTTGCTTGTTTGGGAAGGTATTCACAAAGATGGCATGTAGCATGTATTTTAGTAGTTGTATTGGAATATCACTTTCTTCATTTCCTTGATGAGGGTACTCTTTACCTATGATTCTGCAAAAATCTCAAAAAGACCAAGCACTTTAAAGAACCGTGAATTGTATGAGGTCGGATATAAGATAAAAGTCTCTTTTCCTTAACAAAATGGCCATATAGTTAAAATTTTGAGTTATCTTTATTAGTCATTAGCGTTGTAAAAATGTAGGATTTATGTTTCGTGTGTCGTCGGGTTTGTAGGCGATATACGAGGTTTAAAGAACTGTCCATTTCCAATCAAATTTCCGAGATAGGGTGACCACCAGTGAAGTAAAACATGAGTAAATTTCATGGACTGCTTTTATTATTATAATGGTTTTCCATGTTCCCTTTTTTTTACACATGAAAGATGCATGGTAGGCAACTTGTAGGCAATAGCATTTTTGAAGGCTATGAAAAAATGTAATTAATATAAGAATCTAGGTCCAAGAAAAAGTCTTTAAGTATTTTCGCAGATCGATGCTTTCATGCGGCTACAACGCCAGTCTCTAAGAATAATCGTTTATTATTGCTTCAAACCAACCATATCGAACACCTTTTTACGTATTTATCAACGCTCAACGCTATTGATCAAGATATCAAGGTTAAACAGGGCATAAAAGGTGCAAGGTCACTGAGAAAAAAACAAGTTGCAGAAAATAAAATTTCACCATCTTAGGAAACATTTAATATTAATATTCGTTAGAAATAAACATCTTCTTTCTTCTCGCAACAACCGTAACTTATCTAAGACTGTCTAAGCCATTTGAAAATATAGCTAACCAATAAGCGCTCTACCACTTAATAATATTATTTTTATGTTTTAAGTTTTTAATAATATTATAATTTTAACGGTGAATGGAATAATAATAATTTTGAATTTATGTATAATTTTACGTTGAAACTTCCATGATAATAATAGAAACACGAAAGAAAAGAGAAAAAATAATCGTTTTTTATTACAAAGTAGTATGAAGCCTGTATAAAAGCAAATACAAGTTTTGCGGGTGTGCTTGATATTGTAGGTATTCCTATATAAACTTTTCCTTTAAAAAAAGCGATACGATATGAAAATAGACCATAACAAACTCAACTGAAAATTCTTGTTGATCGAGTACGGTTTGAATAAATCAACCATGTTTGCCTACGAACATGATTAAACTGCTGCATTTTTAATTCTCCATCTGTTGGTTGGGAAAACAATAAATTCAAAGTGAATGATAATCGCAAACTTAACCTTGACTTTCGAGCTTGGATTGGGCTCAACCCGTATGGGAATGCAATGAAATTGGCCTCGAGCTTGCTCAGCCACAAACACGTGCGAATAGTAAAATAAAACAAATAAGCCGTTATTTATGTGGAGCACAGGGTTTCTCACAGTGTTTCGAAAACGTTGCGTCATTACCAACTATGTTGCTTTTTGACCAGTCGTCAGCAGTTGTACCGATGTCTATACCTTTCATCCACAGTGTATGAAGACCAGGTGGTTTCAACGACAGTTTTTATGGCAAAATTTGAACGTCACTTTTTGACGGAACTTTTCCTCATAAAAGCTTTCTGGCGACTTTCCGAACACACAAACAATCTTGAATCTTCGTTCTTTTCACTGAAATACCTTCACAAACACGTAAATTATTTCTAATTGTAAGCTAAACCAAATCTGAACTAACTAAAATATCAATTGTATGTGTCAATTAGTATGGGACGAGACCACCTGGTCTCAATACACTTTGCTTTCACCACGGTTAAAAATACATGCCACTGTGAGGAACCCTGTAAAATGCATAGACATACTTTTTTACATTTTTGCATATATTTATCACATCACCTGTGGCTCTGGGTATCCTCCTGAAAACTGTTAACTAATTTGCAAACCTGAACGGTATTCATTCGAACGGTGAGATGAACGTAACGGGGTCTCTGAGTATGTGGGCTAGCTAGCTGCATCGAAATATGCAAAACACCCCAAAAAGCAGACCCTGGCTCTCGCATAGTATTTTGATGCAACACAAAACGGAGGCCAAAAACCTGCTTTCGGTCTCTATTGTTAGCAAAAGAGAAGTGGCGCTTGCAAACACGCGAAGAAAGCACTCAAAACAAACTTAAAAAATGTTTGCGTAACCATCGTTTGTTGACGTAGTGCAGTACGAATCGCTTCAGAGGCATTTTTGCAATGCACGCTAATCATTTCACTTTTGCCAGAGTACAATGACAGGCGGGGCTGTTCACGTAGCATTCGTTACAGCATTAGGGCTGGTGTTTTTACATTAATTGTTTTTACAAAAAACATAGATATGTTCGTTATATTTTCATTAAACACCAACTAACAGCTTCATTTCCTCATTGTAGTGCTTTCCGGTGATCTAAGTCGTCACCAACTCAGTGATCGAGTGGCATTATTTCGCTGCGTTCTTGGCCATTTCCACTGCCCGTTCACCGGCAGATCCGGTTCACAATCACTTTTTGGGTCGATCTGCACGAGCGCCACAATACGGTCATTAATTCGGGATGGTGGAGTGTGGGCCGCAGATTCGCCTGCAACAGTGTTACCGGCGGACGCGATCAGTGTGGACGTGTCTGGTGGGTGATTGTGCGGTGCACCGTTGCGCTTTAGCTTGAAGCGAATGTGTGATTCGTTCGGTACCTTCTCAGTTCAGTTAGGTGTCGACCGTTTCGATATACATTCAGTTGGTTAATATCCAAAGCAGTTCCGGTGTTGTGTTTCGGCGTGTTGGAACATTTGATTAATCAGCAGATAGCATGTTTTACTTGTGCTGTGTAGCTGATTTCTGTGATCGGTGAACAAAATTTGACGAGCTGGTGTTTAATATTCATAAAAAAGGTTAATCGGTGCAGGGACCTTATCGATCAGTCTTAGAAGATGGGTAAATCATAATCAACATATTATGAAATTGGCGGCCAAACAGGTACTTATTAGTCGATGGTTCTAATTAAAGTGAGCATAGCATTTAACCCAAACAAGTCAGACTACATCGAAGGTTTATAGAGTGAGCATAGTTTGGGCATACAGCATGGCCAGAATAATCTGTCTGAAGGGCAAACAAAGCAGTGACTAAGGGCGGTGCTCAACCGGTTTGTGCGCGGCTGTTATTACAAATATCCGGTTTAGATTCGAAGATCACTCCGATGGGCCGCTGTGCAGAAACAGAACCAATAAAAATTCTTTCATTTAAGCTGTTTTGAGCTTCAAACCTGAATTCCACGTGCGAATTAGGTGGCGGGAACCAATTTGCAATTCAAATGTATCTAGAATCTTAGCCCAGCACTACCGTAGGGTTGACGTTTCCCTTGACCAGTGGATTAGTACGAAACAGGAAACCATTGTTTTGGTCGCGTAAAAATGTTTCGCTTCTCAGTTTCAGTGCTGGTGCCGGTGCTGAACATCATCCCGCCTCAACCTGTACAAAGCATTCGATTGTTGCACCTTGTAATGGTTTGAAGCTTTTTTTTCTGGCAGGAGCACTAGTGGTGGATTTTTGTCAACCGAGATCTCGACAGAGATACCACTTTGAAGTGACAGTTGCGTGATTTGTTCGAACGCTTCGTTTACTACTTTCGTGATTAACAGGTGAGGGTGTGCCGTGTCTCAATTTTGAACCATCTAATTCAGTCTGCTCGAGGCTTTTGCACCGTAAACAAGTGATCTGTGACAAGTGGCGCTAGAAAGCATAGATACTAAAAAAAGCTTTCAAGGGCGTGATTGTGGACAACATATCGGTGGTTTGTGTCAAAAGTTTGCCGTTGATCTTTGCTTCCTCCGTACGCGTACGGCTGCGGTGCTGCGGTGGTCTGAACGAAAGTGAATAACTGTTTTAAACTGTAGTAAACACATGATACCTTAGCCCGAGTTCGTGGCCGAGTGAGCTCATGCGTTTTTTGGTATGAATAAAACAAAAGCCAGAGAAATGATTGTGCTGTGAGATATCTTGTACGAAATGAATGCCTTCACTTTGTCGTTACACCTGGCGCATTACAGTTTGTGAAGCTAAAAACTACAAGCGCGATTCGTAGCTGAAGGTAGAAAACAGTGGAGTTAAACATTGGGCAATTGATGGGGTGTGCAAGCGGAAATCAGACAACCTGAAATTAATAAATGTAAACTACAAATTATGCCCATTAGCAATTTGGTCTCATTGTGTACACAGTGTTGTAGGTATATGTGTGTAGTTCTGTTACAGAAAATACATCTTTATTCATTGAAATCATAATTCTATTTAACATTTGCTTGCAAAAGGGAAAAGTTTGATTTACGGGTCTTCCGTTTCGCAATTGAAATGCTACCTTCTCTAAAAATTGCAAAATAAAACATGTGAAATTCAAAACTGGGAATAAAATTGCAATAAGCTGGTGCATTTAAAAGCAAAGTAAATTGTTTTCAGTACAGTTCAATGTATCTTGTCAGACGGTAACGTCATTTAAACACACTACGAAAGGAGATCATTGCCAATTTTAATTTAAGGGTACCGAATTAGTTTCATTTGGTTAATCGGAAATCTGACTTTTTTAATAATTAAAATTCAGGGAATTGGTGCAAATAACATTATAATAGGCTCCTAAAAATGCATTTCTTGAAATATCTGTATAATTTATATTTATATTTATGTATAGTATTTATAGTATCTATTTAATATCACTTAAATAATTTTCGTAGGATTCATTAGAGGTAATTTGGGAACGATTTGTCAAAAAAGACCTTTTGTATCACGTGATTGGTGGATAGTAAACCTGTTATAATCTACCGTTTTGCTAGCTACGGAGATACGGATGAGTAATGCTGATTAAAATGCAATAACTGCAATCGAATTAATCATAAAAGCGCTTTTTTACTCTATTTTTAACATTACGCAGAACGGTCTGAATGATTGATGAGTATGATACGATTAAGGAAGGAACAAAAAGCACCAGCCACTAATTCTTAATTTGTGACGCTTTGACGAATGACTCGACGGTTGGTTTGCAACGATGTTCTAGTAGAGCGGAAACACGGGAAAGACCTTCAATAAATCTGAGCATAACTTAACAAACTGGCAAACTATTCCCCCCAAAGTTAAACGAACTTGTCCTTGATGAGGCTCGCCTTGCTGCGATACCCTCGTTACAACAGTCCAGTTTCAGCGACTGGTATGGCTGTATCGAACTCCAGCGCGACATTTACATACACCACCGCCATGCGCTCCAGTCTCACCCATCCACTGTGTCGATGGCGTCAGCATCCAAGTTCACGGTCAGCATCCACCGGCTGATAAACGAGCTACTAATCCATTGTTGAGAGCGCCACGCTAAACCTTTCATTGTTCAGTTGGCGAGAGCGATCCGGCGATCGTCAACATTAATTATCTGGACGTAAAAAATGTCTCACTTGTTGTTGCTTCTTTCTCACCTCGATAAGGTAGACAGCCTATGAACGCAACGTCATGGCCGAAAGTTTTGAAGGAAAGTCATCCCATATATCAGCGAACCAAGCGGCCGTGCCATCGTACGCGACGGACATAACGCATCGTTATCCGACGTTTCGTGACGAACCGTTCAAGACCGTGCACAATTGGCTGGACGGCAAGAGGTACGACGATGGTGCCGAGGGCCTGTGGCGAATAAATGACGATCTGTACGATCTTGAAGATTTTGCCCATACGTACCCAGGAGGCACTGAGTGGATCCAACTAACCAAGGTGTGTGTCTGTGGAAAAATACCAAATACACTAAATGTCAAACATGATCCTCTCCACCTGCTTATATCTACGTATGTTACAGGGTACGGATATTACAGAGGCGTTCGAAACGCATCACATCAGTCGCCGGGCAGAGCTAATGCTACCGAAGTTCTACGTCCGGCGGGCCACACAACCACGCAACTGTAGGCTAACGTTTCACGAGCATGGATTCTATCGAACCCTCAAGCAGCGTATCAGGGAACAGTTGGGCCGCGTGAATCCCGCGCCAAAGGAACGCTCGCGCCAGATAGTGGATGGACTGATAGTGTGCGTGATGCTGACCGCCTACCTAGCCGTCAGGCTAGAAAGTTTCGCCATTGGAATAGTTTGTGCCATCTGCGTAAACGCAACCGTAATTGCGGCGCACAATTTTCTACACCAGCGAGATAACTGGCGCATGTACGCGTTTAACATTGCGTTTCTTAGCTATCGGTAAGTTGTGCGTCAGGTAAAATTGTGTTATATAGTTATTTTTACTGTATCTCTCGTTGTTTTGAACTCTTTCAGGGAGTGGCGTGTATCGCACGCCATTTCTCACCACCTGTTCCCGAATTCAGTGCTCGATATGGAAATTTCGTCGTTCGAGCCCTTCCTGTGCTATCTACCGTGGGCGGATCTTAAGAACAGCTTCCAGCGGTACGGTTCCTGGTTCTATGGGCCGTTTATATACGGCTCGATCTTTCTGAGCGAGTACCTCAAGCGGTTGATGGATAGCTTCAGCCAAGGGAAGAACCGGTTTCATCTGGACGATCTAATTCCTTTCCTGCTGCCCGCCTTTATGTACGCTACCAATCCGGAACGCATCGGTGTAATTTTCCAACTGTGGCTGTTTGTGGTGTTGATGGCCAGCTTCTTCTTTGGGCTTATTGGACTGAGCGCTGGCCATCATCATCCGAAAGCACTGCATTCCGGTGATTTATTTCCGTACGTTTTCCTACACAGATTTCTATGTTAATTTCACTATCGAATCATATTAAACCTATTATCTCTTTCTTTTCTTTTCGGTAGTAATGACATGGATTTTGGACTTTACCAGATGGCCACAATTGTAGAGCGAAGAGGTGTGGAGGGATCGTTGTTGAAAGTGTTAACCACCTTCGGTGATCACTATTTGCATCATCTCTTTCCGACACTCGATCATGCGATCTTGCCACAGCTGAATGATGTGTTTCTGGCTACGTGTGAAGAGTTTGGTGCGGGCAAACGGCTCAGTTCGTGGTTTTCGCAGTATATTGCACAAAATTTACAACTAGCTCGTGTGCAGCCCAAACAATATCAGCCAGAAATGATGGCTAATAGGGGAAAGACTAAACATGATCAGCGTGCATAGTATATAGTGCTGAACCCAGCGATCGTAAAGCGTTACTGTACTACTGTGCATTGAAACAGCTTTTGAATGAACAGCAAAGTTGTTTTTAAAAGAGACAGCAAACAATGCAGAGAGGAATAAGAATGCGCATTGCTTCATCATTATACTATTAACTTGGGTTACACCAAAGGAAAGGTCGTAAACTATGCATATGCGGAATGATTCATAGCTGTAATGTTTTTAGTCCCAAAACGACTTTATTAATTTTGCTGCTTATTATTTGCTACGGGAAATACGGGTGACTAGAATATCCCATTGAAGAGTGTAAAATAAAGTGATAACTTACAATGAAACATTTCACTGTTGATCAATTAAAAGAAACCAATATAAATTAGTAAATGTATAATTGAACATGTTCATTATTTTATTATGTTGAAAGTATTGTCTGTAAAGCTCTTTAAATATCCCTTTTAACGCACAATTTTTTTCATAAATCCATTCCCATTCTTACACGGCAAATTTTCTCATCCTGCTTCAGCAAAGTTTTTTTTTGCTGAAACGATACAGTAATAGAATATTTTACTGGTTTTCAGCAAAAATGTCATGTTTTTACTTATTTGCAGTAACACAATTTACTGAATGCATTTCAGTAATGAAAATTTAACTGAAAATCAGTAAAATCAGTGTCAAATTGGTCGTTTCACTGAATATCAACAAAACAAATTACTGAAAATGCAGCAATTCATTATGTCAAATCGACATCAAAACAAAGTAACGCGGTGTCCTCTTGCGCATGATGATCAAAATTTAATTTGGTAGATGGTTACAGTCATCCCGATAAAAATAAGGTGATATTTCGACTTGCAGAACTAATTTTAAAGTATTTGCGGTCGTGTTGGTGTTTAACATCTTTGCCACAATTAACTGTGGTTGCTAAAATTTCGTGATGTCTGTGAGCGATTACTGAGCCATCATCAAATGTTATGGCAAAAAACAGTATAAAAACTGTATCAAATAACGTAAAACATTGATGAATATGAACTGAGGGACTGGCAATATCTTTGCATTAATAAAAACTTAATTTTAAAGCAATATTCCATCGCTTTTTAATAGCTACCAACTACTGAAAAATCAGTAATATGCGAAAGGCTTTATTGTAATTTTAGTAAACGAGCAGTCATTTTGGAGAGCCCCGAACATTACCGAATGATTCAGTTAACATTTCTTTTACTGCAAGGATTACTGAATCTTCAGCTCAAAAAACTTCAGTAAAATGTTAATAATAGTAATAATATTGATAATAATAATAATAATCTCTCGCGTCACCTAAAAGCATCCGTCGAGAGAGTAACCCTGCCACGAAAAATAGGAGGGGTAGGTATCATTGGCATTCAGGCACTTTGTGTTTCTCAGATCCATCAGCTGCGATAATAATAATAATAATAATAATAATAATAATAATAATAATAATAATAATAATAATAATAATAATAGTAATAATAATAATAATAATAATAATAATAATAATAATAATAATAATAATAATAATAATAATAATAATAATAATAATAATAATAATAACAATAATAATAATAATAATAATAATAATAATAATAATAATAATAATAATAATAATAATAATAATAATAATAATAATAATAATAATAATAATAATAATAATAATAATAATAATAATAATAATAATAATAATAATAATAATAATAATAATAATAATAATAATAATAATAATAATAATAATAATAATAATAATAATAATAATAATAATAACAAGAATAATAATAATAATAATAATAATAATAACAATAATAATAATAATAATAATAATAATAATAATAATAATAATAATAATAATAATAATAATAATAATAATAATAATAATAATAATAATAATAATAATAATAATAATAATAATAATAATAATAATAATAATAATAATAATAATAATAATAATAATAATAATAATAATAATAATAATAATAATAATAATAATAATAACAAGAATAATAATAATAATAATAATAATAATAATAATAATAATAATAATAATAATTATAATAATAATAATAATAATAATAATAATAATAATAATAATAATAATAATAATAATAATAATAATAATAATAATAATAATAATAATAATAAAATAATAATAATAATAATAATAAAATAATAATAATAATAATAATAATAATAATAATAATAATAATCATCATCATAATAATAATAATAATAATAATAATAATAATAATAATAATAATAACTATAATAATAATACTAATAATAAGAATAAGAATAATAATAAGAATAATAATATAACGGTACTTTATTCGTTCATTTCCAATAAACGCCCGTCTTCGCTCACTTTCGTTTATCTAATGCTCTCGAGTCGCTCTCGCTCTCGCTCCGATCTATCATTCTCCTGCCTAAACTGCTCATTGTTATCGGGATGAATCAGGGATGAAACTCCTGTAAGCATTCAACTTTTTAGAAACGTTCACACGGATCACTGTTATCTAAAGAACGAGAAACAAACAATTCAAAAATTAAACAATATCCTAAGATAAGTATGTGTATAATTATACACAAATAAAACATTGATCTTGACATTCTTTTTCTTCTATGGCGTTACGATATGTGTGGTTATACTTCTCTACACAGGAACACTTACTACTATTTCATAACCGGATAGCCATTCTTTGTAACTGAACGTCGGTCTGGTTGGGAATCGATGTCACCCAACTTTGTAGAAGCTTGCGCGTCAAACGAGTAAGTGATCGCGCCTCACATTATCGTAATCTTAATGTTGCTGATTTCCCAACGTGTAAGCAGCACTTGGTACACTCAACCTACGAAGGATGGAGCGCGCGCGTGAAAAATATGGCGAAAAAGTTGCAGCTTCGATCATATTCTAACCCTTGTTGCTTTTATTAAGCTTCGTCTATTTACTGCAGCCTTTATAATGTTTCTTTCCACAACATAATGCTAATAAGTGCTTGTGATATCATGGTTAAACACCCCCCCACCCCCCCCCCCCCCCAGATTTTCCCCGATCGCTCCCGAACCCGAAACCAATCACACAGTTGCATTCATTTTCGAATAGAAGTATCTTATTTCGTTATTATTACCTTCTCTCATCTTTTTAAATTATAAAAATAAATACATTTTGTATTACTTTTGTTATAAAAAATATAATTAAAAAAAACATTCAGAGCGAAAACTGTTTGCCACGGATACAAAAAATTAAACAACGTACAAAACCATACTCGAAGAACGAAGGGTGGAGTTGACTGTTGTGTCTGTGGCAATTGGGGAAAAGGGAACTGGAGATAGTAAATGAAACTTTGTTCGACGGATAATTTAAAACTGAACGTTGGTTGGTGGTGTACAAAAGCAAATATGGGATAGGTTTGAAGTAAAAACTCTGTATAAACACTATTTGCAAATCATTATCATTTCTGTTTTGATGTTCATTAATGTCTAAGTATTCCGTTTGTTTAGTTTTTCATGGTTTTCCTTGGGTTCTTCTTAGTATCGATCTCTTTGGTTCAAATGTCCCACACCACCTTCGTCGTCACCAACTCGCAGTACAGCGGATATATAAAACGGATTGTTTTTCAATTCAATTGTGCAAAGCCGTTGTTGTTGTTGCTTTTGCTTAGCGTGAATGTTTTCTTTTTGTTTTTGTTCTTCATCTTCTTCCGAGTGGGATTGATTTTCGCTCTTTATGCTTTTGTGTTTTCTTCTTTTGCATATGGAGGGTTCAGGGAACTCCACGTGTCGCTGTTGGCTTTTCTTCATGTGGGCCTCACGTGGTCGCTGTTGATTTTCAGGGTGATCGCATTCGTTTCAATAGATCGTCTTCCGACCGACACACTTCGAACACGGGCGTGCAGCCCGGCGCTTCATTTCACCGAACCGCGGCCGTAACCGCACTGATTCGTGATGGAGATGAATTTCGGTTGTCGATTTCGATGGCGCGCCGGCAATGGGGTCAGGAATGCGTCCGGGTGCCGGGGTGAAAAGTAGGTGCAGGTGCAGAAAAGCGGAAAGCAACAGCCAAGAAGGAAGGGGAAAGTGCCAAAAAAGAACAAATCTGTTTTAGCGTTCTAGTTTAAAGGGCTGACGTATTAGCTTTAACGTAAAACCGTTTGTCCAATCAAACGTACGTGTTTCCATTGATAGTAGATGTCCTAAACTTTGTATTTTTTGCTCGTGCTCGTGTGTTGTGTGTCTCTTTTTTCTTTTTTTAGTTAGCTTTCCATTTGCGACGCTGCTGTAAGATTTGATTCTTTTCCCTTTTCCTTCCTCTGTCCGGACGCGGGTGGATGACAGGTGGTCCGAAAGTACTTTCCGTTCTCCATCCGCTACCTACTTTTCTGGCTTACCGAACGCGGCACCGATGTTGCTGCTGGTGATGTTTCGTGCCCCATTCCTTAGCTCCCTGTGTACCGGCGCGGTACATTTTATGTTGATGTTGTTACGTGTCTCTTTTTTCATGTTTTGTATTCGATAGTTAACGGCTTCGAACGACTTCCGGCGGCGGGTCACTGACGGGAAGGGCGAATTTGTGCGCTGTGCCGCTGCCCCGGGTTGATATGCGTGGAGAAGGAGCTGATCATTAGAACGGACACACCTCGACTCACAGAAAGGATTAGCGGACACTTGTTTTGCTGGTGCGGGG